>NC_044389.1:110878872-111183284 GCF_006542625.1 Nomascus leucogenys
TTTTATGGGCCATTAAGTGTTTTATACTCCTGGCAAAGCTGACTCAGTCCCCAGGCAGGCTGTGTTCTATACTGCTACGTTTCGCTCACAAGAGCTGGGCTTATACTTCAAATAATACGTCCATTCTAATTACAGAAATTGTATTTTCAGTTCCGAATCAGTAACCTGTGTTACATTTGAGATGTACTTTCCAGGTTCAAGCACATTTCCCTGTCCTGGACAGCTTCGTATTTAAAAGAATCCAGATTCCCTTTGTTTCCACCGTGCTTTCTGCTAAAGAATTTGAGAACTCTTGTTAAACATAATGCTTTTGTTGGAGGTTAGAGGTTGTTTTGATTAGAAAATGTAAACAGTATAGATTCACATTGTCCACAGAATCTGGAAATCACACCTGTACCAGTTATGGTGCTTATGCTGTTTTCTATCCTTTTATATAAAACTTATCACAGGAAATGACTCAGCAATGAAAATATTATGTTGTCCAGGTGCCAAAGGGTTTTCCAGGCTGTTGGTAGTGAAGACGTTAGGTGGAGAGTAAATGTCTTTTAAATAAATTGTGTGGAACCTTGCCTATTCAGGAACAAAAATGAAAATCAAGAAGAAGGAGGAAAAGGAGGCGAGAGAAAGGGATAGTTGGTAGCGTTTGTTGGAGTTAGTTTTATTTATAGTAACTAGCTAGTAAACCATTAATATACCAGTATATTGATGGGTTTTTTCCCCTATGTTTTGTTTGAATCTCTGACTAGATTTTGTGATTAAGAGTCACTCTGTAGATGAGAAAGTAAATGAGACTTTATAATGAATACTAATAATGAAAAAAATTGAAAACAGGATTATAAAAGACTTGCTTTTTGTATAGCAGCAAAGCAAATGGGATCTGTTTACATAAGTAGACATTAAAAGCACAGAGCCTCCTACTAGCACCTTCTGAGAGATCTACAACCCTTACTTAACAGTTTAGCTATTTTTGTTTCTAACAATGACTCCTAATTTGTCCATGTATTAAATATTTTCCTGGGAGGGTATGACATAAACCTGCAAACATCCCAGTGGTTGGAGAGATGCTTAACAAACACAATTGGATGCTGGTGATATAAGTACCAGACCCGAGAAGCATCCTTTTACGTTTCTCAAACAGCCACTTATCTAGAGAGAATTCACATCTTTCCCCAATCCTCCCTACCTCCTCCTAGGAATCTCAGCCCTGGCCATGGACATGAGTTAAAGGGCTTGTCTTTCTCTTTGGCATTATTGTAGGAGGACAGTGTGAGCGCTGCAGCAGGTCTGAAGTGAGAGGAGAAACGAGAGACCTGTGCTCCATGGCCGGGCAGAGGCAGTGCAGTCCACGCGGATGTCCCCGCTGGGCTATTGTGTTCTGAGATGTGGAACTCGGCAGCGGCCGTGATGCCCCCAATCACAGTGGAATTTAATCATTTCTTATCAAAGCATTGTCTCTTCCAGATATTTTTCTCACTCTAAACAGCTGGCAGGGGAAAAAAAAATAAAAGATAAGAGGAAGAAGGGAGCTGAGAATCTTTTGTGAAAGGTGAGGAGGTGAGAAGGTGAGGAGGCACCAGCCACACTGAGGAAGGAAGGGCTGTTGCCAAGAAAAATGCTTCTCCATCAGAACTTGTCCTTTCCTCTGCTTTTCCTCCAGCTCTTTGCCTCCTGAGCACCTCTTAGTGATTGGCACGAAGCACATTTTATCCCTCCCCAGAGGCAGCCAACCTGCAAGACCTGCAATAGTCACACTGTGCTAAAGAGCATCCATGCAGGAGGTAGTGCTAACCTCAACAGACTTTCAGAGGATCCAAGTCTGTGTGCATTTGGCAGGAATGCAGGTCTATAAAGTGACAGCACAGCCATTTCACAATCACCCATCTGTAAGACATTTAGCAAGAGCCTGGAAGCCTGATAACTTATCTTCCCTCTTGAAAGGGGTATCCTAGTCCAGAGGATCCCAAGACTTCTCGGCTCGCCAACCTCTTAATTCAGTCCCCAGGATGATTTCTTGATGTTTAGCGAAGCTACTCACCAGGCTCTGTGAGTGGAAAACTCTGGGAAGTGTTCCCTGAAAGTGCTCAGACCCTGGCAGGGAGCAGGGTCTTTGTGCTGTGATCTCTGTTCCTGTCCTGTGGGCCTGAACCTAATACATCCTATAGTGTCCACCAAGATTTAACATCAAGCATGTCCAGGTCCTCTCCAGATCGTCCCTGGGAATGCTCAGGCCTTTGGATGTGCTCTCGTAGCTGGTCTTTGCTTTCCTCTCGTCTCTGGGTCTCCAGAGGAGCTCCATTGTCTTGCTCAGCTCTCTAAGCCCAGAGTCTGCACAGTGCCTGAAAGAGAGCATGTGCTTAATGAATATTTATTGTGTGGATAAATTGATGACTGCATGAATTAGAAACAACCACTCAGCCTTATAGGGTAGGTGTATGTGGTAGGCAGAATAATGTGCCTCCTCCCAAGGACATCGTAGCAAAGGAAAACATATCTTTTTCCTCCGCCAACCTTAAGTTCACTGATTGAGACCCTGCAAATTAGACTGATAAAATATAGATTAACAAGACAAAAACAATCAGGAGTTTACTAACACTCACGTCCTACATACACACAAGAAAACCCAGTGATGAGTCACTCTACTGGGTGGTTAGAACTTGGGCTTCTACAGCATCTTAACTAAAGAACAATTAATTATTAGAGTGATGACAAGAGAAAGAAAAAGGACGTTTAGTTTCCAGAGCAGCAAGCTGGGAGATGGTAAACATATGAGACAACAAGGCAAGGGCTAGTGAGTGAGGTTTGTTAGGTCGACTTCTGTGGCTCTTACAGGATGATAAGGGGCTAGAGTTTTCTCGGTGATTAACTCCTGTCCTTCTGGGTAGAGAGAAAGGGAGACACCTTTACAAATGATGCCCTGCCTTAGGCATAGGGGAGGGTTTGAAAGCTTTTCTTGTGTTAGCATATTCTCAGTTGTCTTTAGCCCAAAAGAATCCTTATGCCAAAGTGGCATATTTTGGGGTAGCATGTTCTGCACCTGCAAAGCTTGAACTGATTTTATTTCTTCTCTGACTGTGCAAAGGCACTAAAATGCAAGGATGCAAATCAAACCTCAGGCTGTCTCTAAGACACACGCCAAGGGACAGCTTTCTGAATAGTGAACTAAGGGGACATGTAATAAAACAAACTGAAACAAAAATGTATGTTCAGAGATAGTTTATGTGGTAGTTACATGATAGCCTCACAACACAAGATTAAGATGGAGAAACCAAACCAGGAACTAATAATAAAATCAACCATTTTCAGGTTCAACCATTAACTCCAACAAGCCTAAAATTGCCAAACAAGTTATTTAGCATTGTGTGAGTGAAATATGTAGATTTGCATATATCTTGTTATCTGACTGACTGACTTGAAGTCATTTTAAATGAGTCAAGCCTAATCCATGAAGTTTTTTGGAAGTAGAATCCAATAGCCAGGATAATGCTAGTTGCTATGACAAGCATCCATTCAACTATACAATGGCTCAGGAAAAAAATGAGGTCTGTTTCTCGTTCCAAGGTGACGGAGGTCTATTTACCTATCAGAGAATGTACAGAAATTGGTGTTCCTAGTCAATGGATGGCTCTCTTTAAGGAAGTGACTCAGAGACCTAGGTTCTTACATCTTATGGTTCCACCAGCTTGAACACTAACAAGGCTGCCATGCTCCTGTGCATTAAGGTGGTGAAGAAGAAGATAGCATTGGGAATTGTACATGACAGAGTTTTCTGCCTGAAAATGGTTAGTGCCACTTCAGTTCTCATTTTATAGGATAGATATATGTCACATTACCATTTAACCACAAGAAACTCTAAGAAATATGGTTCTGCCATTTTTCCAGAATGAAAGGAAAATGAGTGAGTAGTTACCTGGTGTCTGGCACTAGAAATCAGGGAAGTATCTGTGATATACCCTAGCTAAAGCCCTTGGCGTTACCACCTCTCACAGTTGATTGCAGTCTTGAACAATTGCATATCATGAATATTTACAACTAAATGAATAATCGAAGTTCACCTATTTCAAACCTTCCTTTGCAGATAAAAACAAAGGCTAGAAAAGTGAAATTCGTCTTTGAAGACCATGCAACTTAGCTAATGATAAAACTAAAACAATTTTCAAGTCATAAATTTGTACCTAAATATTCTTTCAACCACAATTCATAATCCAGTATTTGATTTTTTTTAATCACAAGCTCTCTCTCTGGGAGTTATTAAAGTGAGTAATCATAAATCACTAGAAGTTTGGGAAAAATGATAAAAACTTAGGGATTACGTCTATTAAAACATATTACAGGATAATGCCCATCAATCAACAAGTGAAAAAAGAAAAGGTGGTATATATTTATACCATGGAATACTACTCAGCCATAAAAAGGAACAAAATAATAGCATTCACAGCAACCTGGGTAGGACTGGAGACTCTTATTCTAAGTGAAGTAACTCAGGAATGGGAAACCAAACATCGTATATTCTCACTCTTAAGTGGGCGTTAAGCTATGGGGAAACAAAGGCATAAGAATGATATATTGGACTTTGGAGACTGAGGGGAAAGGGTGGGAGGGGAGTGAGGAATAAAAGACTACACATTAGCTACACAATACACTGCTCAGGTGATGGGTGTGCTAAAATCTCAGAAATCACCATCAAAGAACTTATTCATGTAACCAAACACCACCTGCTCCCTAAAAACCTATTGAAATTTAAAAAATTAAAAAACAAGAAAATTCCATATACATAACATAAATTCAAACATTTTTAAGTGCACAGTGTTAAGTACATTCACATTCTTGTGCAAAAAAAAAAAAGAAGTAATTAGATAATAACAAGTGTTGGTGAAGATGTGGAGCAATGAGTATCCTCATATACCGCTGTTGGGAATGTGAAATGGTGCAGTAACTTTGGAAAACAGTCCAGCAGTTTCTCAAAAAATTAAATAAAGAGGTACCATATGACCCAGCAATTTCACTCCCAGGTATGTAGCCAAGATAAATGAAAACACGTGTCTACACAAAAACTCATACAAAAATGTTCTTAGCAGCATTGTTAATAATAGCCAAAAGATATGAACAAGTCAAATGTGCGTCCGCTAATGAATGGATAAATAAAACATGATACATTGATATAATGAAATATTATTCAACCATAAAAAAGAACAAAAAACTAATATATGCTACAACATGGATGAATCTCTAAAATATTATAATAAGTAAAAGAAGTCAAACACAAAAGCCCACATGTTATCTGATTCCATTTATATGAAATGTCCAGAGCAGGCAAAACTACTGGAGTCAGCAAGTAGATTAGTGGTTGCCTAGGGCTGCTGGGATTAGAGAAAAATGGGAAGGTAACTGCTAAAAGGTACTGGGTTTTTTTTTTTAAGTGATAATAATATTATTAAATTGATTGTGGTGATGATTGCACAACCTTGTGAATATAGTAAAACCACTGAATTGTATATTTTTTAAAAGGGTGAATTTGACGTTGTAATTATATCTCAATAAAGCTATTACCAAAAAGAATGTAACTTTTTGGTACATTCTTGTACCAAAGCTGGTGAGCTTTGAATAATTGTTATTATTCAAACTGGTGAATAATTGTTATTTAAACGCCTTTGATTCTTTGGAAGGAGATTACTATGTACAGACAACCGTATTCTTAGCTTACTCACATTTTCAACACTTTGCAAAACTCATAACAATGCCATTTATAAACATAAGAAATGAGAAGATAAGGACTTTTTTATGCAGTTAATATGGCCTTTTGATTCTGTATAAAGCATGACTACAAGAAGTAAATGAAGTTAATGACCACTTATTGTCAGCAGGAAGTGTTCAATACCAATTATGTTAAAATAACAATGTCTTTTTTTTGGCAGACAATTTTAGTATGGAAACAGAGAATATGAACCTCTATTTACCAGATTAAATCATTTAGTTAGCTTGGTTAAACTTTATAGCTAACATCCTATTAGATTCACTGGGATTTGGTACTATTTATTGATTCAAAAATATATTTTTTAATATTTTATTTTACTTTATTTCAACAGCTTTTAGGAAACAGGTGGTTTTTGGGTACATGGATAAGTTCTTCAGTGGTGATTTCTGAGATTTTGTTGTACCCATCACCCTGAGACCCAATAATGTGTCAGAGAAAATACTAAACACGAAGTTTAGGTCCAAAAGACTCGTACTCTTCTGGAAATGTATTTTACTATTTATTTGCTTCCTTGTTACATATTAGAGGAGGAAGATTGATAATGCTTCCCATCTAATGAACTCAGAGCCAATAAAGCATTGTTGCTTTCTTGGACTTATGTTGGGACATTTAACTGAAGACAAGCCACTTTCTTGGAAACATAGAACGTTTGTCTGGCTGCTGGAGGACCTGTAGTCTACTTGATAAAAAGTAGAGGTGACGGTCCCTGGAAGCAAATATATGGACCAGGAGGTGTCTATGTTTACAACAGAATGCAAATACTACCAAGACTCTCTTCCTTTTTGTGGAATGTGGCTTGATCTCATTATGAAAGATAAAATGTGATTTTATGAAACAGTATAATATATTCCCAATTTGGTAAATGAAAAGTAAATTTGACGAGAAGAATATCTTCCACAATATTAAAAGTTGTGATATAGGAGTAGCAGAATTACAGGTGATTTTAAAACCTGTATAGCAGATTTTAGTTACTTTTCACATCCTCCCTTCTCTAGAACAGTGCCTGGGGAAGAGGAGAGAGGACATTCTCAAAGCCCAAGAGTTTCTCATTCATTTATACATTGGTGCTTTTTGAGCAGGTCTGCACCAGCACAATGACAGGCCCCAGACAGCCCACGGGGGGCACGTCAGTCTTCCTGTCACTTAATTTGGAGTTTCTTTAATACATAGACTTCACCATTTTTACTTTATACAAAGTTCCAGCCACACAAGTGTGTTCTTGTCCTTGATTGCTCTGTGATAGGTGTGTGTGGGGTGGGGAGGGCAGAGTTGTCCAGGGGTTGAGAATCATTGAGTTCAAAAACACTTGAAACAGTAAGTTTCATGTTATTCTTGACTTAAGGTATCATCGACTTACACAAGTATGTTTAAAGATTCTCCTTCGCATGCTTTCATTTATATACAAAACCAACTTATCACTTTGAATGCTTTATTTTACGTATAAGATAAATATACATATTATATTCGTAATATGTATATATATAAAGTATATGTATAACATATATACATTTACTGACATATGTAAATATATATGTTTTCTGTAATCATGAGCTGAAGAGCAATAACTGGTAGAAAAATGTAAATATCACACACTGACCATTCTAACAGTATGGCAAAATACCTTTTGTATGTGTGTGTGTATATATATGTGTGTGTGTGTATATATATATATACATACAGAAAGGTGTATATATATATATATATATATACACACACACACACACACACACACACACACTCTGCAGAAATATACATTTAATGGGAATTTTGAGTCAAAGAGCTAGTGACTAAATTAAGCATATTGGCAGTTTGAAATAACACCTATGGCTGGGTGCGTTGATTCAAGCCTGTAATCCCAGCATTTTGGGAGGCCAAGGCGGTGGATCACCTGAGGTCAGGAGTTCAAGACCAGCCTGGCCAACATTGTGAAACCCCATCTCTACTAAAAATACAAAAACTAACTGGGCATAGTGGTGGGCGCCTGTAATCCCAGCTACTTGGGAGGTTGAAGCAGGAGAATCACTTGAACCCAGGAGGTGGAGGTTACAGTGAGCCGATATCTGGCCACTGCACTCCAGCCTGGGTGACAAGAGCAAAACTCCATCGCAAAAAATAATAATTAATAGTAACACCTATGAAAATTAAGAGTAAATATTCTTAAAGTTTATTTTATTCTTATACTGTTTGCATTTACATTTGAGCATCTGACTGTAACTTGAACATCAAAATTATGTTTGGAGAATTCACTTTACTAATGAAGAGTTCTTAACAAATGACCATGTGGGACTCAACTCTGGCTCCAGCCTCCAGCTGCTTCTTCGCCAAATATTTTTGAGTCTGGAAAGATGACTGGAAATTACATCAAAACAAGATTTTGCATGGATTAACTGATACGTCCTTATTTTTGGCCAGACCAAAAATACTGTCAAAAGAGACTGCTGTTTCTTCTTTTCACCCTGACAGAAACATGAAAACTATGATCAAAGTTTTCACTGAAGAGTCCTATGTAATGTTTTGTGCTTTGTTTTTCAGCAAAAGACTGCTTTATAGTAGTTTGAATTTAGGTTAACATTTGAGATCTGGTTTTCTTTCTTGGCTGAGATAGTTCAGCTATCCTTTGTTTGTTTAAAAGGAAACATCAACTTTCCAATTTACTCTCTAAAATTGGTTTTTGTAGCTCCCTGCTGGACTGGAAAGGCACCATCTGTTTTAATAATACTGAAGCGAAAGGGGGAAAGTTTGAGAAATGAAAGTCAACTGGGAGTGCTCCTAGTCATCACGGCTCCACTTGGAGAAGAATCCACTCTTAAGTTCATGAATTTGCATTAAACCCTGGTCAACCCAGATAGTGTAACAATCAACACAGACTTCCGTGTTCTGGCAAGGGACAGTCAGTGAGAAAATTGTACATACTGGCAAACCAACAGCAAAAATAATCTAAATATCAGGCAGGGAAAAAAAAATGTAAACATGTACGAAAAAAACTTCAGCTGTGAAAGAAATACGATATTTAAGTTGACTAAAATCTTTCTTTTTTCCTTTCTTTAATTCATAAACTTCACCATTTTTGCCCCTCCCTCCCTCTGTTCCTTCCTTCCTTCATTCCTTCCTTCCTTCTTTCCTTCCTTCCTTCCTTCCTTCCTCCCTCCCTTCCTTCCTTCATCCCTTCCTTCTTCCTTTCTCTCTTTTTTCAGACATTTACATACTATTAGATTTGTTCAGGTTTTGATCATTACTGGAAGATGAGAAATTCTTGCCACCAAGCCCAAATAATGCTAACCATTATTCTCTGGACATTTGATAGCAGAATTTCCTTATCCTGACACTGAAACAAAGATTCTGTTTCTCAGCATTGAAAGGTCTGCATACAACTCATCTGTTCATTGGTTGATGGATGGACTGATTTGTTCTTACCTGGAACTGATTATTTAGTAACTAAACTACACACATGCAAACACACACACACAACAAATGCACATACATACAAACAAAAATAAAAAAACCACACACACTTAAACACATACAACACGTGCATACATAACACACACAAATATACACACACGTATCTGGGAGGCCCCAACCTTCGAGGGGTAAACTGTCTCATGCTGCTTAAACCTTCCACAGGCCGCACCTGCTGTTCCAATTTGCCCCTCTCTCCAGTGGTTTGAAAGGTAAGCTGCAAATAAATGAGCACTATGTGTAGCTGACCTTGCTTACAGTGGCATTTTAACGCATTTGACTACACCTGCCTCTAATTTCAGTGCTGATATTTTAATGCAATCCAACAGATTTCCAGTAGTGACTTTGCAAAATTTAACCAAGTATTGCAAGATGAGCTGGGAACAAGCAGGTGCTCTTCTGTAAAAATATACATGGGGCCGCTGCTGGCATTGATTTCCTTAGCATGTTATCAAATGCCCTGTTGTAGCAACAGTCTTTTTCTGTTTTCTTCTGCTGCTTAACTGGAGGATGATTCAATCGTAGACCAAGAAACCGTGGTTCAATTACAACATTCAAAACAGCCCGTGTGTAACGGCTCAGAGCTCCTCTGGATGGATCTTGCATCTCTAAGCTAAATGCAAGTTCACAGATTCCTAAAAATACCCCCTGATGTGAGTCATCCTGTTCCAAAGAGCTCTGAAGAATGTTTTCCACAGAAGTGGCGAGGCACAGCCCCAGGGTGTGGAGCTCTCGTCTGAGTTATGTAGGCAACTTGCGTCAGCCACATACTATGTTATAGTCTCCATATTCCCTGGCGCTGAGCACGGATAGCTGGAATGATTTGTTGAAATACAAACCTCTGCAGCAGCTTCAACTCTGCCTCCCATGCCACTTCTCCAAACAAAATGGATCTGTGTCAAAGGAGAGTTGCGCAGGTCACTCAAGGTGTGCTTTCTATCAAAGGAGAGCAAGAAGGAAACCCAAAGCCAGAAATGAACATGGTAGCCTTGGGCTTTAAGGAAAAAACAAAACAAACAAACAAACAAAAAAAACCTGTCTTTCTTAAAGCTTCCCCATTTTCAGACTCTCACACTGAAAGTTGAGAGATAGTTTTGCCTCCTCCGTGAGGTGGGTGGAGGGTGCTGTGAGAGAGGGAAACTCAAGCTGGCCCAGATCAGCTGTGGAATAGATGCACTGAGAAGATGCTGAGGTTTCCACATAGACGCCCACTTCTGTCACAAGTGCAGACTCTGAAGATGCAGTTGGCCTGGGCCCCACTGCTCTGCTGTCTCCAGGAGTCATTAGTTGCACTTTATCAGAGGATCCTGGATGAAAGGAGAAATCAAGACATTTTCTAAGAGTGGGACTTCAGGCATGTGAGCCTGTGTTTTAAGAGAGAATAACTCTTTTAATGCTCCGGAAATTGCACAGCTAGAAGACTGTGGCTCAATGTACACATGCAGATAGCACAGTTGCCTTGGGTCTTTCTTCAAAATAATAGGATATAAATTACACACGAGGAAAACAAGAGAGGGTTGGTCCTGATTATCAGCTTGGACAATCAATCATACTCTTTAAATTTGAAAATATAATATTCAGAGGCACATGGCTGTATTGATTCTCTAATAAAAGTGTTTTATGCTCTGATTCTCACAGAAAAAATAATCTCTAGAATCTTGCTCTTTTAATTTTAAGAATTCATTATTCCCTTGTTTCCAAATAGGAGCTTACCAACTATATGATAATTTTTTAAAAACAATTTAAAAGTCATATGTGATTTAGAAATTTGTCAGATTACTACCTCTTAGTCTAAGCAGCAGTTACAAGATTATCTAGAGACTGTTTCAGAATCTTTAGTTTTTGAGCCCTATTAAAAGAAACATATTCCTTACTTTATAAAGGCATAAATGGTCAAGTAATTTTAAAAAGCAACCAACTGATATTTTATTAAAATTCCTATAAAAAATTTACCATCTTAACCATTTAAAGTGAACAACTCAGTGCCATTTAGTGCAAGCACAGTGCCGCACGAATGTCATCACTATCTGGTTCCCGAATGTTTTCATCACTCCGGAAGGAAACCCCACACACATTAAGCTGTCACTCCCCATTCTCTCCTCTCTGCAGACTCTAGCAACTCTCAATTTGCTTTCTGTCTGTGTGGATTTGCCTATTCCCGCGATTTCATCTAAATGGAGTCAGACGGCGTGTGGCTTTGTTTACTTAGCGTGACGTTTTCCAAGTTCATCCGTGTGGGAGCACATGTTAGTGTTTTTCTCCTTTTTATGCTTAAATCATATTCTATTGTATGGGTGGACCACGTTGGGTTCATCCACCCAATCGGTGGTGGGTATTTGGCTTATTTCTACCTTTTGGCTATTATGAATAATGCCGCTATGATTATTCATACACAAGTTTTTGTTTGAACACCTGTTTTCAGTTTTGGGGGGTATATACCTAGGGGTGAAATTGCTTCATCATAGGGTAATTCTACCTTTAGCTCTCTGGGAAACCAACAACTGTTTTTTCACAGTGGATACAGTGGTTTCACCACTTTCCCTTCCCACCAGCAATGTGTGAAGGTTCCAATTTTTCCTCGTTTCCAGCAATACTTGTTATGTTCATTAAAAAAAATAGTTATTATAGCCACCCTAGTGGGTACGGGGTGGAATCTCATTGTGGTAACATTATTAAAATGCAATCTGAAGCAGCACCGGAATTACTGTGCACAGAGTGAGGGAAACAAGCAGGCTCATTCTATTTTCTATTTTTCTCTTTGTCCCATAAGAATATTTAGGCCTATTCTAACAAAACGGCCTGACTCTCCACTTTTAGCAGAGGCAGATGACATTTAATCTACAGCCATGTGTGTCTGAATGAATACATCATCTCCCACTACTCTTGCAATGGCAGATTTCTTGGAAGGAGTGGTTATTTACATTCTGGTCCTCCCCGTTCCCACCCCTGGCTATTTCTTGACTAACCCTGATGTTCTACTTTATGTACACCAGAAAGACATTTCTTGCAAAGGTCCTCATGCTACCTTGGTCTCTCCATCTAGTCTCCCATGTTGAGTCCTTCTGCTCCTTGGCCTGCACCGGGCTGACCCTGCCAGCCTCCAGTTCTCAGAACATGCACCTCTCTTAGCATTCACAGCCTGCTACTCTTCTGATTCTTGGGAGTTTTTTTCTTCTGATCCTTATGTGCCCATCCTGACCACGTATCAGCTGTCCCTGCTACCCAGTGACATCTTTCCTTCTCCTTCCCTAAGTGCAGGGATGATTGTTCTTCTTAATGCACACTCTCCTTAAAGAATCTTGTATGCTTTTTTTGCTTTGTTGCTTTTGAGGTGTGTGTGTGTATATGTGTTTTTATGAGTGTGCACCCATGTGCGTGTGCACGTATGTGTGTACATGAGCATGAATGTGTGCATGTGTGTGCATGTGCATGTTTATGTATGTACATGCATGTATGTGGGTGTGGTGCATGTATGTATGTGTATATGTGTGTTTATATGGGTGCATGTATGTGTATATGAGCACAATGAGTGTGTACATATATGTATGTGTATGCATGAGCATGTTTATGTGTGTACATGCATGTGTGTGGGTGTTGTACATGTATGTATGAGTGTGTATATGTGTGTGAGTATGTGTGTATGGGGTGTGTGTGATTAGTAATTCATCTACTTCTCAATATTGAGAAATTAGTGTCATCCTTTAGACCTTTGTTTCCAGCCCCAAATCTAATCAGTTTTCAAATTTTCTGATTCTGTTGCCTTTCAGATTCCAATTTTTCTGATTCTAAATGCCTCTCAGATCCTAGGAAGTAGGAGAGAATCAAGTGATAGGGTGAAAATAGTCAAGACATATTGAAAAAGATGTTAGGAAACAACAGGTAACTTTTGTTACTCGCAGCGTTGCCAGTGATCAGCATTTCTGTTCAGTGTGTTTGCGCGTTTGTAAAAATGACTGAAAATGTCCGTCTAGAATAAGAAAGTCAAGATTCCATACAATATTCACAGTAAACATGATCTGTTTTACAAAACTATACCTCACTCATTCCAGGAATTATTCATTCTTGGAGATTTATTTGCCTCCTAGATTTGTCTAAATGACAGAGAAATGTTGACTTGAAATCGTGAGATCGTCAGGTCCAGGATGAGTTCTGAAAAGTGGGGCAGTTTCCACTACCTCATGCAGCAGCTTATTTCTCCTTCTATAAAATGAGAGAGATTAGAATAAAAGATCTCTAAGATATCAAAAAAGTGTAGTTCTTGGATGCAACCAAAAGAATCAAAATCCCATTGCCCTAAGCAGAAAAGGAATTTGCTGAATGAATATTAACAGTTTACAGAAATGATAAGAACCGTCGACTGTCTCTGGGGCTCCTGGCACTTCTTCAAAATTAAATTAAAAAATAATTCTGACTTCAAGCATCCAGTGGCCTAACACAGATCACATCCTCCTATTACATTGACGTGGGGGAAGAAGGAGGAAATACCTGCCCATTTGGTTTCTAAGCAGTGGGGTGTGGGTCCTGAGTCCTATAAAAATCTCACTTTTAGGGGAGATCCCCTACAACGGTAAGCGTTTTCATAAAGCTGGAGGAAAGAAGATAAATATTCACCATATTATGACTGTGATGTTTGCAAAAGAGATTTTTCAACTTAGATTGCTCCAGGCTGTACTGAAAACCTGGATTCCTGGGCTCCTTAAGATGCTGAAAGGCAGGAAAAAGGAGGGAGGAGGAGGAGGAAGGAAGTCAGGAAAGCAAGCAGTGGGAAAGCTGGAAGAGATACAGTATACAGAGCAAGGACAAAAAGTCCTGGAGGAAAATATTAACTTTTCTCATTTGGAACTACATCAGGCTTTGTGGATCCTAAACTTTATACAATTCCCAGAACCTTAAAAACAAAAAAAGAGCAGAATTATGAATACAAAAAATGGTACAAAAGTAAATATTTGTTTAGGGAAGCAGAGGCATCCTAACGCATCACTGCAGTTCTGAAGACTCAGGCCCTGCCTAAAAAGATTTTGTGGCCGAGGTTAGATATGGGCAGAGATTAGTCTTTCTGGGCGACTTACGAGACAAGCTCACATGGAAAGGCTTCCTTACTCTCCACCTGGCCTCCCTCCATCAACAGCACTGTACAGCTCCCATCAACACCTTCTCTCACAGGTGTGGGAAGCTTCAAGGGATGCTCGGTGAATCTGCCTGGGCTCCTCTCTCTCTCCTCGCATCTGAGGGGTGGGAGCTGGCTGGTGGTGTATCCCTCCACACATTAACTCACAACACAGTTGCTGAGGATGTGCCTTGGGTCAGGTCCGGTGCTAAGATGGGGATCCATTTACAACTGAGCAAGACATGGGCATTGCCCTCGTGGTAATTAACACACAAGTAAAGAGAAAGAAATGTAAGAAAATTAAAAAGCTTCTGAAGTCATAAGTAATCCACCATCCGAGCAGAAAACAAACATGTCTTCCTGTTGCAGGCTTTGCTAGAATCAGGTGCACAGTCGTATATGAACCTTAAATACTTCAGACTTATAAACACTATTTTTGGATAATATTGATTCTCTTTATTAAATAAAGTGAAATTACAAATTAGAAGCTAACATGTAAGTTACTCTCTCTGTGTGGACACGGAGGAGGGAAAGTGGGAGGGACATGAGGGCAGGGCGAGGGCCAGGCAATGGTGTCAAGGGTCAGAGTGCAGTTTCAGAGAGAGTGATGATGCCCAAGGGAGACTTCGAGAATCTCTGGAATACCAGCATGCCACATAAGCTGGAACCTGCCAGAGCACCCCAAGGTCTACAAAATCAACGACTATTTGCAATACAACAACACAACCCAAAAAGGTCTCTTTAATTAACACCCAGGATAGGACACACAGCTTGAGATGTGTCACATGGCAGAGGAATGCAAGTCAATACAGAAATCAAACTCATGACCCTACAGTAAATGCCATTGGCAGGCAGGTGCCATTGACTGGAACAGCTTTTTCCCCCAACCGTATAGGCCATTTTCCTTGCTGCTGGAGGTAAAGCATCCTTCAAGAAAACTCAGAAATATGAATGTTCTGTGGAGCATGTAGGGGGTGGAGCCTCCATAAGATGTATAGAGGTATAGAAATACATATACATAGAGATGTGTGTATCTCTCTATGCGTGGGTGAAAACGTGTAAGCATACTTCCTCATTGTTGGATTATGAATGAACAGCTGACCATGAGTACAAGGCTTGCTCACTCTCATTTCTGATGTCATCTTAAAAACAACTTGTGCATCACATGTGATTTTGAGCTACATCTCAGCCAAAGAAGCTCTTGAAAATTGCCACTTTTCTGAAATGTGGGCACAATTGTAAGTGAATTGAGCACGATGGGTAACTGGATCCAGAGTGGAACAAGAGCTGAGAAACCTTGGTTGAGAAACTCAGAAGACAGAGGGTACTATGTAGCGCTATCCTACTGGTCCCTTCTTTTAACCTTGAACACAGTGGCATTAACATTAATTTAAAATTAGTCTTATGCAACCTTAAATCAGCTAATTAAAAAGGGCAGAACACTAATTACTCGACCAAATTGGCTTCAACTCATTCTTAACAACCAAATCTGCACAATTGCTGCCAGATATGAATCTGCAAAAAGTGATATAAACAGAAATCTACACACAAGCACGAGCGCGCATGCACACACACACAAACGCTACACTTCCCCTAGTGAGTTTAGTGCACAGATTATGAAGCTAGTGTCTTCACAGTCAGTTTGTTTTTCCTGTGCTGCAAAGGGAATGTCAGCCCTTCTCAAATGACCCTACTGCCAAAATGTGATTTTAGAAACACATAATTAGTTGTTTTTGCAGCAGCCTACCTATAGGTGCTTCATCTGAAAAATTTATGACTATAGGGATGGAGTCCAGAGAGCTTTTAGGGAAATAATTTGTATTTGTCCATGGCACCATTATAAGTGTTTAAAGGCTTTCCATCCTTTGAAACCTTATTTCTACTTAGACCCATCCCATCCGGACCCAGCTTCAGCTGTGCTCCATTGACCTGAACCTGCTCTCTGTCTGTGTCTGGCACGTACTGACGTAAGTGTGCCTTCACATGTTTAGCTGCTTCATTATCTGATCCACATGCATGGGGATATTGCATTGTATTCATGCTCCACCCTGAGGAACGGAAGCTGCAACAAGGTGCCACTGTCTGAAATGCCACCTGCTTGCTGGGGGTCACCTTTAAGATGTGACAGTTTTAGTTTCACCATAAACAGAATAGAAATCAGTAGAAATATCTGTGGACGCCTGTGGGAACTTTATGGTGCCTTTGAACCTCACAGGGTAAAGTTCTTATGGCACACTGCTGAGTAATATGATCTTACTGTTGGCCTCAGGGATCTCAGAAAGGGAAACCCTCTATTTTTGGTGGCCCAGCTACACAAACAGTGCAAGGAGGCAAGTTCCATATGCAGAATCCAGACACCCACCAGGCCTGGCTGCCCTGATTCCTGTTTCTTCCTCATCACCACCACATTGCTATGCTGTCAGCAGGACTCAAAAGGCAAATTGATTTAGCTCATTACAATTAGGATGAATTAAAAGCAATATTTCTACTTCACTCAAAAAGTCAGCAGGTCACAAAATATATTGCTCTGCATATATAGTAGGTAATGCCTCACATATGATTTATTGGAGAATGAGCTCGTTCATTTCCAGGAATCTTCTAGATAAATGAAGTTCACCACTAATATGTTAGAACTTTTTTTAAAAGTTAACTTCTATTTTCCTAGTAGCCATTTAAAAATATATTAACCCCCCGCTCCCACCGCCTTCTCCCTTAATCATGGCATTTATTGCTCAGGTTATTCCAAAATTACTGCCGTAACATTAGCAATGAGAAGTTAATAGATTAATAAATCATAAAAATTCACAATCAAGCTAATTGAAGTTTATTGTTTTGCTAAGGCCTTTGAGATTTTATACCAAATGACAAAAGCTAGATGACATTTATGTCTGCAAAATCCAATATTGAGAAATTCCTGTGTGTGTACATATACCTTTCCTTCATCCTCTTCTTCACCCCACACTCATTCCAGGCTCTTACAGGAAAATATGCACCTGGCTGAATTCCATCTCCCACACCCAACACACACCTAGGTCATCAATGCATTGTATATTGACCTGCATAATTCTCTTCTTTTGTTCTTACTGAAACTTCCTAACGTCTTCCCTTGTCTAACCCAGGCCACAAAAACTTTTCAGGATGGTTAGAATTGTAAGGTAAAATTTTACTTTCTTTTCTTTTTTAAGCAAAAGGAATAGAGATTACCTGAATTTGAAAAAAAATTAGAGAAGGGGTGGTGGTCGTGAGTACCAGGAACTCTATATTTATTGATTTCATGATTTATCCATAATCGAGTTTATTGTTATCTACAAAAATTTTGTGTGGTTTTAATGAAAGTGCCCTTGGAGTGACTGGCGTGTGCAGGAGAGTTTCCACTCTACCATAGATGATGCATAAGCTACTACTGGACTGGCAGCTCTGACCCAATGGTAGTCCATGGCTAGAGTCCTGTGTTGAGGGTTGTATCAGTGCATCTAGGCTTTTTAAATAGAGCAGGGTTTTCTTAGCAATGCCTGCTTTGTGCACAGGATTGGGATTTGCAGTATACATGGCATGGATTTAACATGCTTATCTTACATGCAGCAGCTTCAACCACTAAGACTGTTGAGCTCGTCTTCCTCTTTGTACCTGTCCATAACATCAAGTTTCAAGGTTGTCAGTGCACCAAGATCTGTTAGGCATCTTACTTAGACTCTTTCCTCCTCCAGATTAATTGCTTCCAAATTTCTGCTGATGGAAAGTAAGATAAATCAACTGATTAAAACTGTATTTGTAATAGATTGATTTCTAGACAGAGGGATGAAATAAGATAAATATGAAACAAAACAGATAATAAATGTTAATTATAAAATCCTGGTGGAGTGTACACAAGTGTTCACTCTGCAATTATTTCAGCTTCTTATGTTAGAAATATTTTATGATAAGATTTTGGGAAGAATTGTGCTTATGGAAATCATTAATAATCAGTGATTGAGTACATAAGAGGATTGCCTAAAAATAAAAGCATGGACTTTCATGGAAATAATTTAAAACACTGTCATTGTTCCTCAGGTTCCATTTTTGTTCATTTCTACATTTCTACATTTTGTTTTCTGTTTAAAATAGTCAAGTAAATGGCATAGAGTCAGTCATTATTTCACATTTTTAAGATCCTTTGAATAATAGTATGGAGTGTTTTGCTACCTTGTTTGTTTTGTCTTGGCTTTATTCATTTTTAAATTTTGATTATATTGAGAAGGGAGAGACAAAGAATAGCAAGTATTTTTTTTCCCTTAAAATACGAATCCAACATAAACCACTCTCCTTTTTGTCATCAAATCTGCTTGGCAGCAGTGTTGTGCCACCCACAATATATTACTGTAAAAAGCAAAGCTAGGCTAATTAATGTTGTATAAACTTAGGAGAAAATGCAAAATCGATGGGAGGCAGCTGGTAGGTATTTGAAGTTCCAACCTATCTCTAATGGTTGAGTCATAGTTTTAAAAAGGAATGCACTGCCCTCAAAACCCAGGGTTACAACAGCTCCTAAACAGCCCATCAAAGATAGAGCATGTATAGAATCATGAGAAATCGATGGGTCAGTTTCCTTCTCCTTACTTGAAAGATCATATGAGTTTCTCCAGCTTTCTTCATTTATTTACTTTGGAACAGAAGGAAATGTTCTCACTAAATTTAAGTAGTTCGCAGAAAATCATGCTTTATGAAAATATTCATAAATTAACTAAACTGAAATAAGCAGTGTAAGTCATTTGCTCTCTTATTTTGGGGCTCTGGAAACTTCCTGCTTGTGTCAGAAAGGAAAACAAAGAGAACATCTATATCAGCATAAGAGAGTGGATTAAAAATTGGCCACTGATGGAAACGGCAAGTATAGTTTGGCATGAGCTATCACAGCAGCTTACACCCAACAATGCCCAGAGTCCTGGCAACATTAACTGTGTGAAAACATGCCAGGAGAATTATGGGCCTTCAACTCCTTAAAATAACAGAATTCTGCTTAATAGATTGTTCTGTACTGCTCAGCAGACAATGACCACAGGCTTTCTTCAGTGGTTCGTGTTCTGACCACAAAATAAATGGAAGTTGCAACTACTATGAGAAGGAGCTCAGATGAGAGACTCACTGAAAAGAAAGCAAATGCCTGTGGATAGTCAAGGTTTTGAAAGAACATCAGGCCCTAACTCCTGAGCTTGCCCAGCTTACAACAATGTGATGGAAAGCACAGCCTTGGCTTCTGTGACTTTTAATAGTTGAAGAAATCTAAGTCTAGTTTCTTAAGATCTAAAAATAAATCACTGCAGAGTGTCCCATAAGCTGTACACTACAAGGTATTATGAAAAGATGAAAGTAAAAGCACAGTAACAAAATATAGCAGGTAAAGGAGCTAGTCAGCCATGGGACGTTGAAGAGCAGATGCCGGCATTCTCATTGGGAATCTGTCAACCCAAACTTCATCTCTGCTAGTGGAGAACCAGCAGAATCTGTGTGACTTTCAGCCTGTCCCCAGAGGCACCTGATTGCTGGAGAGAAGTTGCAGAGTTGAGAACAAGACTGATGGTTTTATCTCTGTCTGAAGATAACCATGAGAACAGCACTTATTATTGAAGAAGCCACAGGCACACTTGATGAGGCCTGCAAACAAAGCTTGGACTCCAGGTAAGGTGGGGACCATTGCGAAAGTGAGATACAGAAAACGGAAGTGAGGTATAGAAAACGGAAGTAAGTCACAGGAAACGGAAGTGAGTTATGAAAAACAGAAGTGAGGTACAGAGGATAAAAATGAGGTAAGGGAAATAGAAGTGAAGTTCAGAAAATGGAAGGGAGGTACAGAAAACGGAAGTAAGTTAAGAAAAACAGAAGTGAGGTAGTGAAAACATAAGGTACAGAAAACAGAAATGAGGTATAGAAAAAGAAAGTGAGGTACAGAAAACAGAAGTGAGGTAGAGAAAATCAAAGTAAGTCACAGAAAAGGAAGTGAGCTATGAAAAACAGAAGTGAGGTAGCGAAAATGTAAATGGGGTACAGAAGACTGAAGTAAGGTATAAAAAACGGAAGTGAGGTAGTAAAAACTGAAGTAAAATATAGAAAACAGAGGTGAGCTAGAGAAAACGGAAATGAGGTAGAGAAAATGGCAGTGAGGTACAGTAAACGGAAGTGAGTCATGAAAAACAGAAGTGAGGTAGTGAAAACGTGAGGTACAGAAAACGGAAATGAGGTACAGAAAACGGAAATGAGGTACAGAAAACGAAAGTGAGGTACAGAAAACGGAAGTAAGTTACAGGACACGTAAGTGAGTTATGACAAACAGAAGTGAAGCAGTGAAAAAGTAAGATACAGAAGACGGAAATAAGGTATAAAAACGGAAGTGAAGTAGTGAAAATGGAAGTAAGGGACAGAAAACAGAAGTGAGGTAGAAAAAACAGAAGGGAGGTAGAGAAAATGGAAGTAAGTCACAGAAAACGGAAGTGAGTTATGAAAAACAGAAATGAGGTACAGAAGATGCAAATGATGTTAGGAAAACAGAAGAGAGGTACAGAAAATGTCAATGAAGTACAGAAAACGTCAGTGAAGTAGAGAAAACAAACGGAAGTGAGTCATGAAAACCAGAAGTGAGGTAGTGAAAAAATAAGATACAGAAGACGAAAATAAGGTATAAAAAACGGAATTGAGGTAATGAAAACGGAAGTTACAGAAAACGGAAGTGAGGTAGAGCAAATGGAAGTGAATGAAAAACAGAAGTGAGGTACAGAAAACAGAAGTCACAGGAGACAGAAGAGAGTCATGAAAAACAAGTGATGTACAGAAGATGAAAATGAGGTAAGAAAACGGAAGTGAGGTCTAATAACCGGAAGTGAGGTAGAGAAAACAGAAATACGTCACAGGAAATGGAAGTGAGATAGGAAAAGCAGAAGTGAGGGAGTGGAAAGTAAGATACAGAAAACGGAAATAAAGTATAAAAAACGGAAGTGAGTCACTGAAAACGGAAGTAAGGTACAGAAAACAGAAGTCAGGTAGACAAAACGGAAGTGATGTAGACAAAACGGAAGTGAGGTAGACAAAACGGAAGTGATACAGAGAAAACGGAAGTAAGTCACAGAAAACGGAAGTGAGTTATGAAAACCAAGTGAGGTACAGAAGATGGAAATGAGGTAAGGAAAACAGAAGTGAGACACAGAAAACGGAAATGAGGTAAGGAAAATAGAAGTGAGACACAAAACGGAAGTGAGGTAGAGAAAACAGAAGTAAGCCACAGGAAACAGAATTGGTTTAGAAAAACAGAAGTGAGGTAGTGAAAACATAAGGTACAGAAATCACAAGTGAAGTACAGAAAATGGAAGTGAGCTACAGAAATCGGAAGTAAGTCACAGGAAGCGGAAGTGAGTCATGGAAAACAGAAGTGAGGTACAGAAGATGAAAATGAGGTAATGAAAACGGAAGTGAAGTATAGTAAATGGAAGTGAGGTAGAGAAAACCAAAGTACATCATAAGAAATGAAAGTGAGTTATGAAAAACAGAAGTGAGGTAGTGAAAAAGTAAGGTACAGAAAATGCAAATAAGGTATAACAAATGGAAGTGAGGTTGTGAAAATTGATGGTACAGAAAACGGAAGTGAGGTGGAGGAAACGGAAATAAGTCTCAGGATACGGAAGTGAGTTATGAAAAACATTAGTGAAGTACAGGAGATGGAAATCAGTTAAGGAAAACAGAAGTGAGCTACAGAAAACGAATGTGATGTGGAGAAAACGGAAGTAAGTTACAGGTAATGAAAGTCATTTATGAAAAGCAGAAGTGAGGTACAAAGATGAAAATAAGGTAAGGAAAATGGAAGTGAGGCATAGAAGACTGAAGAAGGCCTAGAAGATGAGGTACAGAAGACAGAAATGAAGTACAGAAGGTGGAAATGAGTTAGAGAAGATGGAAGTGATAGAAAATGAAGTGTGATAGAGAAGAGAGAACAAGGTTCAGAAGATGGTCATGAGGTACAGAAGACAGAAGTGAAGTACTGAAAATAGAAATGAGTTAGAGAAGATGGAAGTAAGGTACAGAAGATGGAAGTGACATATAGAAACACCCAATTGGTTACAGCTCTGCGTTTGCTTTATTTGAGCCTGGTCTGGACAGTTGGCCACCTCTGATTGGCAGAAACTGATTGCTACAAGAGGAGGTGACAGTTGGTTCACATAT
Source organism: Nomascus leucogenys (assembly GCF_006542625.1). Classification (NCBI taxonomy): domain Eukaryota; kingdom Metazoa; phylum Chordata; class Mammalia; order Primates; family Hylobatidae; genus Nomascus; species Nomascus leucogenys. Next base: position 110,901,375 of record NC_044389.1, read on the forward strand.
CCAGTTAGGTTACAGCCCACTATGTATGGAGAAACCTTTTGGGCAAACTTAAAATAGGTAAGGAGAACACTTTATTCCATGCTTAATTTAACAAAATCATAAAGAGTATTTATTAGCATCCTCTTTACGGAGAAGACAACCAAAGCTCTGAGAAGTGGCTTTGCCAGAGGTTTCCAGGCTGGTAAAATGCAGAGCCTTTATTTGACGCCAGTGAGGCTGGCAGCCGAAACGACCAGCTATCCTGGAGCTCCCCTGTACGTCCACGGTTAGGGAACTTCTTCCATCCTGGGCAAATGAGAGCAGTCTAGTTGGTCACCCTAGTTCTGCTCTCAATCTTGTTGCTTCCCACTACACCACGGCGGACATTATTCTCTCCATTGTTTTAATCGTTTTCTTCTGTTTTGTGCCATGTAAAATAATTCATGATACAAAAGGTACAAAAATGCTTTGGGACAAAGCAGTATTAAAACATATACATTCAAGCTCCTGGTAGACTTCCTTTAATACACAGTTTTAACAAAGAGAGCCTCAGAACTACGCCATTCAGGACTACACACCCCTGATTTTTTTAATTAAAAAATTATTTATTTTTATTCATATATTGGGGAGGGGGATAAAAACTTACTGCCATGTATTTTTATGGCAAAAAATCCTAAGTAATAAGAATATATGTTATTAAAAGTTATATCACTAAGAGTTGAGCTTGTCAGCTATTCAAAAGCTGCAGTTGGGGTATGAATCATTAGGAAATGGCACAAAGGTTAGAGATACAACCTGTGACTATTTAAAGACATCACAGCCTGGTTCCCACCCTCAGGACACAGGGAGCAGAAACAATGTGTTCATTTTGTCTTAAAAGTCCCATCAGGAGGTCTACAGGGCCAGTCAACACAGACATGTTCTAAATATTTGCCTTACGGGTGGACAAATTAGTTAAAATACAAATTTAGGCTGCTAAAAATTTCAGTATACTATTATCCTGAGTTCTAGCTTCAACCTGTACTTGCATATATGGCTGGAGAATAAGGTTTTGATAGCTCACTTCTACAAAAAAGGAGAACAACACCTGTGAAAACACGCAAAAGCCTAACGAGGTTATGCTTTCATTCCATGGAAAAAAATGTGGCATTGATTCATTCTCAAGCTGGAATGTATTTCCACAATAAAATAAAATTTGCCTTCAATTTTAGAGGGAGTTTTTATTATGAGAAAAACACAGTCAAAAGGAAAAAAATTTTTTTTTCATTAGGCGTGTGAAAAGCCATCAACTGGCCTAACAGATATTGGGCAAAATGCCACAATCTCTGGCGGAAAGTGCTGTCTTGGAAATAGTGTCCACTTTGACCGACACCAATGAAACCTAATGATGACCCCTATCTGACAATGATTTAATGTGTTAACAAACTTAAATAGAATTTGACTAGCACTAAGAAAATATAATGTGTTTCCTGTATATTATTATGAGAAAAATAAACACATATGTGATAAACTATCAAAGTGAAGAATGGAAAGTTATGAAATGGTATTATTTCTGTCATCTTCTCTTGATAACAAATCAGCTTTTTAAAAGCAAAGGAAAAATTGTAGCATGTATTAAATGCTTCCTGGCTTTCATTCTCTGGGTTTATCATGTCATGTCAAATCTTGTTGATTCTCCAAACAGTACCTGCGTTGTGAGCAACACCACTCTTGTTTGCAAGTGAGGAATCCAGGCTTAGAGAGTAACTGTGCTCCCTGAACAACCAGACTTGACATTACCCGGGCGTTCATTAAAATGCTCAATGTCAGACTCTATTTTGTCCTGCTAATTATCTGCCTGAAACAAGATCCCAGACAATTAAAGTTGGAGATTCTCTGCCCTGTGCCATTGACTACAATAGGCCTTATTTCACCTCTTGAGGCTTTAAGGCGGAAAGGTGTGATACCATCCCCTACCTATTAGGAGGGTGACAGTGAACACTCCTGTAACAAAACACAGGTAAACAAGAGAAAACTATAACAAAATTATTAATCAAACTTTACGTGACACGGAGTAATGCAGAAATGAAGAGCCAAAATCTCAAGGAAAACTATTTTTATGCGTACATTCTATAGAGAATGGACAGCTGTGTAGAAATGTGATTGGACGAAAGGCTGTGATCTAATAGTGATGGAGTGAGGGGGAAATCCCAGCAAGGCCTGCCTGTTCAGGTTCTTCTTGGATTCTCTGTATGCATTCCTTCCTTCCAGGTATAGGGCAGGACTCCTGTGGAACAAGGATCTTTAAGAGAGAAGAGAGAGAATGACCTTTCCAGGTTTCATGACTTGCTTTGGAAGAGAGGGGTTCTAGTGTCTATGACCTGTGTTGGGGAAGAGGAATTCTGTTTCCTATGAATTGGTTATGGAGTAGGAAGATGAGAGTTGAGGAAAGACACCAAGATGGGAGAAAGTCAGAGAGACCTTGCTTCTGAGCCTTTCTATCCCCTCAGCATGGCAGAGCACCATATGTGGGGGTGTAGTGTTTGGAGCCCCAAGTAGGTGTTTTATCAAGTACCCAAGGTTGTATTCAATGTTCTGGAATGTGCCTGGAGCCTGGGAACCAGTGTCAGAAAGGTGCAGGTCTATAAAGACTTTTATTTTAAAAACTGAGCAAATCACTGGGCTGCTCATGTATCTACGTACTATAAATATTCACTCAAATGTAGAGACCCAGCCAAAATCTCAGCTGTTCTAAAGTTCACTGAAAGTTAATAAAAGTACAACCTTGCTTCAGACATGATTCTAATAGCAGGATAGTAGCAAATATTCTTTGCTTGATCAAACTGTACTCCAGCTCCCTGAACCTTTTCCAAGGCCTCTCTGCATGCTTTCTTATAAAATCCCTGCAAAGTCAGTTTAGCAAGAACCCCCCACCTCCAATATTTGATCACCTTTAATATCTGTTCGGGTTCCTCTTCCTCCACCATCCACCGTCCACCAAGGTGATATCTGATCACCCTGGCCTCTCTTCAGCAGGAAACCATTAGGTTGGTGTAGCCAGCATTCCCTTGGCCCTGACACTCACTCCCATCCTGCTCCTTGGCTATGAATTCCCACTTGCCCACACTGCGTTCAAAGTGGAGCCCAATCTCTACCCCACTGCCACACCCCAGAGCAGTGTGTCTATGCCTGTTTAAATGGTCCTGGATAAAGTCTTCCTGACCATACTTTAGCAAGTCTCCTTGCAGACTTTTTTTTTTTTTTTAATACTAGGCATGGAAGTATTTGTTGTTTCTATTCAGCACAAGAGGATTCAGCATATAGAGGGTAACACCAGCCCTTTTAACTTCCTATGATAGAAATAAAAATAAAATAAAAGTTACAACATCTTTCCTAGATTAGTCCTTTATAGAAGGTATGAATAATATAAGTAGCTTTCGATTTAATTATTCTATATCACTGCCTTCATATTTCTTTACTTTGCAGGGTTGGGCTTTTCCTTCTTGACTTAGAAAGTCGGCCTCTAATGTTGTATTTTATTTTATTTTTTTGAGATGGAGTCTGGCTCTATCACCCAGGCTAGAGTGTGATAGTGTCTGCACAGCTCACTGTATCCTCAAACTCCTGGGCTCAAGCAATCCTCTGGCCTCAGCCTCCCAAGTAGCTGGGAATACAGGTGTGCCACCAAACCTGGCTAATTTTTAATTTTTTTTTTTTGCGACTGAGTATCTATCAGTGTGTTGCCTAGGCTATAGTGTACTTTTTAATAAACAGTTTTGGGGCACAGATGAAGGTTTATAGAATCAGAAACAACTAATTAAGTCAGTTAGTATTTAAAACATTGCTTTAATCTTTAAAAATTTAGGTTGACTTAATACAATACAATTTAAAATGCATATTCACCGAATGAATTTTAATTATTAAATTTTTTTTTTTTTTTTTTTGAGACGGAGTCTCGCTCTGTCGCCCAGGCTGGAGTGCAGTGGCGCGATCTCGGCTCACTGCAACCTCTGCCTCCCAGGTTCACGCCATTCTCCTGCCTCAGCCTCCTGAGTAGCTGGGACTATAGGCACCTTCCACCATGCCCGGCTATTTTTAAATATTTTTAATAGAGACAGGGTTTCACCGTGTTAGCCAGGATGGTCTCGATCTGCTGACCTCGTGATCCACCCGCCTCAGCCTCCCAAAGTGCTGGGATTACAGGCGTGAGCCATCATGCCTGGCCTATAACTTTATTTCTAATATAAAATGACCTAATAAAATATTCCCAAACTCTGATAAACTATTTCTAGTTTCTGGTATGTTATTATGAAAACATTAATTATTGCTGATAAATTTTCTTGTGATCAAAATCCATAATACATACAAATACAAGCATTAGCTCAACCACCAAATTTGTATGTGGGTTTTTCTTTCTGTTACTGGAGAGTAAATAAAGCATATATCTTTTCTTAGGAATGCAGTAAAATCAGTCCCTCTCTCATCTAGCAGTTCTGATGTATTAATACTTAAAATCCATCAGATTATGGCATGAAAATACATTAAAGTCAAACTATGTGATCACATCTTCTTAGAAAGTTTCAGAAAAAGTACAAAAAGGAGAAGAGCACCTGTGGTCAATTATCACACTTAATCCTGGAGCTGCAGAATCACTATGTGCCTTTTCTCTCTGTTGGACAGACATAGCTATGTTGTGATACTATAGGAGATTAGAAGGTAGAATCTGCATTTTTTTATGCTGTTAACGGATATTTGATTTAAACTATGTTCCAAAGAGATCAGATGTCTAGGGGAGGCCAGATATCTGTGGAAGAATTTTAATGGACAATGAGCTATCCTTTCCCTATTTTCTGTTATAAAATACTTAAAAATTTCCACATTCTCTCAGAGAAACTTATGATAAAATATTAATAGATGTCTGAAAATCAACAGTCATTCTTAACTTTTATGGAGGCACTAAGTATTAATTTATCATGAATATAATTTAACAGAGCCAAGAGCAATATTCAAGTTGGGGGTATGGTCTTACCATCGCACACTTATGGTGAAAAGAGGTAGAAAGCAGTTCTTTTTGGCAAATCATGGCCTTGATTCTCCTAATGGACCACTACTTCCCAGCCACAGGAATTCACAGTGGACTTCAAAGCCCTTTGGGTCCCAGAGCTGCAAAGCCCTCTAGCAGTGCAGCACCAGGGGCTCAGGGTGACTTTGATCCTGCAGTGTAGTCACAAATGCTTTGAAGTAAGAAGAGGAAGCAAGTTGGAAAGTGGGTCCCTTTGTTTTCCCAGCTAGGGAATCTTCTGCAGATCACAGCCCTGGGCACTCATCAGCAGCTCTCACATCAGCAGCTGGTCATAATCTCCTGGGCAGAGTTCAAAGCATACTGGCCCCCACTAATGTAATTTTCTAGGGTTCCGCAATATTTTAAAAAGCCCTCAAATCATGCTGATGAGCAGCTAGGTTTCAGAATCCTTGTGCTAGAGCTTCTTATTTGGAATAATACGCATCTCCAAGGGCCTGATAAATAGTAAACATCTCCAAGGGCTTTATTTATTTATCCATTTGGGGGAAATGGATATTAATCCATTTGGAGAAATAGATATCCATTTTGGGGAAAAATAAGGAGAGGAATTCACTATATCTCATGATGAGGTGTTAAAATCCAAACAATAATAAAAAAAAGCATCAAAATCACTCTGTCATCAAAGAGAGAGAGAGAGAGAGAGACAGATGCGGGAAGGGGGTTGGTGAAGGGAGAGAGAGGAGAGAGAAATGGAGGCCTTTTATGGTTTAATTTTGAGATGGAAAACTCTGACATGTTAGTGGTATTGTTAAGTAGACCAGACAAACAGATGGAGTGAATCCTGCTAGAGTGCTCACACCAGAGCCATTTCCACCAAAGACATGGCTGTCCACCAAAAAGCGACAACAGGGACTTTGAGGAATGACTTCTTCAAACCTATCCCAAAATGAACAAAAGGAATGGATGTAACATGGTCTAGAGAAACACCAACAATCCCTAAAGGAATAGCTGGAAGAAAACAATGAAAAGCAGATACTCTATCCATGTAATTATTGGTGTACACATCACAATTTGATTCTTAGAAATCTGTGTAACATCATGTTGTTGCAAGTTGATATAGTTGCTTGAAATAATGACTGTGTGTTGAAAGTTCCAATAGAAAAGCCCTACCCAATATTATTTTTAAAACATATTATCTCAGACAAATCCTTATGACCTTCAAGTCATTCTTGAGGTATTTCTGAGAGGTGGCTACTTGGCTAGCATTCCTAAAAGAATGGCTTTACACCATTCTTGGGTGTAATGGAAATTACACCCAAACAGATACCATTGCAAAATCAGAAAACCAAGCTCGCTCATCAATGTACTATACAAACCTATGCAATTGGTAAATTTCCTTAAGACAAACAAAAATACCCACATTAGTGTGCCATAAGTGTATTCCATCACTATTTCCAGACAAAGGTAACCAGAGAGCTTCCACTCTAATTGTTAATACTCATTGTCGTTTAGCTCTCAAATTTTATCTTGCATGAGGACATTCATTATTACCCTATTGAGTGGGACAGGGGGATGGGACTTCAATTGATTTCTGTAATTCAAATTTATAGACAACTAGACAAGCAGAACTATTTTTGGATATCTGGTATCAATGGGTACAACAAAAGAGATACCAAAAACCAAAACTAAAACTAAAATATGTATGCAACTCTTCCTTGTTTACTATCTACCTTAATTTTTTTTTGCTTTGCACTTGTAAATTGCATCCCTTCAGCCAATCTGGAAAAGAGGCCACTCCAGAGAAGCCCACCATAGACCCCTGGGAGCCAGATTCACCATAGACACAGTGGCACATGCCTCCGTTGTAAGTGGGAACTTGTACACTTGCAGGAGGTGAAGTAGAAACGGGGCAGGGCAGTGCCCTCAGTCTCACAAAGAATGCACAAGCTGTCCTAGAAATCACATGGTCAGAGCTTGCCAAGGCTGCTTATATTTGCTTAGGACAGAAATGGTCCTTTCTCCCTGCATTCCCCTTGTTCTTTAAATAACCCACAGAGTTGATGCTGATGAGGGGTAGAGGACACTTAGTGTTTTTCAAATCATAGTGGTAAAACAGATTAGAGCAAGTTATCTAGGTGCGTTGAGAGGCCTTTTTGATTTCAAAGAAGAGGAACTTTCTCAAGACATCATTGAAGAAATGGTGGTAAATTATAATAAAAGGGAACTCAAAATCTCTGGAGTCAGAAGCAGCCTCCACCTCACTCCCTCTCAAGAGCATCTCCGCTTGTCCCTGCCTTCCTCCTCTTCATGCTCCCTGGCTCCCTCAGTCACTCCCGTCTTGGGCCCCTGCAGATATCACGCCCTCTTATGATAAATAAGCTCCCACTTTCAGGGACATAAGCCACAGTCTATGGAGAAAATGAATCAGTGCTGCGGGGTGGCATACTGGCTTTATATTCTCTACCCAATGTGTCTGGCTACAGGAATATCACACTCTGGAGAACGTGGCTTACAGGATATGCTCCCAGTGATGGAGTCTACTCCTTTGTTTCACAACTTCTCTGATTTCATACTTTTCCTTCTCCTTCTCTACATTAAAACTTTTTGATTTCTTAAGATATCTTGGAGTGCTTTATCAAAGCTAGGGTCAGAGATAAAAGCTTCCCAATCTAATGTTATAATCTTACTCAGTTCTGTAAAATAACATGAGAAGAGAAAATGTTTTGGGTCAAATTCAAAATAAATATCATCTCGTCTTGAATTCCCATTCAGTGCTAAATATAGAACAAAGGTGAAAAATATAAGAAATGTGCATAGGCACCAATCTACCACTAACTCTATGTGTCTTGCCCCTTTATTTCTTTCAGAAGGATCTCCACATTGTTTTCGGTTGTCTCTTGACTTATTTGCTTATTTCCAGACCTTGCTTTTGGCTATGGTCCCTGGCTCAACCACTATCTCATGTCTCTACCAATCTAGGAAAATAATCCCACTTCCCATAGGATGACCACAAGTCCAGACCCGTTTAGAAAGCCATTATTAACTGTTCTGGACAAACCTAAAACTGCCTTCTCCACTGCTCTTGGTTACTTATTTTCTCACAGAATCGTGCACTATTTACTAGTTAAACAAACCGCAGGAGCATATTTTGTAAATTACTGGATGATGTTTTACCATATAACTAACAGTATGGGGCATATACAAATCACTTAATAAAAGTATGTCAAATAAATTTATATTTGCTATTCAAATGTGTGTGTGTGTGTGTGTGTGTGTGTGTGTGTGTGTGTCATTGCCAAGTAAAAACAAAACAAAACTAAAGCGAGGAGAGAATTATTTGGAAGGGCTACTGGAAAATGAGGACCCTTCTACCTCAGTATCTTCAAGCATCTCACAATCAAACAAGAAAAGGCTTCATTATCTTAGGGAGGAGTAGGTATGGCTACCAGGATTTTGTGGGGCAGTCTAATAAGACTCCACAGAAACAAACACTGTTTTAAAATAAGATAGCAAAGCAACTTGATAAACAGCATGTGGTCCCATATACCAACCCATCATTCATTCAAAGCCTGTCACAATGTTATTTCAAAATCCTTAATAACATGTTGACAATTTTTAATATGATATATTTCTAAATTATTATAAATATTTAAGATTATCTAATTTATATATCTGTATAATACAATCTATTTTAGTGTTATAATTATGCTTAATATTTTTGAAGCATTAGCAAATTTTTCAGTGTTAAATTATGGGCAAGTGACTTCTAAAAATGTTATCTATGTCTATACAGAATATTAAGTCATTTTATTAACTCTCACTACAATAGATTCAGTCAGCATGAAAATACATGTTGTAGAAAAGACCGTTGTTTGTGTTACTCATCAACCCTCCTCCATCCTCCTACCAAAAGTCACTGACTTTTGGTTGGGCATGGTGGCTCACGCCTGTAATCCCAGCACTTTGGGAGGTCAAGGCGGGTGGATCACCTGAAGTCAGGAGTTCGAGACCAGCCTGGCCAACATGGTGAAACCCTGTCTCTACTTAAAAAAAAATAAAAATTAGCCAGGTGTGGTGGCGTGCACCTGTAGTCCCAGCTACTCGGGAGGCTGAGACAAGAGAATCGCTTGAACCCAGGAGGCAGAGGTTGCAGTGAGCCAAGATCATGCCACTGCACTCCAGCCTGGGAGACAGAGCAAGAATCCATCTCAAAAAAAAAAATGTAACTGATTTTTTTTTTTTGTATTTTTTGTAGAGATAGGATCTTTGCTATGTTGCACAGGCTGGCCTCAAACTCCTGACTTCAAGTCATCCTCCTGCTTCAGCCTCCCAAAGTGTTGGGACTATAGGTATGAGTCACCATGCCTGGCCTGCAGCTGATCTTTTGAATAAAATATTTTTCCTTTAACATTACCTAATGTTTTGAACTATAGATTTAGCCTGAAATAAATAGAAGATATAGTTTGTAAAACTATGCATTTATACAAATATTTGTATATTTACCTCAAGAAAAGGACATCATCAAGCCCTGGATGACAATTATTCTTAAAAAGTATGCCAGGCTGTTCTGCTTTTCTGCATACATTAGCTTCTCTGTTGTTTCAAATAAGAAGTTTCTTTTCTGTGTAGATAGAATTCAGCTTGTGGCAGTGTTTCTTAAGCTATGCTTCATGTTAGCAAAATGTTGAAAGTGGTTTTAATCAGATATCTGAAATAGTTTTTTATGTTAAAAATCGCTTCAAAGATAAAAAGGCCCACGATCAAATATGTTTTAGTTTCTAAACTCCAGTTTAGAAAATGTTCATTGCCCCTGCTGTTCTGCAACGCATGGAGAAGCTGTGGTATGGAGATGAATTATGCAATTATTTCAGAAAAGTATTTAATTTTGCCAAATGTAGTAAGTGTGAGAACTTAATGATCTTTTATAGTGAGCCTGAATTACTACACTTACAATTGAGAAAACCCCAAAATATATTTAAAAGTAACTTTAGGACATTATTTCAAACCATCTAATGAGTAGATGAGTATAAATATAAGCTGAGTTTCAATAATATGCAGCAAATATTTCTCATCAATAATGTCCAAATCAAAGTTAGGCAGCTATTCAAAATGAACAAGGAGCTGGGCGCGGTGGCTCACACCTGTAATCCCAGCACTTTGGGAGGCCGAGGCGGGCAGATCACGAGGTCAGGAGATCGAGACCATCCTGGCTAACACGGTGAAACCTTGTCTCTACTAAAAATACAAAAAAATTAGCCGGATGTGGTGGCGGGCACCTGTAGTCCCAGCTACTTGGGAGGCTGAGGCAGGAGAATGGCATGAACCTGGAAGGCGGAGCTTGCAGTGAGCCGAGATTGCGCCACTGCACTCCAGCCTGGGCAACAGAGCTAGACAGTGTCTCAAAAAAAAAACAAAAAAAACCATGAACAAGGAATTTTCAAAGAATGAAAAATTCCTCAAGTATGGAAACCTAGACGCCTCCAGGATCTTAAAAGAGCAGCTTTCTGGACACATATTCCTCCTGTGCCTGCATGTCACCTTGTCCAGGAAGCATTCTGGTTCTCACTCCCAGTACTACGGCCACCTTGCTCACCAAAGCACAGGTTAACATGAAAGAGACTTCGGATGCCACAATCTGTTATTTCTTTCCAATTCTCTCTACCATAAAACTTTTATTATAAGAAGAGAAGCCTGTTTTTGCTGGGAGCACAGAAGCCTGCAGTGTTTTAGGAGCCCTAGTGAAAATGTGTGAAGCCCTCTAGAGTAGTTCTGAAACTGCGTGATGCAGTCCTGAGCGGAACTTCTGGCGAAGGGACTCTGCCTTTCCTCCTGCAACCCCTCTCAAGTCCCCATGCGAGAGTGCTGGAACACAGAAAAAGGAACTGGGGATGAGGTAGTCATCTCAGCCCCCTGCTATGGGCTGAATTGTGTCCTCCAAAATTTATGTTGGGATTCTAATCCCCAGGACCTCAGCATGTGATGGCATTTGGAGACGGGGCCGTTACAGAGAAAATCAAGCTAAAATAAGGCCATCAAGGAGCCCTAATCCAATAGAACTAGTTTTCTTATAAGAAGAGGAGATCAGGACACAGACACGCAGAGAGGGACCACCCTGTGAGGACACAGAGAGAAGACTCCTTCTACATGCCAAAGAAAGAAGCCTCAGGAGGAAGCAACCCAGCCGACACTTTGACCTTGTCTTTGAAAAGTGAGAGAAAAAACCTTTGCCGTTTAGGCAACCCGGTCTGGTTTGTGGTCCTTACTACAGTATTCCTGAGGATTCATGCACCTGCCCCACCCCTGGACTCCCCAGTGCTAGGGCGGGCAGAGGAGGGAAATGGGAGCAGCTACTCCTCTCCTGAAACTCTTGGGCATATCTTCCCTGTGTTCCAGGAAGATGAGAGGGTAGTAAGGGGAGTGAGGTGACAATCACATCTGACATGGGATCTTGCAAATTAAACCTTTTAACATTACCAGAAAACTGCTTAAGAGTGCTAAAAAAATGATTTAGCAAAATATAGTAGAAAACCGTCAATGGAAAAATTATTGCTATCTGTGGTCCAAGACTGCAAAATAAACCATACTAGTAGGTTCTTTTAATACATCAAAGAAAAGATTAAAAATGAAAACGTGTGATGATTTGTGTGCTTCTTAGGGCCTGAACTATCAGAGTTGCAGGGTCTGCACACCATACTCTAATCCTAAATCCTAATCCTGGGGGACTTGTGTCCATCAAGGGAATCCCAGTGGATTTCTTATAGTAAGGTCCTCAGTCTTTTCGTGCATACTGAGGTTTGATTTTCTTAGGTTTTTGTTTTGTTTTTAAGGTTTTTGGTGTTTTTGTTTTCAGCATGTAGAGGGTGTGGGCCAGCTCACTCCTGCAGGTTCTTCTCTGGCTCCTCTTGTGGCTGTTATGGCTCAGATGTTCTGCAAGTGAAAATATAGTGGCCTGAGTCAGGTGGGTAGCGCTGACGTCTGTGTCCAGGGCCCTGGAAGACCGGCCTTTGCTGCATCTTTCCTCCTGCACTCCCTGTTCCTTGGGGTCCTTGCTCTCCTTCCGTCTGGTAGCGCACCCTCCCTTTGTTCTGTTTTCACAGTGCTCTTTCTTAATTAGACCTAACATGACATTACAACATCGTTCAGAACTATGCTCCCTGCACTCACTAACATGATGAGTTGACCCTTCCTTCAGTAATCTGTTTGTGTTCTGTGTTTCTTTTATCCTCTCTACATAGTTAGTCAACAGCTTGTTTACTCCATTACCAATTTTTAGAATTCAATTGATTTATTGTCAAATTCATCAGTGGTTCAGGGTAGAAGAAAGTATATACTCTCCACCGTAGATGTGTTGCTATGCTGCTCAGCGTGTGCAGTGACGGTTGCTTTGGACATTCTAAGATATTGCTAATAATTCAGCCAGCAGACACTGTTTCTCCACCACCTATTTTTCCAAGGAGACTTCATGGGTATTTTCCTGAAAAAAAAAAAAATGCATAATGGGTGTTCATAGGGGCACTGGTAGCTTGTGGAGCAATTTGTTTCTTTTCAGGGGAAACTCTGTATATCCCTTTCTGCTTGTATGCCTGAGCAGGGCTCTCTGACCCAACCTTTCTATATAAGCTTTGCCAAATTCAACTTGCTGTAGAGTCATTTACTATTCTAAGCATACATATTAGCAAATTGTGGGGTAAAGCTACACTTTCACGACATTTGCCAAGAATATGTTTATAACATGAAGTTTCTGTCTTCATCTCCAACTAGAAAGGCCTTCAGGGAAAATCTACCTTTTGTATCTGGAATCAACTTAATACTAAATGTGGAACTGAAACTCATATCTCTTAGTTTACCCAATTAGCTTTTCTTTCTACCAACATTAATCTATTATTATCCTAATTTAAGACCAAAATGAATTCTCAAGTGGTATCTGACGACTACTAATCTCTTAAAGACATAACTATGTTTTTGCCAAATTTTAGGTCAAACAAATACACTTAGCCATGTAAACATTAAAAAAAGCAATGCTGGGGAAGTCTGTAATTGGAGCGGATTCAAGGATTTTTTAAACTAACTCATATTCATGGGGAAAAGTTAAAATATACTGAGGAAATACAGGGTCCAAGCAATTGCTGAATTTTATTGATAGTAGGGAAGAAAAAATATCTTTTGTGAATAAATGCATTTTGAAAATAATCTGCCATTCTACGCCTCTTACTTGGTGCTTCTTCTAATAAAGAGACTTAGGATACAAGAAGCAAGAAACACAAATTTTACATCATTTTCTTCCTTTCTTTGGAAGAATTTTTTAAGACATAAAAACAGATAAACACTCATTCTTCTCTGTTCCCTGTTTATATTTTTATCTGGCTCTTTATTGTTCCATTGCACAAGTAAATTCTGTGTCACAGAATAAAATACACTAACTAGCCATGGTTTTCCTCCTGATAATTTGGAATTTAGCCTCTGCCTCTTTTTAAGCATAAATGTGGAGTCTTGAGTGCACTCACTGATTTGGAGGGAGAAATTTATTGATAGTAAACAAAAGGGAAACTTAGTATCATTATTCAGCTCACAAAATAAAGTATCAGCTTCGTACATAGATATCTAACAATTGGCTTCTTGGGATTAATTCTTTTATTGTTAAATTACATATCTTATATGACTTGAATCCAAAATCAGAATTATGCAGTCACCATCAGGTCCAACACCTTTTGATGGTTCCCAGGTTGCATCATGATGGATACATCAAGAATTAGAGCTTGATGGAGGATGCCTGAGCTTTATGTTTGGGACTGGTCTGAAAAAACAAAAATTTCTCTGATGTTTAAATCATAGTGAATGACTTTATGGAGTGGGGTGAGCTAAAATTTAGTAAACTACTTGCTGACATATGTTTATTGCTTTAAAATTGTTAAATAATTTGTGTTTGCATCTTCCTGTTTGCTTTGTTTGTGGCATTTCTTGAGTTAATTTTATTAAATCAGTTTCAACACAAAATTTCTAGGAGAGATCTAATCTTGGGCTCAATATTTTACCATTAGAGATCAATTTATTTTAGGAAATATATTAGAAGGCAAATCACTATTGACTCACTAACAAGAATGGCAAATACAGAAAAAGTAGACAATACCAAGTGTGGGCAAAGTTGTGGAGCTCCTGGCACTCTCATATATGGGTGGTGGGACTGTAGAAAGTTATTTAACCATATGTACTGAGGTGAATTAAGTGTAACATTCCACTTTTAGGTGTAGATTTGTGTGCAACAGAAATGTGTGCATTTGTTCACCATAAAACAACCATGAGAATGTGCACAGCTACACTATTTATAATATTCAGACAGTAAACAGCCCAAACGTATTATATTCATATAATACTCTATAACCATGAGAATGAATAAATGCAGACCACAACACAAGAGAATTTTATAAACGTTCTGTTGAGAAAAGAAAGCCAGGCGCAAAAGAGTACATGGGCTAGATAGGATTCCACTCATGTGAAGTTCAAAAGCAAGCAGAATCAATCCATGGTAGTGAAGTCAGGATACAGGCTGGAGTTAATGACTGGGAGGGGAACAAAAGGGCTTCTAAGGTGCTGTTAATATTCTGTATCTTAACATGGGTGCTAATTAATGCTGTGTGTTTACTTTGCAAAAATTTATTCAACCATGACCTATATTGTATTTCCTTTTGGGGTCTATCTCATAACCTCAATGAAAATTTTCATTTTAAAAAGGTGTTTTTTAGGGAAAATATGTATTAAGCAAATTCTGTATCGTGTAGAAGTATGACTGTGAAGGCTACGAAGATTTGATGTATAAATGAGGAAAGCTTTGAAATGGGCATAAAAGGGAAAGGAGAGGCACTGGAAAAAGTATATTCAACGAAACATGCCAGAGCTTTAGATGCAGCCATAGTTATCTCTCTGAGAACCACCTGGTTGTCTGAATGAGGAGAGGTGGCTCATAGGCAGAGGAAAAGCTTTAAAGATAAATGTGACTTTTATTTATAGGCTCCTCTCTTTGGGCATCAGCAGCTTTCCCCAACAAATACCTGTCCACAATTCTATATTCACAGCAAGATGGAGTCCCCCTCTAGTTTTGTGTACTTCCTATGCTAATATTGGCATCCAAGAAAAACAAAAGGACAGCATTCTTAAAGTTATCCACAAAAAAAGGCATCAGGGTCTCTAAAACTGTCATCCTACCGCCTACTTACTATTTCAATGCTATTATTTTTTAAGCCCTGAAATAAATGCCCAATTTTGAGGCTCCTGTTGGAAATCAAACAAATCTTTTTGCTGGCTACTCTCTGGCCCCTTCCTTCCCTTCAGGCCTGCTGAGGGTGATGTCATCTGGACACATGGAAACTTACCGTTCCAATAAGACTCTCTGAAGTGCCCTTTGTTCTGCCAGGCCCACTGACTCAGAAGCACAGGGTGATCAGATGACGATGGCATTCCGCGGCTGGACCACTTCCCCCAGTGCCTGCTTTGATAGAAACACATCCATAGAACACTGTTGGTCAGGAGCCTCCTGCATGACACCGAGTCACTAGTTTCTGTTTGGTTCTATTCCCATCAATATTACATGCACCAATATTATAACAAATATCTTTTTTTTTCTTCCTTTGCCCACCCACCCTTTCCAAGTAGCCACATACTGGCTGCACTATCTAATCCTCCCAGAACACAGAGAGTCTGTTTGGGTGCAGACATAGCTTAGGTCCTTTCCATGACACACTTTCATCCGCTGCCCGATAGATGCCGCCTTCTCTCGGATGGACCGCAGCTGTTTAAAGATTTTTGGAAAGACATAATGTGTTTCTTACAAAATTCTCCTTAGATTCAGAAAGATAGTGTTCTGATAATTCTCTTTTAGCAGGGGTCACAGAAAAGAGAAACCTATAGATCTTAAGTATAATAACTGCAAACAGAAAATATTTTATATTTTCAGGAAACATAAGAAATAATGACAGACACTGAGAGAGAGGTGTTAATATCCTTCAATGAGGAACAAAAAGGTTAAGTGGCTTACAGAGATTAAAGCATCTCCTGCTAACCCCTCACTCAAAACACTCACACGATAAAATGACGGCACATAAAACCTTCAGATGTAAAAGGGATTTTCATTGTTTCTCATTATGATTGTTTTTGCTTTTATTCTTTCAACTGGAAAATTATTCCCATGAAAATTTTCAATCATTGCACATAAAAAGATGTTTAGCATGGACTGTTCGGCGCTTGGAAGCTGTGAAAATCTCCTTATGCTCTCAAAACATCTGTAGCCTCCAGTGGAGTTTTGGCTCTCTCCACTGTACTTGCCTTCCAGTAAAAACACAGGAGAGTGGCAATTTCCCTTCGATGCTGCGGTGCAAAGCTATAATCTTGGGAAGCAATGAGTAAACACATTACTGAACAGCAGTGTGGAAGAAGAGACACAACTGCCTGATTGTTTCAGTAAAAGACACAGGGAATTAGTTGACTGTGTTCTTGTAGATGTCAGTTTATGCAGCCCCTGTGCACACCCTTTCTCTCTTAGTCTCTTTTTCCCCCTCTTTCTCTCTCAACTGTCTCCCCCATATCTCTCTCTGTTTTTCTCACACACATTCTACACACATTATCAAGGCCCAGCTATAGAGTGGCTCTAACCATCTGATCAATAGATAGAAACAAACCAAACAAAAGCACACTTTAAGCTTTATGATAATCATGATTAGTGCATACTTCCTAAACTTCCCATTAACTTGTTAGAAATAATGGAGCTAAAGAGAAAATAATATTTGTCAAGCTTGTAATGTACCAGACACAAAGTTTATCTCTTTTAACGCTTTAGTCTCTACAGACATGCACAGATAGTAATTGTATTGGTGTCTCTGGGTTTGTTTTGTTTTTGTTTTGAGGCATGGTCTTACTCTGTTGCCTGGGCTAGAGTGCAGTGGCATGATCCTAGCTCACTGCAGCTGTGAACTCTTGGGCTCAAGTGATCCTCCTACCTCAGCCTCCTAAGTAGCTGGAACTGCAGGCATAAGCCATCGTGCCTAGCTATTTAATTTTTTTTTTTTTTTTTGTAGAGACAGGGTTTCACTGTGGTGTCCAGGCTGGTGTGTAACTCACGTACTCAAGTGATTCTCCTGCCTCAGCCTCCCAAAGTGCTGGGATTACAAGTGTGAGCCACAGCCCTAGCCAGTATCTCTGTTTTTATGGAGGAAAAATCGTTAGGCTGAAAGAAGTGAAGAAGGAAGTAACTTGTCCAAGGTTTTATACATTTATATATGTATGCATATATATGTGTGTATGTGCATGCATGTGTGTGTATATATTATATATGTGTTCTATGTGTATACATATGTTACATATATGCATAAAATACTGTTATATTGATATATCTAAATTTAGTACATGTCTATGGGATGGACAGAGATTCAAATTCAGTCATGTCTTATTGCCAAATTTACATATTTTATGCCTCAAAGCACTAACAACATTTGGCTCTAATATGATGACTGGCCAACCTTCCATTCTTTTTTTTTTTGCTTCCATTCCTTATAATTTACCAATCAGTACATTCAATGAAAAATACTATTTTAATAAAGCCTCACATATTTAAAATACTATATTCTCTAGATGTTTTACTGTAGCCATGTATTCATATTATAATTTTAAAATATTTTAAAACATCACTTGTTAGATAATGGCTATTCATTTTATATCTACTAATTTGACATCTTTTCATTAATAAGGTACTTCTGCAGTTAGCTCATTTTATGACCTTTTACGCTTGGAAAAATCTTAATTTTACCACATAATTAGGGTGAAGCTCATATACTATCCTTGTGCAGGAATGAGTAACACAAGGATTAAAAAGGGCTAATGGCAGATTGAGATCACATAGGTTTGATTACCCCTTTAATAATCTATCTAAACAAAGACTTAATATTGGTTAAATCTCATGGTTTTGTATGCTATGACTAAAGCCAATCACTGCTTCAAGGTTTCAACAAACAGCGAGATCCTGGGCTGAACTGTACTAAAAGAGACAACTGTGAATCGCTCAGATTCTATGTACTCTGACAGATTAAATTATTAAAAAGGAGATTCCTTCAAGGGCATCTGAAATCTGTACTGTGGGAACATTCAGAACTCATCGTAAGGGAAATGTTTCATGTGAGGAAACATTGGGAGCTCATAGCAAAAGAAAGGTTTCATGCGATGATATAAGGAGCTGTGGAAGACTGGAGGGAGGATAAAGAGAAAGGAGGGTGAGCTGACATACAACGCATGGAAGGAAACTGTCCCCTCGTCCCAGGAGCTGGAAACTGTGATGATGAGGAACAGTCATCCTACCCATCCCATGGGTTTTTTGTCAATTCCCTTTCTCATCTTCTATCTGGGGCCATCACCCTGCAACCAGGTCCTTCTCAGTAAAATGGTCCAGGGGTCTAATTGACCTTGTGATGAAACAGGGGAGAATACACACGTATGCATTGGCAGCCCCTTTGGTAGCAGACATTTTCATATATATCATCACATTTAGCAACAAAACACACCTGTGATATTCCATCTCCCTACTTTACAAAGGAGCCAGCTAAGACAGATGCCTTTTGAAAACTTCCTTTAAATTACCATCAAGTAGGCACTAGGAAAAAGCTTTTGGAACAGACTCTATCTTTCCTCTAATGTTTCAGCTCCTTCCACCATAGCACCCAATTCAAGACAAATAATTTAATTCAGAATGGTTTAGCAACAGTCACCCGGAGAGAACAATTCTGAACCAGATGAAAAGCATTTTTCAGAATGAAATTTCAGTCTTTATGACAACCATCTGGTTTGGAAGAACTTCTTGGACATCAAAGATTTCAAAGCACTTCTCATATATACCATATGGCTATCGTCTCCTTGGCATATGCCAACAGTTCTCAAAATATGTGAACTTGAAATTCCTTTACATGCTTTAAACTTATGAAGGACCCCCCAAAATGTTTTGTTAATATGAGTTACACTTATCTTTGTGTAATCTGTTAGAAATTAAAACTGAGGATTTAAAAATATTTGATATTTTAAAATAACCATTATAAAAATATTACAGGTTAATGTAAATGATATTTTCAATAAAAATAATTATTGTCCAACATATGCATGCATTATTAGGAATAACACTTGTATGCTTGCAAAACTCTTGATTAATGAAAGACTGCTGGAGTTTCATGTATGCATCGGCATTCAACCTGTTCAATGCTTTGTTTCTGTTGAATTAGCTGAAGAAAGTCCTGACCCCCAAGACATGTAGTTGGAAATGCAAGAAGTATTTTAATAGCTAATGCATACAGTTGTGGATATTATTCTCTGAAACTACACCAAAACTCAACAACTGGTCATTTCTTTAAGACTAGTTGTGATGCAAAACTGAAATCATATTAATGAATCAATGAACTTTTTTATAATCTTGGTTTTATGACATCATGCTTTTGTCATCTACAAAATATCTGTTCCTTTTGACTTATAAAGATCTTTCAGATATCGAAATGTTTAATTTTATAGTTTCAAAAAGATTATATTTGTTAATATAAACACTGACCTTGTCAAAAAAACGTCTTTAAGTATCAGAAATCTCTCAAGTTCATGATAGCAGATACGAGTTTTCAAAAATTTAATTTTCACTTAAAAGCTCTGATTATGTCACTGCCAGTTTTGTTGTGTTTTGTTTTGTAGTGAAAGGCTCACTTTCAAAAAAAAATGTCTACAAAATACCCAAGTCTGGATATCTGTACTTTTGACTGTTAGTCGTTCTTCAAGTAAAAACAAGGTCCCATGGAAAGAGAACTGGTTGACTTTGGAACTCTGCCCAATAGGTGATTTTCCTCAGGATATTGTGTCTTAGTGAAGCTGAAATACTTGACGGCACTTCCTATTTTGTCACTCAAAATAATGAAAAGAAATGTACACAAGGGTCAAGATTTAATAAAATCATTTTTACTGCTTCATCAGGGCCATCCTTAGCAGGCATTTCCCCCTTTCTCTGAGTGCAGAGCAGAGGGGAATCCAGTGGCTGCCGGCTGCTGTGTAGGGCCACTGCCTTGGTTTGTACTAAGAAGCCAGCAGGTTTACTGACTATTGCTTTTGAATTTTGGTGACAACTTATAAAACACACTGGGGCAAATGTGGTTAAAAATCCCTATTTGTTTAAGTGAATAAAAGAATGAATGAATAGAAACCACTTCTGCAGGTATTTCTTCCAGTGGTCTCACAGAGTTGGAACATTGAGTAAAACATCTATTTATACATGGCAAAACCATACACAAGCGTGAAATCAAAAGCATCTAGTCCATTTCAGTCTTCTTTCAGTGATATTTGAAAAACACTTGGAGTCGAAAGTATTCCATCGGATGCCCTCTATTGGCTTTCTACTTGCTCCCTTACGCCCTCTGCAGTTCCATTCTGGCCTGTCAAGTTGAAGTAGCTACTGATGCCATAACTTGTTTTGGGTGCTGAGTGAATTTACAACTAGGAAGGGTCTCTTGCGATGCCACACTATACAAGTCCTTCTGGATTCACTCATGGAATGCAAAATATTGTGTGATCTTAATGGTGATGAAGAATGAAGTTCAGGTTAAAAAAGTTAGATAAAAGTACTCATGAAAGACAAGGTGTTTGAACTGAGAGTTCAAGAATGATACTAACAAAGGCACAGAGGTGTGCTCCTATAATATAGTGAGTAGCACTGTAGGATGTAGGTTTTTATGGGCGAGTACACCTACGTAGTGTGAATCGAGGGAAAACTGACATTGAAAAGTATAGGCAGATTTTACATGGCATTTGGTGTGGAGCAGTTATGAAGAGGTGATAGTATGATCCAACCTCTCTGTCATAATGCTTATTCCAGTGGCAGTGGGGATGAGAGATTAGAGACATTTGACCGGAGGGAATTACAGAAAATATTTCTCTTAAGGCCTAAGTAACTTTTTAAAAAATTAAAGTATTTTAGGCAGAAAAATGATTATTGTAGACCATTTAAAAAAAGAAATACTGGCTGGGCACAGTGGCTTACTCCTGTAATCCCAGCACTTTGGGAGGCCGAGGTGGGTGGATCACCTGAGGTCAGGAGTTTGAGACCAGCCCGGCCAACATGTCGAAACCCCGTCTCTACTAACAATAACAAAAATTAGCCGGGCGTGGTGGCAGGTGCCTGTAATCCCAGCGAGTAGGGAGGCTGAGGCAGGAGAATCGCTTGAACCCAGGAGGCGGAGGTTGCACTGAGCTGGGATCGTACCATTGCACTACAGCCTGGGCAACAAAAGTGAAACTCCATCTGGAAAAAAAAAAAAAAGAAAGAAAAGAAAAAAATACTACCATAGTATCATTTTTAGTGATATAATAACTAGTGCCTTTAGGGTATTGGACTTTTGGGGCCACTCTACACATTTGGACACAGCTCAGATGGTCTTTTTCAGGAGGGAAGCCGAGGAAACGGAAGTGAACAGTTTCTGGTCACAGAGGACCAGCATTAGGAAAATTTTCCTACCAGGCCAAACCCTGTTTCTTTTTCAGCAGGCACTTCAATTTTATTCACCAGCAACTGAGACATGCATCCCACCCCTGTTCTAAACTACCACAAATAGCAGCAACAATAATTTCAAGATGTGAGGCTACATACTGTGGGCTCTTAATTCATGCTTGTTGTTAGCCCAAAGTGATATCTCATTGGACTGAGAGCTCTCCTGATTAGCATAACCCTGCACTGCAAGTCTTCAGAGCACCGTCAGGTTCAGAGTAATTGCTGCAGCTATTTTTAGAGTGCTATAATTAAAAATAGTCTTGCAATAGAGCTACTGATTGTCCTAATGCTTTTCCTTTTTAGGGATCCATCAATATTGCTGTTAAGATCACATATATAGTACACTCATGATTATAATATTTGAAATATCTAATTTTTATTATTTGGTAGGCATCAAGCACTGGGGTAAAGAGTTTAAAACCATTATCTTAAAACATTTTGATTTTCCTATGAACCCTAGGAGGCCACTGATGAGAAAAGTATTATATATAGGGAGATTTGATAACGTACCTGACATGACAATTACACTCAGATTTCTGTGATTATAGCGATCATGTGTGCCCTTCTTAAAGGACATTTCTGCCATTTATTACCATGGAAATTGCAGATTAAATGATGTTTAAATTTCAAGAGTATGGCATAGATATTTTCACATAATTTTATCATAAAATTAATAATTGCACTTACTTTTATTTACCAGTCTAGGTCAGTACCATTGATAATAAAAAGAGATTAGACAGTTATGAGGACATGCCCTGTGCTCGGCACAGTGGGAAGTGACTACTTTGTCCTTGGCCATTTCACTCAATACATTTACAGTAGAAATCATTGTCAATAGTTTGTAAAGAAAATGGTCTGTGTGACCCTAGTTAGTGCACAAGGCACTTGTTAATAACACCTGTTATTCTGTCCATGACCAGCATGACAAGAAGAGTAAGAATGGTTGGAGTCCCCATCAGTGATGCAGCAATGATGATTGACATGTTCCTTCCTGGATCCTGAGAAATAAAAATACAATCTGAAGCCCCCAGCTAACTGAACAGACCCCCTCTTGGCCAAGGTGACTCCAGAAAACCTTAAAAATGGAGATACCAGCTCTTATGGGATGGGAGGTTGGAAATGCCTTCTTATACTCCCTCCCTCGTTGATTGTCATTAGGCTTTTTTTCAATCAGCTCTTTGGAAAGAGCTGACCAGAAACCAGCCCTTTGCAAAGACTCCACCACTGATTTCAACAACTCAGGATTGCCTTTTGTGGCTTCTACACAACTGACCAGCGTACCTTCCTGATAAGAGAGCACTGATGACAGGGAGTTCTTGTGTCCTCTGCTTCACCCTTTAGAAGTCAGAGGGCTGAAAACTCCACCCTCAGCTCATGTTAATGCTGCCATGTTTTGAAATATGACCCATGAAGAGGCATGAAGCTCAATTGTTCATGCACGCTTCTCCTTTCATAAATATTCATGCTCCTCCTATGGCTTACTGAAGATGGATATTGGGCCACCCTGTTCAACATAAATCCCTGTCTTATTCTTCCTACCCTGGATGTGCCTGTTTCTGGCTTCTGACCCAAGGCTACTCTTCTCAGCTATAGGCTGCCCTGTAAGATGAAAGCCTTCATGGGAAATAAAGCTCTCCTCTCCAAATTTATGAACCTCATCATTTTTCCCTTGACAATCCCTGTAACTTCCAGAGCCTGGTTGTTGTCTCTTTTCACCCAATCTTAGGGCTTCCTTATGTCCCTCTAACAAAATGTCTGCTTGTAGATGTGAACTGGTTTGCTGTGTGCCAGGCAGAATTCTTTATTTTCTCTTTCTTCAGAGACAGGGTCTCACTCCATCTCCTAGGCTGCAGTGCAGCAGCAAGATCCTAACTTACTGTAGCCTCAAACTCCTGGGCTCAGTGATCCTCCTGCCTCAGCCTCCCAAGTAGCTAGTGCTACAGGCATCCACTACAATGCCAGGCTGATTTTTTTATTTTTTGTAGATATAGGGTCTTGCTTGTTGCTCAAGCTGTTGTGGAACTCCTGGGCTCAAGTGATCCTCCTGTCTCAATCTCCTAAAGTACTGGGATTACAGGCATGAACCACTGCACCCAGCCAAATGCAGTATTCTAAAGATGCCCCAACCCCAGGTAAAGATTCTGTCTACTGGTTATTAAATCAAACACAAATCTGCATCCTGCTAGGCTTGGGGGGTGGTTTAAAGATCCTAGAAAGTCCCACATCAAGTACTTTGAGATAAGGAGAGCCAGTAGGTGGGGATGGCCTAATTTCAGAAGAAGTAGAGAGGTTTCCCTGGCTGGCAGCAGGCATACAGGAAGCAATTGACAGCATAAGGGGACTCCCTTGATGAAGGGGGCCATGTGCCAAGGAACGTGGAGTGGGAGGGGGGGCACCAGGAGCTGAGCACAGCCTCCTTCTGGCAACCAGCAAAAAAAAAAAAAAAAAAAAGAGCTCAGTCCAACAACCACAAGGACCTGAATTCTGCCAACAACAGAATGCATTTGGAAATGGATCTTCCCCTGGGCTGTAAGGGAAGAGCCCAGTCTGGCCAACACATTGAGCTCAGCTTTGTAAAATCCTATGTAGATAACTCAGCAGACTCCACCCAGATTTCTAATCTATACAACTGAGAATTAATAAATGGTTATCTTGTTTAGCTGCCATGTTTGTGGTATTTTGTTATGAGGCAATAGGAAGCCAATAGGAATAGTTTTCAATCCTACCGTAATGGATGTTGAATTCAACAGTTAAAGCATTGCCTTCACAGCTAACTTTTAAAAAGTTACCATATTACAATTCAATATACTGATATTCTAATTTATTTAGGGATAAATAGCCAGTGGCCTGAACATAACACTTACCTATAGGGTCTCTTTAATACCCCAAAGTTCCAGTCCAATAAGGTTTGTGCTGTGACCATTTAGACTATCTATTATGCTAATTTCTCAAGAACGCAAATCCAAAGCATGAAAGACTGCACGTGAGGTCAGTGTTGGTGGCGTGGGATCTGTTTATGGTGCTTGATTTTAACAGACAGATTTTCATAAAAAACGAAAACTTGAGGAGCTGGGGGCTCATATCAGTATCCTGAAATCCTTCCACTGCAAATTCATTCAATGCTAATGTTGTTCATTTTGCATTCTAATCGTTAATAATGTGGTTCCTCTTTACAATAAAATAATTATTTTCCCAAGTGTTTGAGTAAAGTTAATGTTCTCGAACAAAGCACCTTTTTATTCTGTGATTTATCATATTCCTGCCTCACCAATTCCTTTCTTACCTGTTTTTACCTGCAAGGAGAAAGTTGCCCAAGTTGGGAAAACATAGAAAAGTGATTTTCCAGGCATGGTCCGGACTGTTCTCAGGCTGGGTTATGAGCACAGGTAAGCACAGAGGCCCCGCCTTTCTGGAACTTACTGTGCAGCAGCTGTTTTTAGCTCTATTTCATGGAATAAGGCACTGCCCCAGTACATGTTACCATGCTACCAGATTTGCTGAAGGTCATACTTGATAAAAACTCCACAGAAAAATCTTGTGGGGATGAGGCTCTTAGAGTCATTTTTTTTTCCTCTTCTCTCTAGGGCTTTTAAGAATGTTCTCAGAGCATTATCAGAGGAAATTCATATTTTTTTTTCCAAAAGAGAGAATGTTTATGCAGAAAGTCAGGAATCTACAAAAACATATGTTCTCATTCTCAAAGCTAAGCAAAGGAATAGATTCATATTTTCAAGGATGTTTGTTATTATCAAACACTTCATGCAATACCCTAACATCCTATTTTTTTTTCTGACACCTTCAGGGTAAAGCAGGAACCCTATAACTCCAAAAAGAGCTGAATGAATCCACTTTGTTTTCTATGTAAATCCTCCAATGGGCAGATTATGCTGGCTCTCTGTAGGCAGTATAATCAGTCCTTATTTCTGGAATCTTCTTAATCTGCCTCAAAAATTGTAACCATATAGACTTGGCTGTGTACACTATCAGAACTGAAGAACTTCCTTTCTAAACACAAAAAAAGTGTATTGATGAGAAAGTCAATTGTGTAAAAGAGAAAGTCCTTTTAAGGCCAGGGCAGGAGCCACAGTAGGAGTCTCTTATGGGTTTGTACAGCTGGACTTTGCCAATGTGGTTCAAATGATCCATGGCTTTGGTAGGGGGAAACAGTAGCTAACTTTAATGATCACTATATGCATGGAATAAGCATTCCTAACTATAATCTTCTGTAGTAAATAAATAATTTCATCCAATTTTCAGTTGAGAAAAAGCTAACAAATTAAGACTAAGTAACTCACTGGGCACCCAGTGATAGGAGACCCCTGAAATGACCAAAAGATACTGAAAATGGACCCCATGATTTTCTTTGCAGAGGCTTCCCATTTGATTCACCACAATGTAAAAAAGTTAACATTAAATATTACAAATAAGTGAAGTGCGCTGAGCTTTTCAAGAAGAAGGCCAAGAATGAGAGATCTCTTCGCATTGGTTAAATTACAAGTTGTGACACTAGTTATAGGAGTTGGTCTCTATCTCTTTTCCTATGGGACACCTCTCTCTCCTCTAAAAGAGGGAAGTGGATTGGATAAAATGGTTTTGTCCAAAAGCTTCGGCCACAACTCTAAGTGTCCAAGAAAGTAATCAGCATGAGGTGGGACAGTGGCACTGCAAGGGACTCACCGTGGCTGTGCATGGGGCATTCATTCCTTTGAAGCTGTTTTTTTATACCATACATCGATTTTATTGTTAATAGTGCCCTGAATTCCCATTGGATTGGAGAAGTATGTTATGTCGAATTTTGTTTCATATATTCAATACATTATTTATACTTCTATTTTCAAAAAAGAAATTACTTGCATTTTGCTGCACTCTTTTACCTACACTAAAAATATTCTCAGACTCAGGTGTCGTCTCAATAGAGAGGCTTTGTTCAGGGGATACACAGCCATTGAGAATTATTCTCCATCCTGGATGTCAGCATGAAGACCTTCTCCTATCCTGCACTGATTACAAAACAAGTACTGTCTCCCTCGATATTTGGATGTTTGTGATAATACATTTCTCTAAATAAATAAACATTTCTTACACAGTCCTGTCTACCACTCACCCGAAAGCCCACACTGAGGAGCAAGATTTTATGAGAATTATAGGAGAATAGAAATTGTAATTATTTAAGTTTCAGTCTCAAGTACATAATTCATTCAACAGATGCTGGTAAATACTAGAATCTGGGGATAGTAAGATGAGGAAGCAAACCAGATCCTGGTCCTCCTGGAACTTACATTCTATTGGTGAAGACAAGTATCAAAGAGTAAATTCCACATTTACTTACTTATAATTGTTGTAAGTTTTCTAGGAAGATAAAGTGTCCTTTATCAGCATGTAAGAGAGAGGACGATGACAGGGAGGCCATTGACAATGTGTCAATAAAGCGATAATTGGCCTGAGACATGAAATAGGAATAGACATTTACTAA
This sequence comes from Nomascus leucogenys, assembly GCF_006542625.1. Taxonomy (NCBI): domain Eukaryota; kingdom Metazoa; phylum Chordata; class Mammalia; order Primates; family Hylobatidae; genus Nomascus; species Nomascus leucogenys. The sequence goes on from NC_044389.1 coordinate 110,928,375, forward strand.
GAGGAAGGAAAAATGAGAGATAATGGGGAGGGGTGTGTTCCTGATTGAGTAAGTAGCTCATACAAGGCTACAAAGGCTAGAAGTGCACTGTGCTTTCCAAGAAACGAACCAAAGTATTCTTGGAGGTTGGCTACAGATGATGGTTTGTGTCTCCCCAAGTTCATGTGCTGAAACCGAACCCCTGGGTTGATGGTACTAGGAGATGGGGCTTTGCAGAGGAAAGGAGGTCATGAAAAAGGAGCCCTCATGAGTGGATCAGAGCCTGTCTAAGAAGGCAGGAGGGTGCCTGCTTCCTCTCTCTGCTCTCTGCCATGTGAGGGCCCAAAAAGAAAGGAGCCACCCCCAGATACTGGATCTGCAGTTACCTTGATATTGGCTTTCCCAACCTCCAGAAGTGTGAGAAATAAATGTTTGTTGTTTAAGCTGCCAGTCTGTGGTATATTTGCTATAACAGCCTGGTCTGACTACAACAAAGTCAGATACGTAGCGGGTAGACAAGGCAGTAAGTTAGTAAGGCGAGCCTAGAAATCGGCCATGAGATTTTCATCTTTATCTGGAGACAGTTGAATTCTCATTCAGTTTTCTCAGCTAAAGAGAGACATGGCTTAATTAAAAAAGAAAACTCGCTGTGGTTATAAGTGGAGATTAAGTTAGTGGGAAGTGAGAGCGGATGTAGGAGTGTGGGAGAGCAATTGAGGTTGTGCACATGAGAGATGGCTTAAGCGATTTGGACAGATTTGGAAATTATGAAGTAAATTGGCAGGATTTGGTGAGCAAACGGACAGAGGAGAGAGCCAGGGACTTGTCAAGGATGAGGTTCAGACACTTGACTTGTAAAATTGAGTGGATACCAGTGCCATTCATTAGAAAAGAACTAAGAGGTTTATTTAAAGAAAAGTGTAAGGAAGAGCTAATGATCTGTAGACAAGAGAAGCCTAATGTGCTTATGAAAATGTATCAGGAAAAATAAGTCCGGAACAGTGCCAGTGGAATATTCAATACTGTGCTTTTAAGAACAAAGTAGAATTAAGTTGAATGTCAACCAATATGAGACTGTTTCATAGATATAAAAAGCCATATCAATGAAATACGTGATGCCTATGTTGTCAACGAAAGATAAAACCAAGCCTGGGGATAATACAAATAAGCCTAATATCTATTTTTTCAAAATTTATTTTTCATTAAATGGATCTGGATGGTCACATTCATTAGTGTTGGATAATACTCCTGATACAAAATTATGCTTTTTAAATCAATGAGAGTAATGTGTCACTTTCTTAAACTGTCATTTGATAGAATGGGACCCTGTTATGGGTTGAGTTGTCTCAACTCAAAAGACGTGTGGAAGTCTTAGCCCTTGTAAACATGAATGTGATCTTTTTTTTTTTCTTTTCTGCCCAGCAACCATCTGTCCAACCTTGGGCTTTAATTCATTTATTTATTTATTTTTTGAGGCAAAGTCTCACTCTGTTGCCCAGGCTGGAGTGCAGTGGTGCAATCATAGCTCATTGCAGCTTCGAATGCTGGGGCCCAAGGGATCCTCCCACCTCAGCCTCCCAAGTAGCTGAAATCACAGGTTGGCACCACCACGCTGAGCTAAATATCTATTTCTAACTTTTATTTTAGGTTCAGGGGTACATGTGCAGGTTGGTTATACAGCTAAACTTGTGTCACAGAGGTTTGTTGCACAGATTATTTTGTCACCCAGGTATTAAGCCTGGTACCCACTGGTTATGGAAACAGGATCTTCACAGCATGTGATCGAGTTAAGATGAGGTCATCGGGGTGGCCCCTAATCCAATATGGCTCATGTCCTAGTAAATAAGGGAAATGTCGAGTCAGAGACACAGGGAGACAGCATGTGATGACGGAGGCAGAGATTACAGTGATGCAGCTGCAAACCAAGGACTGATGGCCAGCAGCGAGGAGGAGGGAAGGACAGATTCAACACAGCACTGGAAAGCACGTGACACTGCTGACACCCTGATTCCAGGCTTCTGGCTTCCAGAATTGTGAGGGAATACACCGCTGCTGTTCTCAGCCACCCAGTTGGTGGTAATTTGCTATGGCAGTCGTTGGAGATTAATACAGCCCCTCTCACTGTGACAAGGGAGTTTAACTTCTGACTCTACTTTGGAGTACTCAAAAGGAATCATAAAAGAAAAGGAAAAAGAAAAGACATAGCTCAGGGAAGTCTTAAACAAGAAATCATAAAAAATACAAAACTACACAGCTCAATTCCCGACATTTTGTAACCAAGCCATGTTGAACATTATTGAAGTGACCTGCCATCTGTCACTTTCTAACATCCCATCAGAGGGGACTTGAAAATATTGAATTTTATCCTCCTCTCCTTACCAAGTCAGGAAAATCCTTAGAAAAAGGAGATATTTAAAACATGCTGAAAGTCTTAATTGGCATCCTTTAGAAGTAGCATCTGAAAGCGTCAGAGTACAGAATGATTGAAGAGTGAGCCTCTATTAAACTCAAATGATTATCCTTCTAAAGGAAAATATCACTGGTAAGGGATTTGTATCAATTCAGTAAAATATCCAAACATATTTGTGAGAATCTACTGGATATTAAAATAAAACTACCATTTGAATAGGATTTTTTTATGTAACAGGTAGAAAACACACGTAAGTAGTCTAAAGAATGTCTAGACTATGATGCACTTTTCTCTTTAAAATGTTCACATTTACAACTTTTTTTTTTTTGTTTTGTTTTTGACGGAGTCTGGCTCTGTCGCCAAGCTGGAGTGCAGTGGCGCTATTTCGGCTCACTGCAAGCTCCGCCTCCCGGGTTCATGCCATTCTCCTGAGTAGCTGGGACTACAGCCGCCCGCCACCGTGCCCGGCTAATTTTTTGTATTTTTAGTAGAGACGGGGTTGTTCACCGTGTTAGCCAAGATGGTCTCAGTCTCCTGACCTCGTGATCCGCCCGCCTCGGCCTCCCAAAGTGCTGGAATTACAGGCATGAGCCACCGCGCCCGGCCACAACTCTTAATTAAACACTATGAGCTGTTTAAATAGCTAACTGTTTGCCTTGAACTAAAGGCTAGTATACTAATGAAAAAAATTTATAAGAATTCTGTGTTCTGTCTCCTAAGGCACCCAACCATGTGTTTTACATTCAGTGTTAAATCATTCCTTTAAAATGAACTAAATATAGCTATTACTAAAGAAAGAAAACGGGACTGGGGATATTTATTACATAAACCATTTTCTAAAACAAATCACAGTTGTTGTTATTGTTGTATGTTAGATTCCTAGCCACCCGCCAGAAACTGAGGCCAGCTCTCTCAGCAAAAATCTCTTTCTAGGAGTAAAGTGCTGTCTCTTTAACACTTCTCCATTCTTGTATCTTCATTTATTATTTATTAAGTGTAAAATTTATCAGGGCAACCTGAGCCAGAATGTGCAATTTATTTGCATGAAAGTAGGCTCTGTTATAACTTGATTCCTTCTGAGAAAATTATAGGAAAAAAATCCCTCAGAAATGAAGTAGCTGACACATCACATTTATTAAAGCTGTGAAGCCTTCAAAGTGGATGACATGATTTTTCATCCTCAACAACGGTTTTGCCAGAATGCCGCTAGACTTGGGAAAGATGATTAACAGAGCAGATACTCACATTTAATGACAGCACACTACTAATTCATTCCAAAATAAGTTCACCTTCACAAGCAGGAGGAAAGAATACAACAATGAGACAGTTTCCCAGTTATCTTTTTCTAAGTCATCCATTTTCAATATAAGTCCGAAAGCTTATATGATTACTAAGTAATTCCCAAAGGATATTGCGTAAGTACTGACAGAATAAAAAATACATTTTCTCATGAGTCTACAACACTTTCAAATATAGAATTCTTCATTCTCACCCAAATTGATAATCAATAAGTAAGTCAAAGCAAGTAAAAAATAAGGGTTTGGTATGTATAATTACACCTCATTTTAATAGGTCATTTTAAACTCCTAGTTTAAAAAGACAAACAAGAAAATAGTTAAAACTGCACCAATCGTGCTAACATGAAACGATTGAAATACTCTCTGTGCTGGAGAGCTGATACCCCTTTCTAAAACACAGACCGTGATGAATGGGACAAACTTTGCTAATGATAATGCTGAAATTGGCTCTAATGACCTCAGGAAAAAAAGAAAACTATTTAATGACAATATTGTGCAAGTGAAGCTGCTCTAAGGACAATTCTGGAGGAAACAAGTCAGCAACAAAGTTGCCGGAAGAACATCCTATATGCAAATATGGTCTGTTTTTCAGCCACCTGTGCCTAAGCTGGGGAGAACAAAATTAAGGGTTTAAAAACTCATAGATGCAGGCAATATCATCAGTATGATAGGCTTTAGTTAGAGGTAAAAAAATGAGTCCTAGAATAAATTTAATATTAAATCAGCTGAACGATTCCATTTTTGGCAAAGATGGAGTAACAGGGACCAGACTTGCCTCAGCTTCCAGAAACAACTTAAAAACCTAACAGAGTACATGAATGCTGGACATTAGTAAAATAAATGAAAGTGTTCCCTGAAAGAGAGAAGCAGATCCGGTGAGCACTGAGGTTGGCCTGGTTTCTTCACAGGGTTCATCTCTTGGCCACAGAGCAGTGCAAGGGAATCCAAGCGGAGCTCAGCCATGCCCCTGCATTGGGGATATAGGGCTGAGGTTCCATGAGGCCTGAAGTCTGTAGGGCAGAGTCATGAAGAGGAGAGAGCCCTTCACAAGAGGCTGCAAGATCGGCAGAGGCTCCCTTGTGTCTTTACGTGAGTGCTGATGAGCTCGTAAATGTGAGAAAACTACACAAAGGAAGGCAGAGACCCAACTAAAGGGAGCAAAAAAAAAAGCAAGCTCTGGGGCTAACACAGTCTCAGGAATAGATTGTGTTCCCACCGGCCAGAGCAGAAAGCTTCCTACTCCATGGACTTCAGAAAAAGCTTTCAGAAACGTATGGTCTCAGCAGCAGAGTGAAATTTTACTAGACTAACAGTTGCCTCATGCCGTATAATAGAGCCTGGAATAAGACCACAAAAGGATCCAACTGTTTCCATGTAACTGATGTGCATTCTAGAACAACAGTCAAGGATACTATAAGAATAAATATATAGCACCCAATAAAGTAAAGTTCACAATGCCTGACATCCAATGAAAAATACCGGCCATGCAAAGAAGGAGGACAATCTGGCCCATATCGAGAAGAAAAATCTATCAATAGATATAGATGTAGAAATGACACTGATGATAGGCTATTAAAACAATATATGACCATAATTGTATTCCATATGCTCATGAAGCTGGAGAAAAGAGTGAGGATGCTAACTAGAGGCATGCAAAATATAAAAAAGCATCACACTGATTATCTGGAGACTGAAACCAAGAGTCTGAAGCCAAACAAAAAACACTCTAAGGAAATAAAACTATTGATCAATGTCTTTCATCAATTATAAATACAAAAATTCTTAACCAAATCTAGTAAATTAAATTTAAATATAATACAAAAGGGATAATGCATGATAATCAAGTGGCATTTATCCTAAGAATTCAAATTGGCTGAACACTTGAATAAATCAATCTATATGTCACTATATGAACAGACTAATAAAGAAAAAAACATAAGATCATCTCACTAGATTCAAAACCAGTATTGATAAAAATTCTCAGCAAACTAGCAATAGGAAGAAACTTCAAAAATGGGCAAAAAATTTGAATAGCTGTTTCACCAAAGAAGACATGGTCAATAAGCACATGAAAAGCTGTTCAACGTCACTAATCCCTAGAGAAATGCAAATCAAAACCACAATGGGATACCAGTTCACATCCAAGAGGATGACTATTCTATGAAAAATATATAAATAAACAAAAAATAAAAAGTATTGGTATGGATCCGGATCTGGGTCCCTTGTGTAATATTGGTGGGAATGATCGCGGTCCAGCCACTATGGAAAACAGTATGGTGGTGTATTAGCCCATTCTCGCATTGCTATAAACAACTACCTGAGGCTGGGTAATTTACAAAGAAAAGAGATTTAACTGGCTCATGGTTCCACAGGCTGTGCAAGAAGCATGAGTTGGGAGGCCTCAGGAAACTTACAATCATGGTGGAAGGCAAAGAGAACACAGGCACATCCTACATGGCTGGAGCAGGAGGAACAGGGTGAAGGGGGAGGTGTTACACACTTTTAAACAACCAAATCTCATGAGAACTTTCTCATTATCATGAGAATAGCAAGTGGAAAATCTGCCCCCATGATCCAGTCGCCTCCCACTAGACCCCTCCTCTTCCAACACTGGGGATTACAATTCAACATGAGATTTGAGTGAAGACAAAAATCCAAACCATATCGGATGGTTTCTCAAAATATTAAAAATAGATTTACCATGTGATTCAGAAATTACACTTTTGGGTATAGACCCAAAAGAACAGAAAGTTGGATCTCAAAGATATATTTGTACACCCATGCTCAGAGCAGCATTATTCACAGTAACTAAAACTTGGAAGTAACCCAAGGATAGATGAATAATTAAGCAAAATGTGACACACACACAATAGGCTGTAACTCAGCGTTAAATAGGAAGGATATATCGACACATGCTATAAGATGGATGAACCTTAAGGACGTTATGCCAAGTGGAATAAGCGAGACATAAAAAGATAAATGTTGTATTTTCCACTTATAAGAGGTACTTAGTGTAGTTAAAATCAAAGAAACAAGGTAGAATAGTGGTTGTCAGGGGCTGAAAAGAAGGAGAATGCAAAGTTATGGTTTAATGAGTGCAGCGTTTCAGCTTTGGAAGATGAAAAAAGTCCTGGAGATAAACGGGGGTGATAGTTGCACAACAATATGAATGTACTTGATTCCACTGAACTATACACAAAAATGAATAAGATGGTAAATTTTATGTTATGTGTATTTTACCACAATACAAATATTGAAAAAATTTATTGTATTTCCAAATTCCAAATACTAGGAGTAAACTTTCAGAAATGGAAAATCTAAAAACAATTTCATGACAGTAGAATCAAAACTATGGATCACTTAGATATAAATCTAATAATAGATATACGAGCCCTGTATCTTGAAGCTCACAAAGCACTGCTGAAATATTAAAGACCTAAATAAATGGATAGACACACTGTGTTCATAGATTGAAAGACTTAATATTGTTAAGGTATCAGTTCTCCCAAAATTCACCTATAGATTCAATGCAATCTCCATCAAAATTTCTGCAGGGATTTTTTTAATGTTTTGGTAGAGATTGACAAGCTGATTTTCAAATTCATGTAAAAATACAAAGGGCTTAGAATAGTAAGAACAATTTTGAAAAAGACAAAGAAAAGTGAATTCAAAAATTATTATACAGCTATTGTACTCAAGACAGTACAAGAAAAATAAACACATTTTTCAGAGGATAGGCTAATAGATCAATGAATCAGACAGAGCACAGAGTCCAAAAACAGATCTACATAAATATGGTGAATTTAATTTTGACAAAAGTACAAAAGCAATATAGAGGGAAAATGACAGTGTCTTCAACAAATGATGTTGTAGCAATTGAATATCCATATGGAGGAAAAAAGAAATTTTAAAAAATCATAGATTAATTCAAAACATGTCACAGTCCTACGTAAACCTAGAACTGTAAAATTTCTAGACTACAACATAAAAGGAACTCGAGGTTTTCTTAGGGTAGGCAAAAATTTATTAGCTGTTAGATCAAAAGCAGGCTGGGTGTGGTATCTCACAACTGCAATCCCAGCACTTTGCGAGGCCAAAGCAGGAGGATTGCTTAAGGCCCAGAATTCAAGACCAGGCTGGGCAACATCGTGAGACTCTTTCTCAACAAAAAATAAATAAGTAAAATATTAAATCAAAAGCATAATCCACAAAAATATTTAAAAAATGATAAATTAGACTTCACCAGAACTAAGAACTTAGATTCTTGGAAAGATACTGTTAAGATGGCAAATAGGCACAGACAAAGACACACAACGTTAATAATCATTGTAGAGATGAAAATTAAAACCACAATGAGATTTCACCATATATCCATTAGAAGGAATTCTTTAATATTCTTTAGTAATAGAATGGGAGGCAGATACATGGATAATATCCTAGTAGTTAGGTGTATATGGTGGTATGAACTTCTGGATATTCTACTTTGTGTCTTTATTTTAGTCTTTAAAAATGTTATTTTTTTCTATTGAAATAGAAAACAAGGAATTAGTTTAGATTGGGAAATAAGGCGCTTGGTGTTTGGATAGAAAGAAATAAGTTATCAAATGTTGTGTAGAAGAGTGAGAGATTGAATGCACTCAGGAAACATATGATAATCATTGGGCAACCTTCCGTATACCTGCAGTTTATGGTCATGAATTTGAGACGCGATCACTTGGCCAGGCTACAGGTTTTTCTCCAGCTGTATTAAATGCCTGGGTGCAGATGCAAAGTGAGTAGGGAGCAGACTTGAAGCAGGGTGGTTTTCATCCAGCAAACGTGTTGAAGGAGAGTGGCAGGAGGGCTTAGGCTGGATGCAGAGCTGTGACTACAAGGACTTGGTATGGAATTCAAGCAGGATTAGGAAGGAAATGAGGACATGCATGGCAAGGAGAGGAGGACCACAAACGTGGTAACATAAAGAGAGTGAGGTCTTTGAAAGACAAAGGATGACTGTTGCCATGGAGACACTAGAGCAGAATGAGCTAAAGAAGCGGCAGTCAAGGAACTGGGATGCGGAAACCAAAGACTGTGGAGGGACTGGAATTATCGTTAATGACAGGCCTAGGATATAAACGTAGAGGCGAATGGGTGGAGGAGGTGGAGGATGGATATCTTGAGGAAAGAAGTTTTAAAAAATTAGAGGTCCGGGTTTTGCTAAGATTATTTCTATGTGTATAGAAATCAACAGTAATCAGGACTTGAATAGTATTGAAGACAGTGAAAGGAAGCCAGAGCTGAAAAATAGGAAAATCTGAGGTGGAGTCCCAAGCTGGTGAATGGTAGGCAGTAGAAAGGTGGATAAGTGGCCGGGCGCAGTGGCTCATGCCTGTAATCCCAGCACTTTGGGAGGCCGAGGCGGGCACATCACAAGGTCAGGAGATCGAGACCATCCTGGCTAACGCAGTGAAACCCCGTCTCTACTAAAAATGCAAAAAATTAACCGGGCTTGGTGGCAGGCGCCTGTAGTCCCAGCTACTCTGGAGGCTGAGGCAAGAGAATGGCGTGAACCCGGGAGGTGGAGCTTGCAGTGAGCCGAGATCGTGCCACTTCACTCCAGTGTCAGCGACAGAGCGAGACTCCGTCTAAAAAAAAAGAAAAAGAAAAAAAAAAGGTGGATAAGTATAAAACTTAGAGTGTGTGTGCATATGTGTGTGCATGTGTGCGTGCATGTGCATGTGTGTGCATGTGTGCCTGCGTGTGTGCATGTGTGTGTGCGTGTGTGTCCGTGTGTGCATGTCCGTGTGCATGTGCGCGTGTGTGTGTGTGCATTTATGTGCTCACTTAAGGGGATTGGATGATTCTAGGGCCAAAGTAGAGAAAAAAGTGTCCTTGCAGACAAAAAAGTGTCCTTGTGAATTTACATTTCACAATTGAAACGTTAACGTACAAATAAGCACATTTTAATAAGTAACCAGTTATATTTATACCTGAATACTTGTTTTAACCTCATAGGTTTTCAACATGAGACCAATATGTAATTTATTCCAAAATCTGGGGAAATAAGTGATGGCACCTGAAAGTGTTGAAATGCTTTATCTGCAGCGTGGACTCTGATGTTGCAATCCATTTGCAGGGTTTATCATATACTTTATTAGTTCTTGACAAATAAGGAGGACTCAAACCTAGCTTCAGTACACCAAACAACTGGCTTCCTGATTGTTACATTTGGAAGAGAATTTCACTGGCAGTGATTGGTTAGAATCCCCCTCACCACCAAAAACAGATATCATGAAATTGACAGCCAAGTATATGCTCAGCCAATGTGTTAGATGATCACGAAGCAAATCTTAGAAGTGGCATTCTTGCCTTGAATAATGAACAGATGTCCCCAAATACAGTTGCTCATATTTTTACTCCAGCTTGGAGTGTCCTATCTGCCCTATAGAAAACCTATTTATAAAGTGGAACTAAGCCCCATCTACCCTAAGAAGCTTCCCTCCCAGCTGTTGCGCTGCTCTCCCCCACTGCCACACTGCTGGTCTTTTTTTCTTTTTTGTTTTGTTTTCTTTTGTTTTCTCTTCTTTTCCCCTCTCCTTTCTTCTCCTCTCCTCTCCTCTCTTCCCCTCTATTTTCTTTCTTGAGACAAGATCTCACTCTGTCCCCTAGGCTGGAGTGCAGTCGTGCAATCACAGATCACTGCTGCCTGAACCTCCCAGGCTCAAGCAATCCTCCCCACCTCAGCCTCCCAAGTACCTCCAAGTACCTGGGACTACAGGTGTGCACCACCACGCCTGGCTAGTTTTTAATTTTTGTATTTTTTGTATAGATGGGGCCTCACTGTGTTGCCCAGGCTGATCTTGAACTCTTGGGCTCAAGCAGTTCACTCACCTCGGCCTCCCAGAGTGCTGGCACTTCAGGCATGAGCCACCATGCCCCGCCAACATGCTGCTCTCTATGTAAATACATGAATAATTTATTGTCTACTTTTTTTCATTTTGAAAATTAATTGTAGTATGACTCATTTATTATAGAAACCACTTATTGATACTTATATTTACTGGGCACTTACTACATACTAGGTCTTGCTCTAAACACTATACATAATTTTGTCACTTACTACATGCCAGGCCTTGCTCTAAACCCTTTATATAATTTTATTTAATTATTTACTTCTCACAATAAACATGTTATTCTTCTCATTGTTTCTAATTTCCAGAAGTGCCAATTTCTTTTTAAGTTAACTCAGTTAAAATTGTCCACGACCAGGATTCCAGGATGTGAGATTAATTTTTAAAACTGGCAGTACCAAAAGTGTGCAAAGACGTGGAACAATGAACACTTTCACACACCACTGAGGGGAATGCAAACTGGCATCGTCACTGGAGAAAACATCTGGTTTCTATCTAGAACTAATAAGATTCACTCTTGCCCAATCGCTCTTGCCCAAGCGATTCCATCCTTGGTTTGGACCCTAGACACACTCTTGACCTTGTGCAGCCAGATACACGCAGAAGAGCATTTGCATCAGCAAGGCTAATGCTCAACAACCCTTGATGTACAAACATTGTGGAATAGACACATAAATTGCAGAAGATTCAAATAATGAAATACTACACAGCAATGATAATGGAACAGGCAGCGGCCTGGTTGAAAGTGGCAAACATAATATGGAGTGACAGAATCAAAATATGAAGGGGCACATACCATATAATTCCACTTACATAACGGTAAAAAACAGGCAAAAATAAGGAATGCTTATACAGGCAGGCAAGCTAAGGTAAAGCCAGGGAGATGTCTTCATAATGTAATGAGGTGTTCCGCTAACCAGGGAAAAGAAGCAGGGTAGGAGTCCTGGTGCCATCGCAACATATCTTGAGCAGGTTACACAGGAGTTTGCTTTGCAACTCTTATCCTGTCCCCATTGTGCCCATGTCTCTGCACATTATATTACACAAACAAAGTTGTAACTTGAATACATGCTCATGCAGTAGGTGAGACAATGCAAAATATTCATTCAACATCTGGTTGATTTGACTAAAGACAAATTGGTGATGGTGAGTGGCTCATCGCAAAGGCAAAGCTGATTGTGAAATAAAAACTACAAGTTTAGAATGTTAGCTTTGAAGGGGGGCTTTCTGCTTCCTGGTTGCATTTGTACTGTAACAAATTCCCCTCTACAAATATCCTTTACCAGACATTGTAAAACTTAATGGGAACATGACCAACTCATTTGTAAGTGAAGCTTCGTTTCGGAACTGAGCTAATATCTACAGAATATTCTTGTTTATGTTATATTAGTTACTTCCCTATAATTTCTTCACATTATAAGGATAGTGTGATAGGAAGGTATAAATTATTCCCAAGATACAGAAAGAAAAGTTTTTAAATTAACAAATAAATGAAAATTTTACTTTGACATTATTTATCCCCTTGCTTTAAATTTGGGCAAGATAATGTGTCTAGAATGTGGAATGTTCTATGGGAAAACACTGAAATCAGGTGATAATTTCCTGCTTTTAAAAAGACAAATAAGATAGGTCTTTTGTCCTAACACTATGCTATAGTTTGAATGTTTATGTCCATCCCAAATTCCTATGTCGAAACCTTATTCCCTAATTTGATGGTATTAGGAGGTAGGGTCTTTGAGACCCAATTAGGTCATAAGGCTGGGGCTGTCATGAATAAGTTTAGTGCCCTTGTAAGAAGAGACAGAGAGATAAATGATCTCTGTCCTCCATGTGAGGACACAGCTAGAAGGTGGGCATCTGCAAAGTAGAAAGAGAGCCCTTCACAAGGAACCAAATCTGCCTGTACCTTGAACTTGGACTTTCTAGTGTTGAGAACAGTGAGAAGTAACTGCTTGCTGTTTAAGCCACACAATCTATGGTATTTTGTTACAACAATTTGACTAAGACTCGCTGAAGGGCACAATGGGAAATGAAAAGGCAGCTAATGCCATGGTTGAAGTTAACTATCACCACAAGAGAATAAGTCGCTGGTACACAAGCATGAGTCTGAAACTGCATCATCCCAAAATAATTACCGTTGCAATTTCATAATAATTTTGTACCCAAATTTCCAAAGTTAGATATTTTAGTTCAAGAAGGATAATTCCCCAGCCCTGTCAGCTGCAGAATTGCTCGCGCCGACACGCTTCTCACATTTGCAACCCCAAATAGAGGCTCAGTTCCAACTGGCACATGTATTGATATTATAAGCCTTTTGGTGCACAGCTGAATATAATTCAGGCAAAGATTTTCAGAAGTATTTTTTAGAAGAAACTTTGTGCTGAGGATATACTGCTTGAACCATTATAAAAAGCAGTTTACTAAAAATGATTTGGCATCCATAGCAGTAATTTAAAACTTATTTCATAAACTTAAAATTATAAAAATAATTCTTCTTAGAATAACTTTAATGTCTTTAAAAGAAGATTGATTGGGAGAATAAAATATATTCCTTTTTCTCTTTCTCTGCCATATCTTCTTTTCTTTATATTTTTATAAGTATGTATTCCTTATAACATTGTTATTTATTACTTGAGACTGACTTACCATGAATACTAAAAATAATTTTGGAATTTTACCTCATTGATGAAAATTTGATGTGTCACAGTTGATACGTTCTTAACTCATCCTCATAAAATGTGAAACATCCTTTGAAGAAGGCTTTCTAAAAAATATCCATATTAAATATGTAGAATTCAATATACTTAGTAAAAGTTATTTTGTTTTCTGCTATAAATTCCAATATACCAAATATTTTAAAGAGATTAGAATTATGATTTAACTCAATATTTATTTTTCAATGTTGTATTATTATTTTTATTTAAATATTTTTTGTAAACATTGTAACTTGGCAAGTTAAAATGGTCTTATTAAAGGAATATACCATACAGACTTAATATTTAAATTGCTTTAACTATTTTCCTACTTAACTATATAAAAGTTCTTAAAATTGCACATATATACAATTAATAGTTTTTACATACATTATTATAAGCACATGTTTTCATGTAGCAGTAATACATATTTATACTTCAAGTGCTCAAAGCAGTTTTTGTATATAAAATACATAGAAGATTTTTTTCTGGAGGTTACAGTTGCATTTGGTAGTTAATATTTAGATATTAACAGTAAATCAGAATAGCATGCCTTTGTCTAAATGACTGATGTTTGCCCTGTTTAGATCAGATGGAAACCTAGAGTCTCACAACCATTACTCAAGTTCATGTTCAGAGATGCCAGAATGACCATGGGGATGCTTTCTGTTTGGCCTCCCAAAAGCCAGTGAGGACAGGAAGACCTTGGCAGAACACTGAGGCTGGCAGTAGACATTGATACTTCTGTACTTTCAATATTTTAAAATACATATGGGCTCAACGACAAAAACATCTCCGAAAATATATGTACCATGTAGATTTTGTTCTTAAATTTTCCTGAAAGTATCTCACATTGAAAAAAGAAATTCTAAAATACGGAAGATAGTCTGTCTGCCTCCAAATTGTACCAAGACTGGAGTGCCTACTAACCTAAATGGAAAGAATGATTTTATAAAGATTTTATTTAAAATAATTATTTATATTTTTTCCATAGAATCAACACTTATTAAGCCATCACCTTTGTAGCTACTGCATTCAGTCTAGAGAATATAAGTCTAGATCAATAGGGCACTCAATCCCTTTCTTTTTTTTTTTTTTTTCTGAGACAGAGTCTCGCTCTTTTGCCCAGGCTGGAGTGCAGTGGTGCGATCTCAGCTCACTGCAAGCTCCACCTCCTGCATTCACCCCATTCTCCTGCCTCAGCCTCCTGAGTAGCTGGGACTACAGGCGCCCGCCACCACGCCCGACTAATTTCTTGTATTTTTAATAGAGACGGGTTTCATCATATTAGCCAGGATGGTCTCAATCTCCTGACCTCGTAATCCACCCGCCTTGGCCCCCCAAAGTGCTGGGATTACAAGCGTGAGCCACCGTGCCCGGCCTCAATCCCTTTCTTTAAGGAACTTTCAAAATGGCAAAGAAATTAGAGACAGTATTTGGTGCTTTGAAAGAATAAACTACAACCTCAGCATTCCATTATTTCTATATTTCATTTATAGTTGAATCTGAAACACATCTAATACATGCACATACATGCACATAGGCTAACATATGTGCAACACGTCTGATAGCCATTCAGCACCCCTAGATAAGCCTATTTCAGTAGTTTCTGTCAGTGGCTGTTCTGAAAGTCTAATACCTGAGTTGATCAGTTGTTTAACATTTTAATAGCATTCCTGCATATGCATATAAACATGCATTCAAAAAATAAATTGCTTTCAGGATTCTTTTGAAATATGCAAATAAAGCTTTTTGTTGGCAGTCACAGACACAACAATTTTCCATAAAAATAAAACAGATTTTGGGAACTGATTTAGAATTCATTGTATACAATGACTCAAAATTGGGCATCCCATTCCATGGTTGTTCGAAAGCAAAATAGCACAAAGAAGACAGGGAGAAAGGGACAGAGAAGACATGCAAGTGTGAGCTACAACTTCGAATCTACCTTTACATTCTGTGTTTTAGTTTTGTTTTATCTGTTTATGTTTGTTCCCTGTTATTTTACCTGGCTTGGGAGATATGTCACATTGTCTGTGGAGCCCCACACTGAAGATCAGCTCGAAACTCGTTAAGAAAATGGGTGGGCACACACACAAAATGAGGATGCCCATCAGAAACAAAGAGCAAGACACAGTTATCCCATGATCCTAATGCTATGCCAGGAATTGTTTCTCTCTTTAAAACTCCGATTGCTTCGCCTTTTCACTTCAAATAGAAGGAAAAATAGCCATTCATTCCCATATATATCCATTTTCTAGGGCTGCCATAGCAAGATACCGTAAACTGAGTGTCTTAAAACAACAGAAACATATTATCTCACAGTTCTGGAAGCCAAGAGTCCTAAATCAAGATTTGTACAGGGTTGGCTCCTTCTTGATTGCTCAGAAGGAAGAACTGTTCCTGACCCATCTCCTAGCTGCTGGTGGTTTGCTGGCAATCTGGCATTCTTTGGCTTACAGCCACATCGTTCCAACCTTTACCTCTGCCTACTTCTCTGTATTTCTGTGTCTCTTCTCCTTTTAGAAGGATATCAGTTATACTGGGCATAAGCCCATCCTACTTCCTGTATGACCTCCTCTTAATTTGATTACATCTACAATGATCAGTTTCCAAAAAGGTCAGATTCACAGATGCAGGTAGGATTTCAACATATCTTTTTGGGGACACGATTCAACCCACTTCGTCACTGCAACCCTATCACAGCACACATATTTTAAAAATATGTGTTATCAGATGCAAGCATCCATTGAAGCTCAGGTAGTTAAGACCACAGTGCAGTAGGCAAGCCCTTCAAAGTCAAAGCCAGCCACCATCCGCCATGGAGCTGGACAAGGCAAACGTTCTGTGAGGATGCATGATATGGAACATGAGGACGCTGAGGGACTGTGGCTCCTTCAAAGACACAGCCATACTTTATGCAGCCAGCAGACAAACTAAAGTCACCTTGTTTGGTTTTATATTTCTACTATAGAATTTGTAAGATTAGTTCTTTGTTTGGGTACGGCTGATAAGAACATGATAAATAGCCTGAGGTATTTCCATAACCTGCCATAGTCTAGAGGTTCATGCACAGGGAATTATGAATGAATCATTTGTGATACCACTTAACATGGGAAAACAGTGATACTGAAGAATCAATTTCCCTTTGTTTGCGGAGGACATGGTGAAGCAGGGAGCACCTTCCCTCAGATCAACTAAGCATTGAACTCATTCAGAAAAAGCTGGGGGAGTGGTTTGGAATCCCTTTGTTCAAGGTAGGCCTTAAATGTCAGAGGAAAATTGCTTTAGCTAACCAATTGTTCCTCAGATGTATCTCCATTGAAAGCAGTTGAATTTTTTTCTCTTAGCATCTGTCTTTTTCTTGCCAAATTTTACAAAAAGATCACTATCTCAAACACCTTGAAAGATAATACACATTTTTAAAATGGTATTCATATTTTAGTAATTTCTTTTCAGAAAAAGAAATGGTCATTTAGGAAAATAATATCTGTTAAGACAAGAATAGTTAATGATGGCACTTTCAAAAAGTTAACTATCATTTTTATTAGTGTTTCCGGCTTCCACGGCTAGTATTTTTCACTATGGGCTCAGATTGAATTCCTGGGAGGAAATCCTGCCATCCAGTACATCCTTTTGCCCTGAAAGTTGGAAGTTACAAGACAGCCTGGAGGTTGCTGCCTGGGATCACGAGCTCTCCCTGATCCCACATACGTAGCAATTATGGGTAGCTCTGGGCATCTCTCTGGGCAGAACCAGGCAGGCACCTGGATGGACATGTCTAGAATAAAAAGAGTTAGTGCTCCTGTTTGTTTTTGAAGGATATTTTTAAAGATTTACTCCATACCTTTCTCTGGGGTGGAATATAGATTCTTGCTTACTGTATTCAGGCACCATGCACACGCTAAGTGCCCTAGAGATGGCAGCTGTGGCCACTCAGGTGTGGTGGTAAGGGCAGGCATACTGTCAAGGAAGGACTTCAAGAACACATTTCACACGGCACCTGTGATAAAACCCAGAGGCAGGAAGCTCCCTGCATGGGCTTTTTCCTTCTTAACTGTGGATAAGGAAGGACATGTTCTTTATAAGCTTAGGAGGAAAAAGCAGAACAAGGAGCAGAAGCATTTGAACACATGAAAAGGCAATAATTACACTTTATGTATGAGATACACACTTGGTCTAGCTATGACAGCAGAGTGGCTGCACTGTCATAATGCGAGAAAACTTAAGTTGTATAGAGTAGTAATGCTGTATAAGGAGACGCCAGTACATTCAAGGAAAAGAGGTATCATTTTAGTCCTCTTTGCCTTGAAGGAGGCGGGGTGGGAAAAAGAAGAATGCAATCCTTATATCTCTCAGAATCCCTTCCTTGTCAGAGAGAGAAGTGTCCCCTACATAAGCACGGCCTACGTTTGAAACCAGAGGCATTTAAGAATAGTGATATGGTTACACCAAGGGGCAAAACGGGAACCCAGGCAGCTCTGTGAAGAGGGAGTCGGTGACCTAGTCCTCCAGAGGGTATGCAAATGGGGGATGAGAGCCCCTGAGGTCAGGAGTTCGAGACCAGCCTGGCCAACATGGTGAAACCCCGTCTTTACTAAAAATACAAAACTTAGCCAGGTGTGGTGGCAGGTGCCTGTAATCTCAGCTACTCAGGAGGGTGAGGCAAGAGACTCGCTTAAACCCGGGAGGCAGAGTTTGCAGTGAGCTGAGATCGTGTCATTGCACTCCAGCATGGGCAACAGAGCAAGGCTCTGTTTCAAAAAAAAAAAAAAACGCCTGAAAAGAACTCAAGTCAGAGAGTGATTAAACAAGAATCCTAGTGAGGGACATTTTCCTTGAGGCCATACCTTGTTGGAAACAAGGAAACGGCAAAGCCAGCTTGCCACTAGGGTTGCCTGAAACGATCCCGCTGGGGAGTGAAAGCAAGAATGAGCCCACAACGCTGTTCCCAAGCTGATGGAGATGATAGGACTAAAGGAGAAATACTTTCTTTGTGTGCTGGATTTCCATTTCCTTTCTCTCTGCTTTTAACATCACCACGGTCTTTGCTTCAGTAATGTCTCTTCCTGACCCTTTGAGAGTGGCCAGTGCCTAGGAGGGAGATTCTGTCTGAGTGTGGATTGAGCATTGCCCTGAGCAGGAGAGACTGGTCCTGTGCTCATAGTGGCACAGCCTGACATCCAGCCATGGCATGAATAAAATGGTAGACTTGTCTAATTTTGAAAGTTTTTTACCCTTTCCAATTATAAAAGGTATTGAGTTAGTTCATAAGTGAAAATGCAGTGCAAAACAACTAAACATGTCATTTGGAGATTTGCAGAGGGCTAAGACATTATCTAGAAGCGGCTGAAGGGTAAGATTCCTACCTGTGATGAATGTGGGAGACTCAAATATGTGTAGGATTCTTGGCCTGAAGATAATTAGGAAGAGGCAGATGCAGAAAGGTTCTCAGCCCTCCTTCTATTTGCCTAAAAGCAGGACATATATTTATGACAACAAAAGGTATCCTGGCTCTGGACCCCACGCCCCAACCATGCTACCAAGGAGAACAAAGTTAACCACTGAAGACCACTTTATACCCTGTGGACCTGGAGATAGTTCCAGAGAATCTACATGGACAAGCTTCACTAACCAGCCTTTATCTGCCACTTGTTTTCCTCCCCACAAGTTGCTGCCCTAGAGACTCAATGTCCTTCTCCTTTATCTCATCGCCCCTCTAAAAAGTTACTGTTCTGTGTTGAAGATGCTATGTAAGCTGGAACCCAAAGCCATCTCTTTGATTGCTCATTATCTGGGTGTCCCCCATGTACATATAAAATATAAATGTTCTTGCCTATGGAGTTCTCCCTTTTTATTTTAATACCTTTAGGGGTACAAGTGGTTCTTGGTTACATGGGTGAATTGTATAGTGGTGGTTTTCTCTTGTTAACCTATCTTTTATTACTGAGGTTCGTTCCCTACTAAGAACCTAAGGGGGTTATTCTTTCCCTACATGAGATAATATTAGATATTACAGTTGTGCCTTCAATTTGGTTCTATGATTTAGAATCAATTTTTTTTCGAAGTCCCTTTCCACAAGTATTTTTTTTTTTTTCCTAATGAGAGAAAGCTTCAAATGTGCTGAGAAACCTGTGCTCTTCTGGATTAAATTTAAGGAGGAAATTATTTTACTGATTTGAGAAAATTGTCACTGCCTTATAGTGTGTGCAAATCACAGGTGGCAGCACTGACTGGGCTGGGGCTGATGGTAGGCACGGTTCTGCCCAACACTGAACATAATTCTGCTGCCACAACGCCGTGCTCATCACAAAAACCACATAATGTGTGGTTAGCATCTCAAAGCTCTTCTCTCCTTTGTAGTCATAAAGACAGCATGTGTGAGTCCAGGATGTTTACTATTCAAAGCCCATGTGTCACCCAGCACAGTGGTTCTCTCCTGTCATCCCAGCACTTTGGGAGGCTGAGGTGGGTGGATTATTTGAGGTCAGGAGTTCAAGAGCAGCCTGGCCACCACAGTGAATCCCCGCCTCTACTAAAAATACAGAAATTAGCTGGACATGGTGGTGCGTGCCTGTAGTCCCAGCTATTCAGGAGGCTGAGGAAGGAAAATCATTTGAACCTGAGAGATGGAGGTTGCAGTGAGCTGAGATTGTACCACTGCACTCCAGCCTGGGCGACAGAAAGAAACTCTGTCTCAAAACAAAAACAAACAAACAATAACAACAAAAAAGCAGAGTACATGTGTCACAGTAAGTTAACGGTAATGACTCAACCTAGAACTCAGTTTATATTAACATGTGTTTAAACCTGAAAATGTGAATAGCTCCCTGACTGTGTACTGTGGAACTACACCACCAGTTCATCATAACTGGCAAAATCATTAGGCCTAGAATAACCTCCTTGTTATTATGTTAGTGGAAAGATCATTGATACTCGGTTGCTCACATCAAGGCAATAGGAATTTTTTTAGATGCCCAGTGTTTGCTTGCAAAGCTAATAACATATCACTAACTGGTAGGTATGGTGATAAGACGGTGTAGAAAATGGAGTGGGAGTGCTAAGGCCTGACAGTGTTGTATTTGTGGTGGACAGAATTCTGATGAGAAAGAGAAAGCAGTGAAATAGAAAGAACTATCAAGATTTTTAGAAAATGTACGTTTATTTTGAGCTTGTAATTTGAGAATTGGTAACATATTTTGTTACCCAGGGGGACATTTCTGCATCGTTGCCCAATACCAAAGAATTAAGGAATCCGCAGCCCAGTGAAAATACACTAGTGCTTTGTGCAAATGTGGTTTCAGAAAGACAACTTTACAGAGACACTTTCTCATTTCTGTATCCTAATGTGGTGATGGATGGGGCTTTTCTTGTGGACATTTTTACCCTGGTTAATTCACTTATTTGATGAACACCACTTTTCTTACTGGAAAATCTGGGCTTCCCCCATCAATGGTGTGTCACTGGGGTTAGGCTCTGTGTGTGACACAGGCTGTGGCTGCTGACCAGCTGCGTGGAACCTGAATGGCCACACTAGGGTGTGCTGGTTGTGGGTCACCAGCCGCATGCAGGAATTAGAAACGCTTACTCCCTCGGTGCAATCGGGTCGAGGGCAGAGTTCTCGCAAGCTATTTATAATACTGCAGGAATTCTCTGTTCTCAACATTACCAAGGTTTATATAAATGGTCATTAGGAAAAATTGACTGTGCTGAAGAAAAGGACATTCTGTACTTAGAAGTGTTTTTGCATGGGTTCCAAAAGGGATGAGAGGAAGGGGAAGGGAAGAGAGGGAGAGTCTCACATTTTTGGAAAATCTCACATACATAAGGCTTCCATTAAAGTAAAAGAAAAAAATCTGAACTGTAATTAATATTTCCAAGTTGTACACAGCCGGTGTAGGACATTGAGTCTTCCATACCCCGAATCTGAGAATATGAAAACATCAATGTCCCAGGAAGAGATTTTCACCAATCTGAGGTTTTCAACAAAGGATATTTTACACCCACATTCTGTTATTGTACAACCTTATAGATTTCTCTGTTTATAATGTTGTTTGTAGTTTTAGCAATATTTAAATTAAAATACAGTAAAAATCCATTCTATGTAGTTCAAGGCCTAAGTATACCTGTAACACAGTAATGCCTTCATTTTAGTGAAAGGCAACAGGGTCATAAAATCTAGCACTGAAGTTTTATCTTCTCTTCAAACTGCTCAGAAATGTCCCAGTGGAACTGCACTCTAACATCACTTGGACTCTCATTGGAACCTCTGGTGACACTCTTTTTCTTTTTCAAAGGGTTTAGTAATTAAAAGGGAGTTTAGTAATGAAACTCCCTTGGATAGTACTTTAAAGAAGTCTTATTGTTTATACTAACGTCTACATCTAACTTGAAGTCTTTGGTGCTTCCATGAGGTCTAGTGCATCCAATAATGTTAAAATAGTAGTTAATATTTACTTGCTTCTCTAGACACTAGTAAAAAAAAAGCAAATTGTAGATTTGCCATAGAAAACTGAAAGCCACTAGACAGCATCGTTGTGATACATGGGGAAGTGCTGTCTTCTGTTATCACAAAGCGTGTGTGCTTTATCCAGGGAAATTGGGTCCCTTGAGCAGAAGGGCCCCGCCTTTGGCCCTCAAGGTGCTGCAGTTGCCTTTTTTATTGTTGTGTGTTTGTTTGAGATGACGGATCTTTTATTTTTTTAATTTTTAATTTGTGTGGGTACATAGAAGGTGTATACATTTATGGGATAAACAAGGTGTTTTGATACAGGCATGCAATGTAGAATAGCCACACCAGGGTTTTGATACAGGCATGCAAGGTGGAACAGTCACACCAGGGCAAATGGGGCATCCATCGCCTCATACACTTGCATCTTGAAAATCTTGCTGATCGTGCCCACCGCTCACTGGCCTGTGGACTTACCCATGATAGAAAAAGACCCCTAAAACAAGGTGCAGCCATAAAGAGCCACTGTTGCCTGTTTCTCCTCAGGCTGCTGGCCTGTTGTCCCTGCTTGCAGGCACGTCGGGTCCCCAGATCCCTGAGCCAGATGTGGTCGCGAGTTCTGCCTCTGCAAAAGTTAACACCTGCCGCATCCTGAAGATCCGGTTAAAACCGGAAATCATATTTCTGAAGGAAGAGTGTTCCCTAAGGAAGGAGGACATGCATTCCTACAGGATAAATTTGCATCTTAGGGCCAGGAAAGTGGGGGAGATGCTATGACGTTCATTTGGTCTAGAACAAGGGCAGAGCTTAAGGGAGATGGCAGAAGGGTCAGGGTCAGCCCAACGCCTGACGCCCTGACATAGGGAGGAGGTTTCACCATCGGGACTGTGGGAGGCAGGGCAGGGTGTTCGGTAAGGGAATAAAAACATGAAATGTACATGTAAAAAAGAACACACTGGTTGCAGAAATAATAAACCTAACAGAGCAATAAATCAAAAGAGGGTAACATTTTAGACAGGAAGAGCCAACCTGTGAGTGTCGGGGTGAGTCGGATCACCTATGAGGAGAAGCCGAACAGACACCGTAAGGCCGGAGAACAGAAAGGCAGTTGATGAAAACATGGAATCAGAATTAAGGGAAATGTGAATATTACTGGGAAGGATGGAAAGAGGCGGGGGAGGAATGGAAACACACCATGGAATGTGGACTTGGGGGTCCTGCAGCTTCCTCTAAAAGGCGGAGGAGCACTCTGTGGGATTGGAATGACAATGAGCTCTGCTTGGATGCTAGGACTATCTCTGGTAGGATTCACTGTTCCAAAGCTCAAGAAAGAGGTGGATTCCCGGTGGAGTTAAAAACACGGGAGGGGAAGCAATCACTTGGCAGAACTAGAAGAGAAGACAGGCAGGGAAGGAATCCTAAGGGAAAACTACAGCTAAAGGGAAGAAAAGAAAGAGAACAACTTCAAAGAAAACAGAAGAGGCAAACAGAAGGATAGGAAAAGCCCAGGAGCGGAAGTGAAGTTAAAGACGAAAGAATGACCAATTGTGGTAGGAGGTGCTCCTGTCCTTGAATTCCCCAGCGATGAGTGGAGCCCCTGAGATGCGGAACCCTGCTGAGCAGGAGGAGTGCACAGTGAGATGGGGGAAGAGCCAAGGAGAGTGGCAGCCAGCAGGACTCACCGCCCAAATGTGCTGCTTTGACAGAAGGGTTACTTTGAGCTGAAGATGGTTAAGAAGAAACAGACACTAGAAAAGCCGTCTGCCTTCCTGCTATTTGCTAAGGCAGGACTTGCGTTTGTAAAGGTGTCTCCTCTCCTCCAAACCAGGAGGGTGAGGAGTCAGTTACCTGAGATTACTCTAGACCTTTATCAGCCGGGAGGAGCCAGAGGAATCTGCCCAACAAACCTTACTCACTAGTCCTCGTCCTCCATTGACTTGCTTCAATATTTACATATATGCCATTTCCCTCCCCTAAAAACTCAAAGCCCTTTTCCTTTGTCTTGTCACTTTTCTTTTTTCTTTTTTATTATTATTTTTTATTATTATTATACTTTAAGTTTTAGGGTACATGTGCACAATGTGCAGGTTTGTTAGATATGTATCCATGTGCCATGTTGATTTCCTGCACCCATTAACTCGTCATTTAGCATTAGGTATATCTCCTAATGCTGTCCCTCCCCTCTTCCCCCAACCCACAACAGTCCCCGGAGTGTAATGTTCCCCTTCCTGTGTCCATGAGTTCTCATTGTTCAATTCCCACCTATGAGTGAGAACATGCGGTGTTTGGTTTTTTGTCCTTGCAATAGTTTACTGAGAATGATGATTTCCAGTTTCATCCACGTCCCTACAAAGGACAGAAACTCATCATTTTTTATGGCTGCATAGTATTCCATGGTGTATATGTGCCATATTTTCTTAATCCAGTCTATCGTTGTTGGACATTTGGGTTGGTTCCAAGTCTTTACTATTGCAAATAGTGCCACAATAAATATACGTGTGCATGTGTCTCTATAGCAGCATGATTTATAGTCCTTCGGGTATATACCCAGTAATGGGATGGCTGGGTCAAATGGTATTTCTAGTTCTAGATCCCAGAGGAATCGCCACACTGACTTCCACAATGGTTGAACTAGTTTACAGACCCACCAACAGTGTAAAAGTGTTCCTATTTCTCCACATCCTCTCCAGCACCTGTTGTTTCCTGACTTTTTAATGATGGCCATTCTAACTGGTGTGAGATGGTATCTCATTGTGGTTTTGATTTGCATTTCTCTGATGGCCAGTGATGATGAGCATTTTTGCGTGTGTTTTTTGGCTGCATAAATGTCTTCTTTTGAGAAGTGTCTGTTCGTGTCCTTTGCCCACTTTTTGATGGGGTTTTTTGTTTTTTTCTTGTAAATTTGTTTGAGTTCATTGTAGATTTTGGATATTAGCCCTTTTTCAGATGAGTAGGTTGCGAAAATTTTCTCCCATTTTGTAGGTTGCCTGTTCACTCTGATGGTAGTTTCCTTTGCTGTGCAGAAGCTCTTTGGTTTAATTAGATCCCATTTGTCAATTTTGGCTTTTGTTGCCATTGCTTTTGGTGTTTTAGACATGAAGTCCTTGCCCATGCCTATGTCCTGAATGGTATTGCCTAGGTTTTCTTCCAGGGTTTTTATGGTTTTAGGTCTAACATGTAAGTCTTTAATCCAACTTGAATTAATTTTTGTATAAGGTGTAAGGAAGGGATCCAGTTTCAGCTTTCTACGTATGGCTAGCCAGTTTTCCCAGCACCATTTATTAAATAGGGAATCCTTTCCCCATTGCCTGTTTTTGTCAGGTTTGTCAAAGATCAGATAGTTGTAGATATGCGGCATCATTTCTGAGGGCGCTGTTCTGATCCATTGATCTATATCTCTGTTTTGGTACCAGTACCATGCTGTTTTGGTTACTGTAGCCTTGTAGTATAGTTTGAAGTCAGGTAGTGTGATGCCTCTAGCCAGCATCATCCTGATACCAAAGTCTGGCAGAGACACAACCAAAAAAGAGAATTTCAGACCAATATCTTTGATGAACATTGATGCAAAAATCCTCAATAAAATACTGGCAAACTGAATCCAGCAGCACATCAAAAAGCTTATACACCATGATCAAGTGGGCTTCATCCCTGGGATGCAAGGCTGGTTCAACATGTGCAAATCAATAAATGTAATCCAGCATATAAACAGAACCAAAGACAAAAACCACATGATTATCTCAATAGATGTAGAAAAGGCCTTTGACAAAATTCAACAATGCTTCATGCTAAAAACTCTCAATAAATTAGGTATTGATTGGATGTATCTGAAAATAATAAGCGCTATCTATGACAAACCCACAGCCAATATCATACTGAATGGGCAAAAACTGGAAGCATTCCCTTTGAAAACTGGCACAAGACAGGGATGCCCTCTCTCACCACTCCTATTCAACATAGTGTTGGAAGTTCTGGCCAGGGCAATCAAGCAGGAGAAGGAAATAAAGGGTATTCAATTAGGAAAAGAGGAAGTCAAATTGTCCCTGTTTGCAGATGACATGATTGTATATCTAGAAAACCCCATTGTCTCAGCCCAAAATCTCCTTAAGCTGATTAGCAACTTCAGCAAAGTCTCAGGATACAAAATCAATGTGCAAAAATCACAAGCATTCTTATACACCAATAACAGACAAACAGAGAGCCAAATCATGAGTGAACTCCCATTCACAATTGCTTCAAAGAGAATAAAATACGTAGGAATCCAACTTACAAGGGATGTGAAGGACCTCTTCAAGGAGAACTACAAACCACTGCTCAATGAAATAAAAGAGGATACACACAAATGGAAGAACATTCCATGCTCATGGGTTGGAAGAATCAATATCGTGAAAATGGCCATACTGCCCAAGGTAATTTATAGATTCAGTGCCATCCCCATCAAGCTACCAATGACTTTCTTCACAGAATTGGAAAAAACTACTGTCTTGTCACTCTTCTAAAAAGTGTATTGGTCTGTGTCTAAGATGCTCCAGAAGCCCAAGTTCTAACCACCCCTCAGAGTTCCTCATCCCTGAGTCATCCTGCATGCATGCAGGATGCATTGGCCAATAACCTTGTTTGCTTTACCCTTGCTAATCTTGTTAATCTGTCTTCTGTCAGTCTCATTAAAGGGCCCAAGCGAGGAGGGTGGAGAGAAAATGACTCTTTTCCTCCCCCTACAATATCCATGGGCATAGATGGGGGTGAACACTGCAGCAGAGCCCAGTGTTGGGGCTTTGTGGTCAGTCCGGGTGGGGGTGCAGGTGGTGGGAGGCAGTTGTTCTTCATCCTCCTGGGTCCTGGAGGGCCACTGGAGTGAGACAGGTTAGTGGGTGAAGACAGCGTGTCCCGTCAGAAGGAGCGCATGCAAAGGCTAGAGTTTCAGGTCAGGAAATAGAGCTGGAATCTGCAATCCAAGTTAGGATGAGTCATGCCATGAAATGTGTTATTGTTTTAAAATATGGGACTATTTACTCAGTGCTATTGCATGCCAGCGTCGCAAGCAAAGGAGGGTGAATATTGACAGAACACACATCAGACTGTTGGGACTTAGAAAAATAATACCCCAACCTGAAGGCCTCAGAAGCAAACATTTTTCCTCTGACCTTCTCCTGCCCCCCTGTCTCTCAGCCCCATTCTCCCCAGAGGCTGGCCACAGAAACTAGCATCCCTTTCCTCAAGGTGAGTCATAGAAACTAGAATCCCCTTTCCCCAAAGCCAGCCATAAAACCTTAAAGTATTATTCTAACTCCCACCCCCCACTCCCTGCATTTCTGTGTAAAACCTGACCATAAAGAGATTGCCTGACCTACCTTGTTGGATTATAGGTCATGAGAACCCCATTTCCAGAGAGGCTTCTGCCCCACACCCAGGAGAAAGAAATGCATGCTCAGATCAGCGTTAGATCAGGCCCTTTTTTTCAATTATATTTCTAAATGGCTGTCCATGACACTGAATCCAAAGCTCATACTACTCAGCACATGAACAGGCAATAAGTTAAAGGAACAAGGAGTTGAGGCAAGGAACGTGACATGATTTTGGAAAGTCAGCAAGCTGAGAAGATTGCACACTAATGTCCTAAAGAAGAGCCAACTTAAAAGGCCTGAATCTCAAGCTTGTTTTTCTATTGGGGAAGGGGGAACAAGAAGTGGGTTTAGGTCAGGAGGTGACTGCTGACACAGACATCTGGACATCAGCAGGAGTTTGAGGAGGTTGCAAAACCTCTTTGTCCTTGGCCAGGTCACAGTGCTCCTATACATTGTCAACCAAACATTGCTACTTATATGTACACCCTGTTTATGTCCTCGAGTTAATTTTGGCAAGGGACTACTATTATCCTTGCCTGAAAGTTTAACTGTAAACTAAATTCCTCCCATACTTAGCTTGGCCTACATAAAGGAATGAGCACTGATAGTTAGCTTGTGAAGTTAGAAGCAACATGAAGTTGGCTATGTTAGCTTTCTCTCACATTCGTAGTTTGTTGAACCTAAACATAAAAATAGACTATTCCCCCTGTAACTCGGGGACTTCATTCTTAAAGCTCCCGTATCACATACAACTGTGATCAAATAAGTTTGTGTGCCTTTTCTCCTATGAATGCACCTGTTGTCTGTGATTTTTTAGTGAACACTCAGAGGGTTAAGGGAAAGTTTTTCCCTTTACTCCTACGAGACCTTCCAGAACGGTGCTTACTGGGGGAGGTTTGCGGAGTGTGGTTCTGCTTTACCCTCAGGACCGCAGGTGTCACTGCCTGGGACCATGGTCCTGGGCACTCAGGATGAATGATGGGGAAAAACCAGCTTTTCCTCTTAAATACTCAGGAACTGCCATTCCAGCAGTGGGTCGTAACAGAACCTCAATATCCTACCCTAATCTCCAGAGTGTGTCTGCTGGGAGAATGCTGGCTTCCTTTCTGCAATGACTGGGGCTGGGATCTAAGCCTCGACGTTTCAGGTCTACGTCCAGGAGATGAGTGCCTCCAGCCCCATCCATCAGCTCAGCACTCTATGAAGACAGATTGTCTTAGCACCAGTTATAGCAGGTTTCCCTGAAACTCTTCTGGAGGCCAATCTAAATCACACATTTTAAGTTAATAGCCCAGACTATTAAGCCTCTGATTTCAGAGCAAATCAACAAAGTAGGATTTATTTTATCTCATTTTTATAAGTGACAACATTGAGGCATAAAGATGTAAAGATTCTCAAGGTTCCAGCAGTCTTAGTACAGCTGTACCCAAATCCTCCTGGCCCCAGAACTGGGCCCTCAACACCACTATCTAGAAAGCTGGGTAGGAGCAGAATCGTGTAGGGTGTTGAGCTTCTCCCTGAAAGAAAATGAAAGCCACTGATGATTGTTAACTCATGAAAGATCCAATTTGTGTTTTGAAATATCACTAGAGATAGAATTTGGAGGATGGATGTACTGGAGAGACCAGTGAGTTGCTCAATGGAGCCACAAAGCAGATGAGAAGAAGACCTCCGAAACTCATCTGAGAACCTCTGAGTATGGCAAGAGATACACGGAGCCATGAAACACTGAGTATTTCAGAACACCCACCCTGTCTCATTGAACAGCTGGTCAGTAAACTTTTAGATTTCATGCATTAAAGAGTGGATTATAGTAAGAACTCCCCAGACGCATAGCTAGCTAGCACAATCGCTCATCACCAGTGAAAAATCCCACTCCTTTTTTCAGGATCCTTGCCACCCCCATTTCCCAGCTGTGCCTGATAGCGCGGCTGCCTTGAGAAGCACTTAGAGGGAAGGCTTTTGCAAGTCATGAGATGTCAAAGCTCCTCATCAGTGTTTAAGTGCTGTGGACATTTGCGGCTATGACTATTCCCTTGTCATGAATATTATCTCATTATGTCGAAATGCTTTATACCCTTGATAGAAAGACACAACACACTGAAAATCCAAATGACTATTATTGCCATTATTATTATTATTATTATGAAAGTATTTGCAGAATTGTCTCATTAAAAGGCAGTTTGTTACAAGTTAACTGTCTTGCATGTCTCTTTTCGAGTCTTTCCAGGGCTTTTGATTCCTTTTATAATCTCTTAGTTGTTCTTAGTAATGAAGAAAAGAATCTATTAAACACATGCTCATAGAATATAAAGACATGTTTATTTTCAGTAATCCCTTTTTTAGTAAGCCTATTTCTTACAACAACTGAAGAAGAACATGTAGTTAATGTAGTTGATTTTCTTTCTAAATGTCTATCTATGTATCTATCTAAGTCAAGTCATATTTATGAAGGGTCCTCATTTGTTAACAAATGGAATATTCAAGAAAGAGACAATCTAGATAATTAACAATATACCCTTAGACAGGAGATTTGTTTGTGCATTTAAACACCTTTCTAACATAGCATATTTAAATATGAAGACACTATGCTAGTGGCTACTAATTTTAGGCAAGTTAAATGCCACTAAATATATGCATATTTTCTTTTATGCATTTTTGAGACTCCTTAAATCTAGTCATGAAACCCCCAGGTGCTGGAGCTCCAATTGCAGAGCAATTATTGCCAGCTGACCAACATCCACTCTTTCACCGCTGGTAACAAAACAAATCCTAACTTCTTCAGGAAAACCACTCCTCCTTTTCAGTTTGGGGAAAATAGACCCCAGAATTATCTCCACGCCTGGAATCAGTTGTATTAAATTGAACCTCTGTGTATCTCATCTCCCTTAAACCTAGTGATGGGCTTTGAAACTGTCAGGTAACCCAATGAGAGTCGAAGAAATATAAGAAAATGGTTGCTGGAGCTCAGGAAAAGAGAAAGCTTTCTTTCTTCCTCTGGACCTAGTGGTGTGGGAGTGGGAGACATCAGATGGTCCAAGAAACACTAGCTCAAAGGAAGATGCAATAGAGCGTTTGGTACTATCATTTGTTTAAGGCCTGAATAATGTCAAACCCCAAACGGGTCTCCCTGTAGACATCTCTGTTACAAAAGCCAAGACTTTTCTGGTTTTCTTCAACTAATTTGAGTTGGGTTTGTGGTCACATTGGGTGCAGTCCTAAATGACGTGCATGAGTCTGAGGTCACTGGCCCTCGCCTAAAGAGAAACTTTTACTTCTTAAACTTGCCAGCATTTTAGCACTGGACCATGTCTTATTCAAACAAGGTATGATTGGGGATTTTCCGCAAATTATTCATGTTTTCATCCTTCAATGATAATTGAAAAGTTAAGAAGTTACAGCAAATCAGGTACATCCTGAACTTTTATAAAAGTATTGAACCCTAAAAACAGGAGAAATGAAGCAAAACAAAATCATGAAAGAGATAAGCTATTAGAAAAATTATTGGGCCAATTGATAATAGGCAAAGAAGCAGAGGTATTTAGAGGGTTGATTTTTTTTCCCTAAGAACTAAACATGGCTAGAGTTTAGTTTAGGATTCAAGGTGAACTTCTTGTTTCCATGCCACACATGTAGTTGAGAAGTAAACATTGAAACAGTTTTAGGTTGAGTACATTTCTGAGCCCAAATGCAGGGATGGAGAATGCTACTTCCTGAGTTTTTCATCATAACTCCTTGCAGGGGAGAGGGCATAAGGCTTCTCATTGTGCACTGCACACTTCTAAAGTGAGGTCTAATGCAGAGTCCTGGATGAGCAGGGTAGAGAAAAAGGGAGAAGCCGTGGAATCTGACTGCTGTGGGCCTGGCGCTCTAAGTGCACCCTCCACAAGTGAGAGCCACAGCCACGTGCAGGTCACACAGTCCTCTGAGCAGCAGCCCCCTCCCCTATCAAACGGGGATCACAAGGGCAGGCTTTTCATAGGATGACCATGATGACAAAATGAGGATGCATGGGAAACAACTCTAAGGACAATATTGCTCCATAAAATTCATTGAGTATTGTTATTGCTCCTGTTGTTTTCCACCTGCAACCTCTGGCACCCAAATTGTAGCATCCTCTTCAGCTGTGAGCCGCCCCATTTACTCACTTATCTCCTTCATGCTGAAGAGTATTGAAAGTGTTTTTCAGGGTAGGCAGGTTTAAGGTCGGGACAAAAGTACATACCCTTCTTCTTTGAACATTTTAAAACATATCTGCTTTATATGAATTAGTAATTGAGTACCATAGTCCTGCCTTATCCAGTTTCACTTTTCACAGTTTTAGTTATTGGTGGTAGAGTGAAATAAGAGAGACCAAATTCAGATAACCTTTTATTATAATATATTGCTATAATTGTTCCATTTTACTATTAGTTATCATTGTTAATTTCTTACTCTGCCTAATTTATACATCAGACTTTGTCATAGATTTGTAGGTATAGGAAAGAACATGGAGTCTGTGGGGCTTGGTAGCATTGGAGGTTTCAGGCATACACCCGGGGTGTTGGAACGTATCCCCCATGGATAAGGTGAGAACTATTGTTAACATTAGGCTAAGAATCTTAATTCTTACGATTTCAGTATCATTTTAATTTTCAGACAATTGATAGAGGTAAAAGTCATGTGAGTAAAATTTTTCAATTCACAAGGTAATAGAAAATAAAATAATATCCCAAGATTTAAAGAATGAACATATATTGTATGTTGATATTTTGTAGGTTATATATAATCCCAGTTTTGGTTTTTTTTTTTTTCTAAATACAGTAAGAAACTAGCCTAGGTCAATTTAAAACTAATTATCACAGAAGTTTTGACTCAATGAAGAAATTGTCAAAATTGTATTCTCTCAAAAAAACAGTTTTGATAATGTTATCAAGTTTCCTAACTAGAAAATGTTGATTATTGACAAGATCGTATTATAATGGATGTCCTTGAAGGAAAAGGGGGAACATAGTACATTAGTTTTTAAAGTTGTTTAAGATATACATGACTACAAGTTACACTTTAAAAATTTTTTTTAATTTTAAGCTCTGGGGTACATGTGCAGGAAGTGCAGGTTCATTACATAGGTAAACATGTGCCATGGTGGTTTGCTGCACCTATCAACTCGTTACCTAGGTATTGAGCCCAGCATGCATTAGCTGTTTATCCTGCTGATCTCCCTCCCCCCATCCCCCAACAGGCCCCAGTGTATGTTGTTCTCCTCTCTGTGTCCATTCTCATCATTCAGCTCCCACTTATAAGTGAGAACATGCAGTGTTTGGTTTTCTGTTCCTGCATTAGTTTCCTGAGGATAATGGCTTCCAGCTCCATCCATGTGCCTACATAGAACATGGTCTTATTCCTTTTCATGGCTGTATAGTATTCCATGGTGTATACGTACCACATTTTCTTTATCCAGTTTATCACCGATGGGGATTTGGGTTGGTTCCATGTCTTTGCTATTGTGAATAGCGCTGCAATAAACATACTCATGCATGTATCTTTGTAATAGAATTATTTATATTCCTTTGGGTACATAGCCAGTAATGAGATTGCTGGGTCAACAGAGTGGGAGAAAATTTTTACAATCTATCCATCTGACAAAGGTCTAATGTCAAGGATCTACAAGGAACTTAAACAAATTTGCGAAAAAAAGCAACTCCATTTGAAAGTGGGCTAAGGAAATGAATGGACACTTCTCCAAAGAAGACATTCATGTAGCCAACAAACGTGAAATAAAGCTCAACATCACTGATCATTAGAGAAATTCAAATCAAAACCACAGTGAGGTATCATCTCACTCCGGTCATAATGGCAATCATCTATAAGTCAGAAAACAACAGATGCTGGCGAGGTTGTGGAGAAATAGGAACGCTTTTACACTCTTGGTGAGAATGTAAATTAGTTCAACCATTGTGGAAGATGATGTGGCTATTCCTCAGAGACATTACACTTCTTATTCAGTCTTTACTTTTTAAAATTTTGCTTGCTTCATTATAGACTAAAAGTCTATTATGTACTAAGATGAGGTAATATTTGTGTTCTCATCTAAAGTTGTCCTGGACATTTCAAAAGTGCATAGTCTGCAGGTTTGGGCTATTAAAATTGTATGACTTTTGTGTTGGTCAGAGGTTTCCAGAGAAACAGAAATCACAGGATGTTTCCATATGTAAATGTATATGTAGAATAAGGAATTGACTCACATGACTATAGAGGCTAAGTCCCATGGTCTGCCATCTTCAAGCTGGAGACACAGGAGAGTCAGTGGTGTAAGTTCCAGTCCGAGTCTCACAGCCTGAAAATCAGCAAAGTCAACATAAGTTTCAGTGCAAGGGCCAGAGAAGACCAGGGTCTCAGCTCAATCAGTTGGACAGGGGAGAGAGCTTACCCTCCTCTGTTTTTTGCTCCACTGGGGCCGTCCCTAGGTTGGATGAGAGCCACCAACACTGGGGAGGCAAACCTGTTTTACTCAGTCCATCCATTCAAAGGCTAGCCTCCTCCAGATACGCCTGCACAGGCACACTCAGGCACAATGTTTAGCTAAATATCTTGGCACCCTGTGTCCCAGTCAAACTGACACGTAAAAGTAACCATTACAGCTCTGCAGAAAGTTTTTGTCTAAGTAGAAAAATACAGGTATAACTGTAATACTGTTAGAGTAAATTTTTTTCATTATGGATTTACTATAGTGCACCCTTTTCTCAATTGAATTCAAATTTTTTTCGGTATACATATTCTATGAAAGCACAAATGTCTTTGCTAGTAAATATTCTTTAAAAACACAATCACCAGTTTCATAGCAACCAAGATTATGGTTAAATATGCAGACATTTGGTTTTATATAGTAGTCAACAAAATACATTTCCAACAAGATCCAAACAAAAAGCAAAACTAACAAAATCTCACTTTTCCTCCTGTAATTTTCTATAATAATTAACAAATATAATTTCTTCCATTTCTCCAGATAAAGTTCATACATACTAATCTAGTTAACAAAAATTTAAATTGTTTTTTAGTAGCAAGCTTGCCTGATGGAAATGGTACTCCTTTTGAGTGCCTTAGTATTAGAGTTTGATGAAATAGTTTTGACGTGTTTATGTATGTTTATCTCAGGGCAAGAGAATAATGATAGATGTTTCTGATTTGGTATGATTGAGAAATCTAGATTAAAAATGTAATCCTCTTTTATTTTGAAATAACACAAAGTATTTCATCATCTTCTTTCAAAATGGCCATTAATGATTTTTCTCAAGGAAGTTAAATTTTATTCACCATATTAATTAGTTCTAGTCATTCAAATGAATGTACTAGTCTTATAAAGTAATTATGTCATAAAACTGTCCCTTTGAAATGTCAATAAACCTATTTCTACTCTCCCATCAGAATATTTGTTAATATAGATGTCACATTCTACAAGGACAAAAAGCCACAAGCAACTGTGGATTGAAATAAGTCGTTGTAACACAGAATGTTTCCATTTATATTATTGAATAAATAGGTCTATCCAGTTTACAAGTAAGAGTAAAATACAAAATCTTTTGCAGAACAACATCATACATTTCATTTCAAAAAATGAAAGAATTCTAAAAAATAAAGAATTCTACAAACAAAAGCAAAACAAATTGTGTTAATTCTATACCCTGTTCATGTTTGTGAGGTAAATATATATATATATATATATATATATATATATATATAATAAATCTAAAACAAAAACTTCTATTAAAAAATCTATGAAAAAAGAATGCACTTTTAATGCAACAATACAGCAGTCAAGAACCACTCAAAACTCAGAATACTTTAAGGGGGTGGTTATTGAGGAAATTAAATTTCCAAAGCTTGTCCCCTGAGACCTAAGAAAGTTAGACAAGTAGAAGGTGGTGCCATGTTTTATCTTGGTCACTGAATGTTAAAAACCCAGGTGGGTGGGTGACATAAATGCTCATTCTCTGCTCATGACACTAAATTGGCACAGGCCCTCCAAGAGCAATTTGGTGGCATTAAGTAAAACTGAAGACAGACATGCAATTTTACCAAGTAATCACATTTGTAGATGCCTGAAGGAAGCCTCAAACTTACATTAAATGGGATAATGAGGCAAAGTGTAAAAAAAGAAAAAAATGAAAAATATTAGAAAACAACTTTAAAAAAAAGAAATCTCACTTAAAACAATCTGTACTATCCATAAACATATGATAAAATATTACCTTCTTGAAATAATAAAAAAAATCAAGAAAAGATAAAAGGAATATTCAGATAGCCAAGAAATAGGATTTGGTGTGAAATACAATGAGAAGGAAATATCCTAGAACCTAGAAAGTAGAACAAAGGAAATGAGGGGTTAGGTCAAGGAAGAGAACTATCAGATTTTGGGAATAGGTAATCAGCACTGAGGGAAACAGAAGGGAGTTTCCAGGATGACAACCGAGAGAAGCCCTGGGCTGGCCACAGGGAACCAGTGCTGGAGCCACCTTCGGATTGCAACAGAGGCAGAGGCCCCAGGGGACCCAAGTAAATGTCCCTTTGGTTGCTGCTCTGTTGCAGAAATCTTTTTATTTCCCTGTGGGAAAATTTCATTCTTCCCTAAATTCTGACTGAACACATTAAAATATTGTCAACTCATTAAGTACACTAATTAAAAAAAATCAAAATGGAACATACATCCAATTGCTTTCTGAAAAAAAGAGAACTTTTTTTTTTGATATCTCACATGTGTGACACTGGTGACTGCCTCCTCACTTTTGTCAGATTTAATTGGAAGCTGCAGCAACAAATAGCTCCTGCATTTCAGCGGCTTGCAGCCCCTGCATGTTGTTGCTGGTGTTCCGTGGGCTGTGCTGGAGACTACAGCTCCCTACGCTCCTCCTGTCTTCTTCTTCTGGGACCAAGGCTGGATAAGCGTGGTACCCTGCAGCAGCTCAGTGTGTCTGTGCCTGCCAAACTAACTGCAAAAGGAGCTGCATGCCGCCAGCAAATCTTAGACACGTGCTCCTAAAATAGACTAGCAAAAAAAATAAATAAAAGATCCTTCACTACCTGCACTGTTATTAGAATCAGTCTTAAGGAGCATAACAGAAGAAAAATAACTGCAATATTCACACCACAGAATACTACAAAACAGTTAACAAGTTCGCTCGGCTAACAGAATAAATTCTCCAAAAACTTTGTGACAAAAATATGTAAGAAATGGAATGTGCAGTGTGAGACACTTAAATTTTAAAATAGGCAAAGCAACTGCATGAAAAATTCATGAATATGCATATATAAAGGTAGCACAAAATATGAATAGGGTGACAGACAACAAATTAAGGATAACTGGTTATCTTAAAAGGGGAGAAAAGGGGGTATTTCAGGGCTCAGTAAGGGACCTCATGATTAGTTTAATTTCTTTGAAAAGTGTGAAATGCATATGCCAAAATATGAAGATTTAGGAAAGCTGGTGGTTCATTTTGTTATTTCCTATACCTTTTTTTATTCTTCATAATAAATTCTAAAATCTCTGACACTACATAAAATGTAAATGCCCATCTTACTGTCATCATTGGTGCAACTTGTGCAGCCCTGGGCAAGTACCTTCTGAGTTCCTGGAGGTAAGGCTGATTACCTGCTTCATCTACTGGCATAAAATGAAAACTTAAAAAAAATGAATCAAAATTATGACCTCAGCAAAACCAGAGACTAAAATTAATATCCCTTCCCAAAACTCACCGTATCACCTAGTACCAAACTGACAAGTCATTGCGCTTAGATATTCACGTGAGTTCTTGCTGACCAACAGTTTTCCTTATAAAACTTTTTGCCCATTGTCTATCCTCTGCCTAATTCTTATCCTTCCCCAAATGTTCTCCAGGCTAAGGAAGAACACAGACACACGTGTAGTAGCCAAGTTGACATCACAGCTCCTAGATTCACTTCCTGTGGCTGTCTGTGTTCTCTTACTGTGACCGTCATGGGCAGCCGGTGAGCACGTCCTGCCGAGTAGTCCCAAATCTCAAACCCCGAAGGCTAAACTCACAGGAATTTAGCAAACATGCAACAAAGGAATGTAAAGGAAACAAACACATTACACAGTCCCTGTTTGCTCTCTTCCCATTTCTCTCTCAGGCATTTCTAACAGTTTTACAAAGTATAGCTAAAACAGGGAAAATGTACAGAGTTTTCCTAAAGCTAGGGTGGCCCAAGCCTAAGGGAAAAGAAATGTAGAATATCTGTTTGTCTGGGATCATCGCAGAACCACCACAAATCGATTTGTATTTTTTTTTAAAGCAGTAGAAATTTCATTTCCAAAAAAAAAAAAAAAAACAAAAACAAAAAACCTATGCTAACCTCTAAATTTTTATTTATGTATTTATTTCTTTATTTTGAGCTAGGGACTCACTCTGTCACCCAGGCTGGAGTGCAGTGGCACAATCATGGCTCACTGCAGCCTCAAACTGTTCACTTCAAGTGATTTTTCTGCCTCAGCCTCCCCAGTAGCTGGGACTACAGGTGTGTGCCACTACTCCTGGCTAATTTTTTTTAAATTTTTTGTAGAGAAAGGGTCTCACTTTGTTGCCCAGGTTAGTCTCGAACTCCTGGCCTCAAGCAATCCTCCTGCCTCTGCCTCCCAAATTGTTAGGATTGTAGGCATGAGCCAATATGCCTGGCTCACATGCTCATTTTAGCCAGGGATCATTAGCAATAGCGGTTACAGAGTCAAATTTCTGTTTGTGATTTTTAGATATTTTATTGCCTGGAAGGTAAGAATTAATTGATTTTTTTAAGTTTGCTTGTGATTATATTATGTTCCTGAGCC
Organism: Nomascus leucogenys; assembly: GCF_006542625.1. Lineage (NCBI taxonomy): Eukaryota > Metazoa > Chordata > Mammalia > Primates > Hylobatidae > Nomascus > Nomascus leucogenys. The sequence continues at coordinate 110,966,252 of NC_044389.1, forward strand.
ATGAATATCATGCAAACCTTGCAATATCTTGCTGTGTTTGGCACTCAGAGTGTGGCTTTTGCTGACATGAAATGAGGACTGCATTGGCTCTGACTTAGTCACATGTGGAATCTGAAATCCGATGAGTCCAGGTCTAAATCTTGGGTCACCTTTAGCGTTAGCTTTGAATTTTTTTCTTCACTTTCTTCCCTGGGAGAAAGCTCATTGCTAAAGACCTATGATAGCTTCAACATTTTAGTGAATTTTCATGCTATAAAATGATATGGGTTATTTTAAAACAAATGAGTACAAAATAATTTATCATTCATAACATTTTTCTATATCCATTTGTTCAAGCATGAGTTAGAATCTTGTTAAACTAAGGAAATGAAATTTCCTACAGTGTTCTCTGGCATGGAAGTAGCATTCATTATGCATCTCCTAAATTTCCTCTTTACACCACCTCCCCTAAGGAAGGAGCTTGAACCCCCATAGAGAGTTTTCATCTCTCCTCATGTTTCCCTTCTTCAGGTGGATGGCCAGTCCCAAGCCACTCTGTTTTTCATATCTTTCTAGTTTTATCTCTTTTCCCATTCCCGTGTCCATGGCAAAGCTTGTGGCAAGTATAGGTTTGGCTGTGTCCCTACCCAAATCTCAACTTGAATTGTATCTCCCAGAATTCCCACGTGTTGAGGGAGGGACCTAGGGGGAGGTAATTGAATCATGGGGGCCAGTCTTTCCCATGCTATTCTCGTGATAGTGAATAAATCTCAAGAGATCTGATGGGTTTATCACGGGTTTCTGCTTTTGCTTCTTCCTCATTTTCTCTTGCTGCCACCATTTAAGAAGTGCCTTTTGCCTCTCGCCATGATTCTGAAGCCTCCCCAGCCATGTAGAACTGTTAAGTCCAATTAAAACTCTTTTTCTTCCCAGTCTTGGGTATGTTTTTATCAGCAGTGTGAAAACAGACAAATACATGCTGAGACCGGTGCCGTGGTGGGGGTGGAGCGGCAGATTTTATCAGGCTCCGGGTCTAGGTACAGCTGTGATGGGCATTGTGTTACTGTCCGTTTGAAAACTCAATTTACCATCTTAACCTCAGCCTTGAGGTAAGAAGCATGTTATGTTTCTTAGCATCTACTTATTGAGTACAAGTAACAATGTGTCTTCCCTGAGCCGGGTTTGCCTTTGGAATTGCTCTTAATTTTCAAATACAATAAGTCATGCCAGATCTTCCCACGGCTTGAAAACGCTTTAAACGTCACTTAGGATTCCTGAAGTCTTACACGTACCTCTTGATCATTTCAATAGAGTGGAATCAAATTTGTCTGTCTAATCTAATGAAGGCTTTTCCATAGGAAGTGCTAGTAAAACACTGAGTCTTTCGATCCTGGACACCCAGTCTCCGTTGTATTTTCTCAGTGTCTCATGTGTCACTTTATTTGGTTTTAGTAAGCTTATTTTTTCTTTGTTTTTCTTATTTTGCTTAAATTTTTACCATCAGACATTTGTCTGAAATCCAAGCTGGTTAAGACAGCAACTTTCCCCAAAAGTTAAATTTCACTGGGACCTGGCCATACCTAGGACACAGGAGAAGGTGCAGGAGAAGTGCAAGGCTCAGAGTCCACTCATAATCCCTGCAAGACGCCCACGCATATTCCAGGAAGATGAGAAGGTACTCATTTTAATGCAGCATTCATAGTTTAACTAAATACATGACAGAACCCACGAATCAAAAAAAATAAAAAATAAAAAGCAAAACCCCATTTGTTTAAAACTGGGCAACAATTCCAGAAACTAATCAGTAAGCGCTTTCTACTCAACACACAAATTTGTCATCAACCTAATCATCGTCCTCAGCACACAATTACTAAGTTCCCACATCTGCAGGATGCCGTGCCAAACACTCTTGAAAACAAGTTACTCTGTCCCCGCAGGACTTGAGTCTTGAATACAGATGCATAAAGCAGGGCATTTGGATTGCACAATATGAACACACACACACAAGCATGTCCATTCACACACACTCGCACAGGTGCACATACACACACACACATGCATACCCACTCACACACCCTCATGTGTGTGCATATATGCAGACGCATGCACACATATATGTGCATGCACACACTTGTGCACACACACACAATCTAATTATTAAATATATATATTGCAACCAACTGGGACACCCTCAGCTCTACTAAACAAAGAGGAACTTTATTGTATGCCATCGTATTGCATAATGTTTGTGAATTAAAAGCAAAAGCCTTAGTGTGCTTGGCAGTGAACACAGATGCATATATCCTGTTTTCCTTCTTAGAGGAACAAATTGTATTTTAACTGCTTCACAGAAAATCATTACATGTAGTACTCTCACATAGAATCTTTTAGTTATGCAATAAATACTTGTTGACTATCAATGATTACTTTCCAATCTATCTGTATTGTGAGAATGATTTTTTCCTCTGTTTCTACATTAGCTGTTATTAAGAAGATTCATGCATAAGTTCTTTGTTGCTGTCAATCTCTAGAACCCAATAGTCTGGTACTCCCTCAGATGAATCTATAACTTATTAAAAAGCTCCTATGAGAATAACACAAATTCTATTATTTGTTGCCATTTTCTAGTCTACCACTGGGGTATGATGGGAACACAGGTGTTAAGTGCCACCTCAAAAGCAATCATCTATGTACGTAGACCAACGTGCCACCTCAAAAGCAATCATCTATGTATGTAGACCGACTCCCTTTTACTTTGTTGGCTGCTAACGGAAAGTACCTGATGTACCATAATTAACGTTCGACTGATTCTGCTGGAATTCAGAGAATTTTAGTGTTTCTTGTTCCCCCTCAGCTTGTTGCAGCCTCAGAGCCTTCACCCACCGTGTCTCTGCCTGAAACACACTTCCTGAAGGTGCTTGCGTGGACTGCTTCCTTGTTTTATTTAAATCTTTGCTTAAAAGCTTATTGCCACCACCACCAAGCTTCCCCACCAAGTCCAGTCTCTCTCACTTTTGCCAACCCATCGACCTTCCAAGTGTTCATTTATTGTTTCTCTCAGCCAACTAGAATATCAAACAGGAAGGCAAAATATGTCTGCGTTTGGTCACTTCTGTGCTCCCAATATCTAGAACAGGGCCTAGCACATACAAAGTGCTAAATAAAGATTTCTTGAATTAATAAATCATTGAGTTAAATGTCTCACAAGATACATATTTTTTTAAAAATTAAATGTGACATCCATTCTTCTGCATCCTCTGTTTCTTTGTTTGTTTGTTTTTTGAGACAGGGTTGTGCCTTGTCACCCAGGCTGGAGCACAGTGGTATGATCACAGCTCATTGCAACCTTGACATTTCAGGCTCAAGTAATCATCTCGCCTCAACCTCCCGAGTAGCTGGGACTACAGGAGCTCATCACCACATCCACCTAATTTCTTATATATGTAGAGTTGGGGTCTAACTTTGTTGCCCAAGCTGGTCTTGAACTCCTGGGCTCAAGTGATCCTCCTGCCTCAGCCTCCCAAAGTGCTGGGATTACAGGCATGAACCACCTTGCCTGGTCCAGTCTTCTGCATATTCTATCACACACCTTTGCCAAACGGTGAAAGGTCATGAGGAACTTGTTCCATTCACTTCCGCTTTCTGCATCCCCCACTCCCAGAAAAAGCTAGGAAGCAGACATTCCGGAGCCTGATCTCCACGGAAATGTCCTCACCAGGCTCCACTCCCTGGGCAACCACCTGAACTCCTCAGGGTTTATCGAGGGTGCTTGTGCTTTTACCAGTTCCACCAGGGGAAGTAAATCTCCTCGCTGAGCTAGAAAAGGACCACACTCTTTTAATGCATGCTCCTTTCCTAATGGTCGTGCCCAGGTGCCCTGGGAAAGCTTTTAGGCATCTCAAAAATTGGCCATCAGGCACTACCACTGTTCGCTCTTCACAGGTACATGCCCTCATAAATTCCTGCAGCCACCAGCCCTGCTCGCCTCAGGAGCCAGGGCAACAAGGATAGGCTGAGAAGCTGAGGGTCAGCAGAGACAATGACGCAGCTTGTGGAAATGCGGACGTAAGAATCCGGTGAAGAGAGGCAGGATCTTCCTCTTGGGGAGCAAGTTTCTTGTGCCCCGAGCAGCCAGCAGCACCTGCCTTCCCTGCCTGCCATCATGGCAGCCAAGGTGTGGCAGTGAAGGGTGCAAATGAAGCTGCTATTTCCATAGAGAGTGTGATGTACTGGAGGAAACCAATATTCACATAAACAAAGGATGCATAATTACAGATAGTAATAAGTCTCATCAAGGGAATAAACAGAGAAGATATAAAACATGTAGCCCAGGCTGGAGGTAGTGCCCCTAATCCCAGGGACCCCATGCTTGGGATCCTGGGGGGCCCTGGACTTGAAACGAATGCTAGGTCCCTGAATGGGCTGTCTTTGTTGGAAGAGGGTTGGAGGTGGCTTTGGAGCTGCCATTTGTCTTCCCTCAGACTTCCCAGAGGTACACGCTGAGATGAGGACTCACCTGTAAGCGACTGATTAAAGAACTGCTTCCAGGAGAAGCCAATCTGGCAGTGCAAGGGTCAAGAGAGCGAAGCAGAAGATGCCAGGCAGGGACAGCTTCTCAGGGTGTCTCAGCCTCAGCCTGTGTGCTCAGATGCTTGGTGACGATGCTACCTCTGCAGTTTGCTGTGGAGGGAAGGGAGCTGGGCTTCACACACCCACCCGGCAGTCACCTCCCTTGTGGGAGGCCTACAAGCCCCAGGAAGATGCCCTGAGCCAGGATGCAACTCCCCAGAAGCTGGGCAGAGCCCACAGAGCTGGTTAAGGAGTCTGTGGGAGATCAGGCAGAGCCCCAGCAGTGCTAGAAGGAGCCAGCTTGCAGAGACCAGCCCCGGGGAGTAGCTATCTCAGGCTGAAGAAACGGAAGGAGCCTGTATCCTAAGGCTGGCAGGAAGCCAGTGGGGTCTAGGGCGGGAGCTTAGAGAGCTGGGATGGGTGGGGGGCAGTCATGGCCTAGGGGCTGGGAGAGGCAGGCTGTAGCCGGGAGTTTAGATTTGGTTCTAAGTGTGATGTCAGCCCTTTCAAAGGCCTAAAACATTTGTATTTTATTTTAAAATCACTTTGGCTACTATAGGAAAGATAGTTTGCAAGAGGGCAAAGGTGAATGTTGGGAAATACCAAACATACACACAGGATTTAAAATAGCTCAAACCTTTTATTTTTATATACACCTGGATGTAATGAGGAATCAAGGTGTGACAATATATGACAATTTAGGTATTTTAAATGTCCATATAGCTATCATCTGTCTGTATAGCTATTATGTATCATCTATCATCTATCTACCAATCTGCACACCCTCACACACACAAATACACACATTATTTTATTCTGATAGTTATCTATGGCATTCCACTTTAAACCAAACTAAATTTACATTTCAAATTAAAGGAGACAAATAGGAACATCTTTGTTTCTCAAATGCTAGCCATTTCAGACATACTGTGTCATAGAATACACAGATAACCTTTTATAAACATTTTGATTTAATATCTCTTGCAATTCAAATGGCCCAGATATTATGTAATCAGACTCATAAACAGCAAATGACTTATTTTCTAAAAATTCTAGAAAATAGCTCACTAAAGCTCCATCGAAGATTAAGCTAAATTACATTATTAAAACAAGCTGATTTCCATTACAGCTTAATGTTTGGAAATAAAGAAATATATAACTACACATTATCTGTGTTCTCTAAAAAGAAAATAAATGTGTGTGTGTATGTGTGTTTGTATTTTTCTATGGAAATATGGAAATCTTTGGGTTAACTGCTGCTCCTTCTTGCCTGTCATATCCCAGATCATTTTGACAGGAGCCCCTGTCTCTCTTGAGGTCTGCTGCCACCCGTTAGATGAGAAAGGTCAGAAGAGGTTCCCATGACACATACTCTCTGATAGTCACCTGTGACGAGCTGGACATCACTACTGCTGGTCATCTGTGATGGGCCAGACATCACTACTGCTTTGTGACATATGTCCATTACAAATACTGTGTCACATCAAATATTCACACCTAAGGAGTATTTAATTGCTTTAATTAGTACCAAATTATATGCAAACATTATTTTTAACATGGCTGAACATTATACCTTTCTCTTACTATTTATCTTCTATACCTCTTTTTTTAACAAGTTTCTGTCTTACAGTTAATATTCTTATTCTCCATTTAAAATATGCGTATCTATTTTAAAACCAGAGACATTTGTATTAGTCTGCTTTCTTAAAGATTACAGTACAGATTGATATTCTTATGGGATTGAAATAAAGGCTGGGCATGGTGGCTCATACCTGTAATCCCAGCACACTGGGAGGCCGAAACAGGTGGATCACCTGAGGCCAGGATTTCAAGACCAGCCTGGTTAAGATGGCGAAACCCAATCTCTACTAAAAATACAAAAATTAGCCAGGTGTGATAGTGCACGCCTGTAATCCCAGCCACTCAGGAGACTGAGGCAGGAGAATCGCTTGAACCTAGGAGGTGGAGGTTACAGTGAGCGGAGATCATGCCGCCGCACTCCAGCCTGGGCAAAAGAGTGAGACTCCATCTCAAAAAAAAAAAGAAAAAAAAAAAGAAAGAAGCAAAGAATGAAAGAAAGAAAGACCCATCATTTCTTCTGCCATAATTTTCAAAAGTTGCTTATGTCTTTAACTTCAACGAAAATAGATTCTAAAGAGAAAAAAAAGTACCAACGACTGCCTTATAAGCAGCCATCCTTGGTTTCATCCCCTGCATTTAAAGCTGCACCTTGACAGATTTCCAGCCTTGTTCTGAACTTGAACCATGCCCGTTGCATTTGAAAATAGAACTCCTGCAAATAAAGATTTAAATCTCATCAAAGAGGCCCTCTTCCCTGGAATACTTATGTCTGCTAGATTGTACTTTTTCTATACAGGCAAAAATAGACAACCTTTGCAAGGTGTGATGATCACAGCCCCAAAATGAAAATGTAGGAAACTAACTCAGTCCTACATTCTAGTAATAGCAACCATCCCCATCCTCTTCACTCTTTATTTTTGTCAGAGAATTTTTTAGTCTTTTAAAAATTACAGTAGATTTAAATTTTCTATTTTTATTTCCTTAATTATCTTTCTCTTCTTACGATTTAAAAATCTAGTTTTGTCAAAAAATGTTTAATTGAAACTTTTCGGAAAGCACACTTGTTACTGAAAAATTAATCAGCAAAATCAGTGAGCTAATTTTAATGATGATTACTATTTTAATGGGTGAATATTTTTAGCTCTATCTCAAATGCAAAAATGCTCTCTGACTTAGTGAGATTTAAAGTGAGTACAAGCCGCGTTATGCCATATCTAACAAGCACAGATAGCGCATTATCTTCATTCAAATTAGAAAGACATTTATAGAATAGATGAAAATGCCACAATATAGGTAATGAATAAATGATGCCAGAGGAGCTGAAATCGCGATAAGTGGGTAATGGCACTGCCCCTGCCCTGGCTGTAGCCAGTTAACTGTCCTGCTGAGAACTGCAGTAATTTTACTTATCCCATTTTTCTTGTTTTATGAAGAAAAAAATACATCTGTCCATTTAGGTTAGAGCTGTAAACTACTGTATTATACCTCGTGGGATATGTTTATGACTCTCATTAATCAAAAATGAGTGCTGTGTGTCTACTATTTAGTTGGAGTGGAGAATGGAATTTTCCATAGCACACCATGTTATGAATTGCTATGACTCATAATATGTTCCCATAAATAAGCCCTCCATGAGACGTGTAATAGTTGCCATGTGGAATATCTGTACCGATAGTTTTTGACCTCAGTATCTGTTATGTGAACTACATTTTCTGTCTTTTGTTTTCACAGTCGAAGCATTAGATGAAGCTATAATATTTACTGCTGCACATTTGCTCACTGTCAGTATAATAGATTTCGAAGCAACGTCCTGCTATGATGGCGAGGGGAAGGGAGAAACCAGGAAGGGAAAGTGTCAAGGTTTATTCGGTGTGTCAGCTAAAAAGGGCAACAAGCAACTCACTTGTTTCTAGAATACCCTTGTGAGTGAAGTGAATTACACTGAAACTTGTTTTGAAATAAAGAAATTGCTGCTTGAGAAAGCAGTCTCATGGCACTGGGGACAAATACTAACAAATAATAATAATAGTCATGATGACAACCATGACAATAACAGCCAGGTGGCTGTGCTTACCTGATCCCAGGTGTCTTACCGCAGTGATCATACTGTCTCTTCTGGGCGTGCACCATTGTCAAGGACAATGACCCCTGCGAGAGAAGTCATCTCTCTCTTCCCATTCAGCCCTTTTCCTCACCCAGAAGACTGTGGATAAATGAACAATTAGAACTTTTGACTACAGTAGCAACTGGCCTGAAACTAAAAATATTTCATATTTGGCAACTGGCGTCCTTCAAACTGTGGAAGACAAAGAGAAGCATCCACTATTTACCACTCTACCCCCAGCCCAGAGACAGTCCCTGGAAGCAACCCAGTGGATCCCAGCCTTCCCTCCTGTCGCAAAAAGGAATAAAATTAAATTGGAAAGAATGACTTTCCTTTCTCTGAGAGATGATTTTTTTTAGTGACGTCCCTAGTGAAAATGTTTACTTAACCTTTGATAATAAATGAAATAACCACCTTATCAGATAGATGTCCAATTCTATTTTTAGAGTGAAGATTTTAAATATTCAAAAGCATCTAACCATTTGCAGAAAATACCATATGGCCACTGCTCTGAAGGGGTTCTTTTTACATGCCTAGGATCACACCGTCGTACCCACTAGATGTTATATATACCCCACACCGACACACTCACATCCACCTGCGTGGACCTCCTTTCCCATCACTTGAAAGATAAAGCTTACTTTCATTCACCTTAAAAGGGAGATCTTATTCTTTCTAAATATATACCTAGCAGCAAATTGCTATTTCTGTGTGTCAGAATGGGACTTTGTTTGAAATCAGAGGGTAGATTTCAGTCCCTGTGAAATTAAACAGGAAGGAATATAAGGCCAGGTGCCGTGGCTCACACCTGTAATCCCAGCATTTTGGGATGCCAAGGCAGGAGAATCACTTGAGGCCAGGAGTTTGAGACCAGCCTGGGCAGTACAGTGAGACTCTCATCTCTACAAAGAAGGTAAAACAAACAAACAAACAACAACAACAACAACAACAAACCAGCGGGTTGTGGTGGCATGCACTTGCAGTCCCAGCTACTGAGCCTAGTACTTGAGCCCAGGAGGTCAAGGTTATAGTGAACCATGATTGTGCCACTGCATTCCATCCTGGGCAATAGCATGAAACCTTATCTCAAAAAAACAAAAAGAAAAAAGAAAAGAATAAGGTATATAATGACTTTTCTCCCTTCTCATTCCCATATAAAGGCATATTATTTTTCCAGCACAACAGAAACAAAAATTAATGGAAAATAAAGTCAGATTCTATGACCATTCTTACTGAGTTGTCATGTATTTGACTTTTCTTGTACACCTTTTATATGCAAGCATTGCCAAAAACAAAGGAACATAAATATTTACACAATAAAAAATCCTCTCACCTTAGAAAAGTCTATTGTGAAAAATATAGACACCCAGCCACTTACCTCGCACCCTGAAGCCTTTGGTAATACACTGCATTTGCATGATTTCATTCTCTTCCTTCTATTTTACTGTCCTCTCATAAGATTTTCACCTAGGGAGCTCATAATTTGCTGAAACCCACTTGTGGTTCTAAAGATCTTCCTCAAGGATTTTGACCTTGGGCTCTGCTAGACACTGCTCATATGATCAGGTCATCAGAATTAAGTCCCCATTCATCCCAGCTCCACACCCAATCCACCGAGCATGGTATCGTACAGAAGTTCTCATTATTAAGATTTGCAGACGTTCATCTGCCTTCTTTTTGTGAATTCCTCATATTGCCTCTCTTTCTCAATTGCATTAAGTTTGTGCCCCTACATTTCTTTGTTTCCTTAGACTCTGTCTGTACGTTTCCATCTTAGGTCGAGTTCTCCCAGAAGCAAACTTTGAGACGAGGGTTTGGGTGCAAGTGTTTGTGAAATAAATTCTTCCAGGAGAAACCAACCGGCTAGGAAGTGAGGACACTCAACAGCGGGAGGTTCAAGCGCAACCACAGACTTAGCCTGAGCTTGCAGGGAGAGCAGGACAGCAAGTGACACTGTGTGCTTAGCTCCTTCTGGAGTCAAGAGCTCAGTCCTAGGAGGGAAGCAGAAGAACAGCCCTCCTGGAGGAGGCGATCCTCTGACGAAGGCCCTTTAACAGCAGAGCACAGGGTGGAAAATGCACACGCTGCTGGCGGAAGCTGAGGGCAGGATGGGTGAGAGCAGCACCTGCTACAGCTCTGCTCTTCCAGGTTCCTGAGTTGACCGATTCATTTGTTCACTTTCTGCCCTTTTATTAAATCAGTGCATTCGTGATAGTGTATTTTACTGTGTACAGCAGTGATGTGTGAGAACTCTTTCGGAGTATCTCACATTTAACACATGCCATTCATGAGGGAAGCTTGCGTTTGCAGCACCTTTTAAATGAAGATTGTGTTTGCAGCACCTTTTAAATGAAGATTGTGTTTGCAGCACCTTTTAAATGAAGAAATGTGTAATGACAATTGGAAAAATATGGAAAAAAAAGGAAAGGCGGAAAAGTTCTCCTGTTTACATTACCTCAGCCACACCACTATAATAAATTAATGCCACAAATTAAAGTTGAATTTGAGTACTTTCTTTAAAACAAAAGGAAAAAAACATAATTAGCTGGTTGTAGGTTTTTATAATTTGATATTCGTGGTTAACTGAATAACTCCTATTCAGGAGATGCAAGAAAATGAGTAAGAACTTACTCATTTGTTATTTATGATGGAAATAATATAAATTTAAAAGTGCAGCTGCCATTTTAAAAGTAGAAAGTAGGAAAATAGACATTGAGTGACCGAAAAACACTATTTAAAAAGTGAGTCTTTGAAATCTGTTATTTCATCCCTAATTTACTAAAAAATTTAACCAGAGACCTAAAACTATCTTTATTTCTGTGGAATATTTAAAGGATATTAGACTCTCCATTTAAAATAATGTGTTTTTACTGTAAACTATGACAAACATTAAGTCATGATTGAAAATTGCATTACACAGTTACAAGTTGCATACATTTCCATTCACTTGCACATTCCTTCAACAAATTATTAGGCATTTGCTATGTTTTCTGGGGACTTGGGATAAAAAGATGATTAAGCATAACCTCTAGCATCAAATGAGCTTATTATCTAGTAATTGGAGTCAAAGAAGTTCACTAAAATGCTGTAGGATCAGATGAAAGATGTGCTTTGTACCATAGGAACATGAACAACAGAATGGCCAATTCCACATGGAAGGCCCAGGAGGGGCTTCATAAAGAAGATTCTGTTTAATCAAATACTTTAAAATTAATAGGTTGACTTCAGCTACAGAGAAAAAAAAGAGAACACTTTAGGGAAAGGGAACCAGGAAAAGTAAACCAACAAAATTCAAATGTGTGCATCAGCATGGTTTTGTAACCTAAATATAAGTGGAAATTCCTGTGACCTGGGATATCTGGAAGCATATTCAAAGAAAAAACAGGCCAACTAAATATATAAGTTAAAGAATTTAATTAATTATAAAACATTTGAGAGACTGTCCAAAGATAAGATGACCATATTTTCTTTTTTGTGTTTATTAAACTATTCACTGAAGAAAAAAATACCTACAGAAAAGGCAACACATTATGTGAATGGTTTGATGAATTGTCACAAAGGGAACACCCCTGCATAATTACCACCCAGGTCAACACAGAAACCTACAGCATCTCAACCCCAGATCTTCAGAGAGAATAGATTTTCCATTCATCTATTCTCTTTGCATTGAGCAAAGAGAAACTCATTGCTCAATTGTATTGAGGAACTACCCCATCCTTTCGTGTAGAATGTCGTTGCCACTTCCAGCTCCTTCATTCCGTACTCTGCAACCTTCACCTACTTTGTTCCTCTGTCTCTGTTTTCTTTAGTTTTCTACACCTAGAATTCTCTATACTCACTTAAGACTGATAGATACTTGAAATCCTCAGTTGACCTCTCTTTTCTAGGCACAGAGTTACATTAAGTCTCCCTGCTTCCCTGTAAAATAGAGGTGGTTGTGTGAATAAATTCCTACCAAGGGAATAGGAGCTGGTATGATAGGCATCACTTGGGTTACGCCTCTACAGAAAATGGCTTTCTAAGTTCCTTTATCAACTTCACCAACAACATGTACAAGACAGGGCAGAGGCATGAGGAACAAAATTAGGTCCCTGAGTCACCACGTGGAGGGGAGCTTCCTGCCAACCAGGAATGCAGTCTGAAATTTTTCATGAGGAAGAATAAAACTCTTGTTGTAGGAAGCCACTGGAATGTTGGTGTATGTTTGTTACAGCAGCCAGTGCTACTCACATACCAGCCAGCAGCAAACCCAATGGGCAGGAAGCATTCACCGTGTAGAAAAGAAAATGCATTCATGTGAGAGATTTTAATGTGCATGCATGATGGAAATATGGACTGTTGGGAGAAAGGGGAGGGGATTGAGGATACAGGCCCTGAGAGGGAGGAGACAAGAAGAAAGCAGTTTGCAGAAACGTGAGCTCATGCGAGTCCTCTGTCACTGTGAAGTCTTAGCTTATTGATGGAGCAAGAGGGACAATGACAATCACTGGGTAAGAAAGAGATATGATGGCATTGTGTTTCCAAGTGACCACCATATATGCAACTAGACTAAAAGGTGGAGGCAATGAGAGCAGCCTCTAGTCTCTTCTCGAGCCAGGCTCCAAGACCACGAGGTGAGACAGTAGCAAAAGAGAAGTGGATGGACGAGAGAGAGGGGTAAAAGAGTCATCACTCATGAAAACAGAATTCACCAGATCTGGTTGTAAGTGAAAAGAAAATGGAAGGCAAAACGCAGAGACAACATGTTCAGTGGTTGATTGGATGTGGAGAGGGAGAGAGAAGGTTGAACAGGTGGAGCACTGGATATTATCAGGGCAAGGAATCAACACTGTATGATGCTGCAACAGAGGATGCATTTATCGAAATCCATAGAATGTGCAACACAAAGTGGACCCCAGCATCAACTATCAACTTTAGTTAATAATGATGTATCATCGATAATATTGGCTCATCCATTGTAACAAATACACCACATTAATGGAAGGAGTCCATTATAGTGGAGGCTGGAGCAGGAGAGAGGAAGCGTCTGGGAACCCTGAGTACTTTCCATTCTAGTTTTCTCTAAATCTAAACCTGCTCTAATAAATAAAAGCTAATAATTAGGGAAAAAAATAGATGCTTACAAGTTATAATTTGGATACATGTTTTAAGATATGACTATACATTCCTAACCTGGTTTATGTCTTCCTTTGTGTAGATCTTACGTCATGCTCGTCCTGAGAGTAGGAAGAGGGGTCCCTTCTCATGTTACTTTGCTGTGTCATCACTTATAAGATTAGAACTTGCCATCATTGCTTAAACATTCAACAACTAGCTAAAGCTAAGCTAAAAAAAAAATCACCACAAGTTCAGTTTTAAAAAATCGTTTTCCATTTTACAGTTACTCAAACAAAAGAAATGAAAATTTGAGTGACTTAATTTTGATCTCCTTCCAAGGGTGAGCAGAGGCTGACAATGAAGTCATTACTAAGCTCCAGAATTTTCCCTGTTGTGGGATCAAGCTCGGGCCTCAGGCCAGGAGGAAGGACTCACTGATTCGAGTTTCTGTGTGTCCCATTTGACCGCCTGGCTTCATGAAGGCTAGACAGCAGGAGTCACAGAGTCAGTGGCCCTGAAAACACAGGCCACTTGATATTTCCTTCTTTGATTTTCCGTAGCTACTGACAGAAGAGAATTCAAGCCTCCAGCACCACCTTCAGAAGGTACCAATGGAGTGAGCCACTCCAGACCACAGCCCCAGATCCAGTTTCAGACAAATGTTTTCCCTCTGTAACCACTGCTGCAGATCCCAGGGCTGAGGAGATGAAACGTGATCGCTAGTATACAGGATGCACATCTAGGAACAGCTTCTCTCAGTATCCTGTTCCCGCCGGAGACGTGAGCCTCTCTCAGCTGCACATGGGTGGGTTAGCCACCCTGGGGATCCTCGAACCCAAGAAGGGACAAAAATGGGTAACCAGGACCTGCCCTTCCACTGAACTGGGGCCACAGGCTCTCGCGTCGTTTGTGGGATGGCACCAGAGTTGGGAGGGTCTTTACTGAACGGACATGGGCAAAAACCAAGTGGAAGACAGGTTCTGACAAGATTCTTCCACTTAGTGAGGGTGAAAGAAACCCATCAGGGTTCAGAACAGGGTCTCTCCACCTTCCAGGTGACTATTGGTTGTTTGGTTTTTTTTGTTTTGTTTTCTTTCTTTTTTTTTTTTCTTTTTGAAATGGAATCTTGCTCCTATCGCACACGCTGGAGTGCAATGGTGCGATCTCGGCTCACTGCAAGCTCCACCTCCCAGGTTCAAGCAATTCTCCTTCCTAAGCCTCCCGAGTAGCTGGGATTACAGGCTTGCATCACCATGCCCAGGTAATTTTTGTATTTTTAGTAGAGACAGGGTTTCATCATGTTGGCCAGGCTAGTCTCGAATTCCTGACCTCAGGTCATCCACCCGCCTCGGCCTCCCAAACCAAAGTGCTAGGATTACAGGCATGAGCCACTGCATCTGTCCCCCAGGTGACTATTAATACTTTGAGGTCTTATCATTCTTTGTCATGAAGGGCTACCCTCTTCACTGTAGGATGTTTAGCAGCATCCCTGGCCCTTACCCACTAGATACCAGCAGCAATGTCCCAGTTGAGACCATCAAAAAAAGTCTCCAGACATTGCCAGATGTTCCCTGATGAGGAAGGAAGGGTCACAAAAATCACACCACAGTGAGAACGACTGGTATAGGAGATGCCCCTAATGTTACAGGGACTGGTGTTGGACGGGACAATAACTCTTACCTATTTTTCAACTTTTTAACTAGATGCTGCTATGCAGTGCCCAAAGAAATAATCCACTGGATTCATAGTTTAGTAAATTATCTCTCCATTTTCAAAGAAAATGAGGGCTGAGAGCTGTCTATGCATCCATCCAACACAGAGCAGGTGAGGCTGAGTTTTAGCAAGCGATTCCACCAACAGAGCCTCCCAAGGTACTAAATCCCAAAACAGAGAGGCTGCTTCTAATACTAAATGTGTCTTTATGGGGAAAATTGCATCAGAATAGTTCACATGAAAAGGCCAAACTGCATGATTCATTTTGGAAGAGTATTTCTAAAAGTGAGCCCTATTTTAAAAATTCACGTTTTTATTTTTTTCCAGGACTCTGATAGTTCCACTAGAGATCAATGATTCCTTCTCAGAGGGGAAATAAGAAGCAATTGAATCTTGGTCTTCTATTGCTTGAAACCACTCCACCTCTGTGAACTCATTTCATATTTTAAGCTCCCAAAAAGACTAAAGAATTTAACGAACTCCCATGTGACCACATATTGCTAACAGAACAACTTATAATTTTTAAAATGTCCACGTTTCTGAAAAGATACTTAGTATCATCTGCCATAGGATAGATTTCAGTGCAGTTCTGTCCCAATTTTGATCTCTTCCAAAGCTTTCACATATATGTATTAATTTATCTAAAATATTTTTATTGAGACTACTTTATTCCAGAAATTATCCTAAGCATTGGGAATGATTCTTTGGCTAAAAGGCATGACAAAGCCTACATAAGACTGACAGTTCCACAGAAGATACATTCAGCTAACTGGAAACTGAAATCTTATGCTACAAGGGCTATGGCGGGGAGCACAGGGTGCTTCTGTGTGGAAAGCACATAACCTAGACCCAGGGCCATGCAAGGATCCCCGTGGGCACAAGAAAACCCTGGCAAGATAACAGCAAGGAAGACTGTGCTATGCAGAGGCACATGCAAGCCCCACATCATGAAGGAATTGCTACTCTGTGGTCTCACACGTAACTACAGGAGTGGCATGCCTGGTGTATTAGCCTGGAAGATTCACCCCTGTCCTAGGGGAAACACAGAAGGGAGGAGCATATTCCATGAGGATGGTGGTGAGAACAACCCCCTCCTGGCTGAGGTGCAGGTGAGTCCCTCTTCCCTCAGATGCTTCACCGCCCTTCAGATTGGACTCAAGTTCTCTCCTCCTGGAAGCCTCCACTCCAGCTTTGATTCTCCCTTCTCAAGTTGGCCCTGACTTTCTAGAAGGTCCTAAGTAGGCTTCCTGTTAGGGTTCCAGAACCCTAACTGCCAATACTATTCAAATAGCACTTATTATATACTTTATTATTTATGTGTTTCCTGTAAAAATTCTTTTGACTTTTTAGAAAAAAAAAATTGCATAAATTCTTGAGGCATGGAGAATGCCTACCGTAAGATTTGCTATGTTTTGTTTTGTACCCCTGCCCTGTGAGCCTTACTCAGTTCTACAAATAAATGGCATTTCGACCTGCAAAGAAGTGACTGAAGCAAGTCTAAAACAAGAAACAAACAAGCACATATGAGTAGAAAAAAAAACTACTCTAACAAATTGACCTCAAATGCAATGGTTCATACCACATAGAAGTTTCCTTCTCTGTCCAGTAGTAGTCTAGGGTGGATAGGCAGGTCCACCCAGAAGGTATCAACTTTTAATTTTTATTTATAATCAACCTGGGCAGCTCAACATCCTCAAAACACATTATCCTGAGATGCTCCAATCTTTGCAACTTACATCTAGCAGGAAGGAAAGAGGTCTTTTAGATTCAAGTTGAGCATATCGTGGGTGTTCATAGTCTCCTGATGAGAATGGGATCCCATGGTCATGAGGGAGCTGGGAATTACAGTCTTCCTGGACACCTCTGACCAGGAAGAATGAGGAACTGATGTGTGCAGAGAAATGAGTGTCTCCTCCACCAACCTCACCTCTTTGATACTCTCAAGCCTATTTGCTAGCTCCCATCGTTCCGTTATAAGCCCTTCCTTTTGCATCTCTACCATAGGTAGAAGTACGGAAAACATTCTAAGAAAATGTTACTTCCAAAACTGTCTAAAAATAATTATCTGGGATTTGTGTATCTGCAATAGAATAGGAAACTACTCCACTATCCCTGTACGCCCGCCATAGACCATAGAAAAACAGTGGTTTAACTTTTTGAGCTAAAATAAAAGAATCACGATGAAAGAGCTATTTACAAATATGACATTCTTTTATGTACTTTTAGATAGAAGACATTTATCAGCAATGGTATCTAAAAACTGCAAAAGTAATTTATTGCTGAGCAGGAACAATGCAGATTAAATTAATTTTTAATTTTAGGACTTTCAAAATATGACAAAGGAAGAACAACAGAAAACTCGCATAACCCAATTAAAAGTAGGCAAAGGACTTGAATAGATATCTCCCTAAGTAAGGCATAAAATAAGCCAATAAGCCCATAAAAATTGTTCAACATCACTAATCACTATGGAAATGCAAATTAACACCACAGTGAGATATTGCCTCACATGCATTAGGATGACTACTATTAAAAACAAGAGCAGAAGGCCGGGCGCGGTGGCTCACACGTGTAATCCCAGCACTTTGGGAGGCCGAGGCTGGTGGATTACTTGAGGTCAGGTGTTCGAGACCAGCCTGGCCAACATGGTGAAACCCTGTCTCTCCTAAAAATACAAAAATTAGCCAGGCATAGTTTTGGGCACCTGTAATCCCAGCTACTCGGGAGGCTGTGGCAGGAGAGCCGCTTGAACCCGGGAGGCAGAGATGGCAGTGAGCTGAGATAGTGCCACTGCATTCTAGCCTGGGTGACAGAATGAGGCTGTCTCAAGAAAAAGAAAAAAAGGGAAAGGGGGAAAACAAAAACAGAAGGATTTTAGAATAGTGAAAAGGGTCATGGAAAAACCATTTTTATCTTGAAAAACCCTTCTGGCTGCAGCATGGAGAGGTTCTTAGAGGACTCTTAGAATGGGTGCAAAAATAACAGCTAATAGCTTTCTCAGTATCTGGGGCAACAGATGATGGCAGGTTGGGCCAAGGTATGGTAACTGAGATGGGAATGACCCAGTGGCATCACGGGGAGATTGTAGGTGTGCAGTAGGATACGGGTTTTCCAATTTCAGCAGAGCTGTCGTGCTACTTTGGTATTTTAGGGTTTCACTGATGTTGAGTTGACAATGGGAATTGTGGGAGTGAATAGGAAGAGAGTCTAGAGTGAATATGAAGATGACCTGCACTTAAGTAACTCCAACACAGATTGATCTATGTTTAGAGATGACACTGAAAAAAAATAAAAATAAAAAAGACTGAGAAGGCTAAGTCACTGATGTCAGACAAAAATCAGTTCAGGTCATCTACTTGAAACCGAAAACATAAGTGTTTCACAAAGTGGGGAGAGATCAGTAGTATAAATGCTCTTTCACAGTTAAGGAAGATGCATGGAAGTTGTCATTAGATTTGCTGGCCTGGGAATCATTGGTGGTCAGGAATGTATCAGTGGAGTTAAGGGGGTGGCAGTCAGGCTGAGGGAATAAGACGTGAGAAGTTGGTCAGAAAACGGCGGCAGTATACAGTCTATATTCTTGAGACACTTTCCTGGGACGGGGGAAAGATGGGTCTATAAGTAGGGAGGGATTTTGTTTCCCTGTTGTTTTTTCAAATGACCTAATAGAGATATGTTTTTAAAATATTAAACTAATATATTTTCCTATATATTCTCAATGAAACATGTTCTCTGGCACTGTTCAATCACCCCAGCTCTAGGAAAGAGGGAGAGCAGAAGCCACCAGAGGACGGGAGGAGATAAGAAATAGGGTAACACCTGGACAGAAAGGTGGAAGCATGAGAGATGGAGACAGAAGAGGGCAATGTTGGGGCACACATTCTCCGACCCTCTTTCAGAAGGGGAAGGATTTTGAGCAGCAGCTAGGAGGAAAGGCTGTCTCTCTGGGATGAGAGAGAAGACCGATGAACAGGGTGCCCACTTACCCACTTACGATGCTGCTGTCGTTACCTACAATGCAGTATCTGTGAGCATGCAGCTTGGTGAGGCGGGGAGAGCCTGGGGTGATCTTTCCTGAGGCATCCTCAGGGTGTCTGCAATATGATAGCAATGCAACTGTTTTCCTTTGCCCAAAGGATTAGGAGGGTTCTGAGTACAGAGCCAAGGAGCTTTTCTGAAGGTGTTTCAACAAACCAGCCAAAGTCTGCAGGGAGAGCTGCACTGGCTGAGGACTGAATGGGGTCGGATCCAGACGCCAGGGTGTACATACTGACCACAAGGCCTAACATTAGATGAGTCTAACTAACATTCATTAGATAGAGTCCAGCTAAACCACCAAGTCATGAGAATACACTGAACTCACCACTCAGAGAACTGGAATCAAGTGTCACTAGGGTGTCCAACAACCAGAATGACAAGAAACATCTTCAGGGACATACAAGGAGCGTGAAGCAGGAGAAAGAGCTAATGCACAGGGCCAGGCAATTTCCCCCTTGTTCAGGAACCCAGAGGAAACCTGAGTTGATGAATAAGACCATGTTTCCTGAACACACTTTAACATTTACAATCGGTCTTAATCTTCCGGATTGGGTATTAAGGGGAAGTTTGAATCAGCTTTAAATTAATAAGTAAGCTTCTGTTCTTTGTATGTGATGTGCTCTTTGAAGGTGACATGCAGAATTTGGGAGTCTCACTAAATGGGGAAGATGTGGGTGCATTGATTAATGAGGATGGTCCAGGTAAGAGTGAGCTGATGAGTGTAAAGGAGAGAGATTTTCATCATAGGATACGAAGGTGCTGAACGTTAGAAAGTTAAAATGTTTCATCCAGACTTTTTTCATGCCATGCCACAAAATCATCTTCTAAACAATTAGTTTGGGACCTTCTGTGTGGGCCCCCCCCCTTTTTTTTTTTTTAAATTTCAACACCATCACTTTTTGCCTTTCCCTAAACCAACATACTAAAGTCCCGCTGACATAATCTGCTTCCGGAGAAGAGGTTCTGCATTGTGTCTACAAAGTTTCCGTCAAGTGAAAGTTGGCAACATAAATCTGTGTGAAATTCTACCTCCACAGAAGCAGATTTTTGAATACCCTTTCTTCATAAAAATGCTGGCAGTGAGAAGTAATCCTGATCCCACTGTATTTACTTGTCGATCCTGAATAAGCAACACTGCATTTTTATTTGATCGTAACTTAGACATTTGCTCCATGCCCTCTCCCATGCCATACCCTTGTGTGTGTTCATCCTCAAAGCAGGACCATTGTAAGGGAAAGCCCAGGGTACATGGAGCCATGTTTGCCCAGCTTCTTTCTTTCTTAGGTTTCTTTTCCTCCCATACCTTCAATGGGAAGCCTGAGCTTCTCTAACCTCAAATTTCATTATTTCTGTGCTCTCCCAATCCCAAGCCAGTAAAGCAGTGACAACCAAAATTAAACTAAAAATTAAACTACGGTGGTGCAATGATTCATCTCATCCTCTTGTGTTACTCATCACGTAGTGAGTACCCCTGAGATTAGAACAGGAAACAGACAAGGATCCCTAAATTACTTATTTGACAATGAAATCGTATTCATCACAGAAGGTCAGTAGAGAAACTTAGATGTGCAGCTCATGGCCACGTGTGCCATGTTTTACTCAACAATAATGTTGTTGAGGATGGTGATGATAAGATAAAAAAATATTCTGCAAACCTTCGTGGAAGAGCAAGTGGAATTTGATAGCAGTGTGCTGGTTTTTAAGAATGCCTCTAGAGGACTTAAAAATAGCCATTAAGCAGTTTTGCTGAAGCAATTAGAAAACCTTAGAAGAAAGTCCTCAGACATTTAATCAACGTTCCCTATAGCTGCGTCCTAAAAATAAATGTGAAGAAAAACAAGAATATACTCTGCATTGCAGTAGGAAAGTTTGAAAGGCAGAGAAAGATAAAAAGTTGCAAAAGAAAATGGAAAATAAAAGCAGAGTGTTGTGATAACTTTGTAGGGTCGCACCTAGGTTCAAATGAACTACATTCTCAAGGATTGTCTTTCCTATGTTTCTTAATGTTTGTAGCCACTGTTGTGGAAGATTTAGCCTGGGGAAATGGAGGAGCAGCCTTTCCTCTAAAAAAAACAAGTTAATATAGGGTCTTGCTCTGTTGCCTTGGCTGGATTGCAGCAGAGCAATCTCAATTCACTGCAGCCTCTGCCTCCTGGGCTAAAGTGATCCTCCCACCTCAGCCTCCTGAGTAACTGGGACCACAGGCATGCATCACCGTGCTCAGCTAATTTTTAAATTTTTGTAGAGATGAGGTTTTACTGTATTGTCCAGATTGCCTTTAAAAAAAATCTTACATACATTGTCACTTATCTGCAGACATTGATGGGAGGCACCAGCTGAACTTGCAGCTCCCTCATTTTGAAGCTTCTTTGATTCCTGGGCTAGGTGTGTGTGTGTTTAGCTCCATGACACAGAGTCCCATCCTCTGCACCCACATAAGCAAAGGCGGAGGTGACGAGAACTGACATGGGCTCAGTCTGTCATTCGGGCTTCAACCTGTGCTTCTGGGGCCCACCTCACCATTCCTCCTCCACGCTATACCCATGTTTTAGTCCCAGGTGTCCAGTCTATGGACTTCAAAGTCCATCGTTAGACACAAAGGCAACTCTGCAGAGATGGTTTAACCAGCTCCCAATGTTGTGTAAGGTCAAATAGTTGAAGACAAATCTGTAGAGTTGCTATGTTTCTGGTTTAAACCTGACTTACACAGAATTCGGTACTAAGGGTGGTTTCAGAGGAATGGAATCTTAAGGGTACAGTTTTTGAGTTGTTTCTGTGTGTGTGTGTGTGTGTGTGCGTGCGTGTGTGTGTGTGTTTGGAATTGGTTTTCTGATCTGATTAGATTTAAAAGCACTAAGTACCCTATCCACAGGGGTAAAAAGGGGTAAGTAGTTCCTAGCATCAGATGGAGAGAAGGTCAGAAAAAAAAGAAAGAAAGAGAGATGGAGAGACAGAGAGAAAGAGAAAGAGAGAGAGAAAGAAAGAGAGACTCAGATTATCACTTTTATACATCTTTTATTAAGTGCCCATCTGAGTGACCAAGAATTTATTGAGTTTGACCATTTTAATGAAAATGAGGAATATAATCGTGTTGGTTGGCTAGTTCTAACTACACTGGAGAAGTTGGGAAAGAAAAATGATTAATTCAGGGCTTTAAATACCAAGATCAAGTTCTATATAAGGATCCTGAAAGCTTCTAGATTGGTCCTGAAAGAAATCCTATCTCCCATAGCCAGAGAGCCAAGGTTTTTGAACAGGAAACCCAAAGTCTCATCCTGTGGGTGGCTGAATTATAGCCAAAATTGAATTTCAAACCTCATAGAGTCTCTTTTATTGAATTTAGGACATTTACTGGGAAGGAGTGGGATTCTGAGGTTTGGGAAGGGAATGTATGAGCAAATTCTAATTAATCTGGAAACCTAGAGCCCTTAATTCTGACAGCTTCCCTTGCCTTCTTGGCCAGTAGAAGCAGTCTGCAGCCCTGCCTGAAGAAGTTAGTCTCCCTTTTCTTGAAGTATCTCCAATGCCCACCACTGCCCGTTAGTACTTGCATTGAAAGCCGTACTAATCTTCATTAAGTTCTACTCCCACTCCTTTTTCTTCCTTTTAGACCTAGAGTTGACTCAAGCCTCAAACCTGTGATGGGATATGATACACATCCAAAGAGTTGCATGATCTGCCAATTAATATCAACAAACTCTGGGAAATAAGAATGACAATGTATCTTAAGGGTGTGGGATTAAGATGGAAATAATATACAATTGTATCATGGTATATGTTTTGATGTGGATTTATTGATTCAGTGTCTTCGCTTGAGGGGCTAAGAATGGCACTAATAATTTTCTCAATTGGTTGGCTGAATCATGGACCCAGAGGTGACCTACGCGACTTGAGGTTAAAATGTCAGAACGTTCTTGGTATAACATCGAGAAACATACCCAAAGGCTCAGGGAAGTTAGAATGCAAGAGTGAGTTCCTGTAGCAGACCTGCTCACCCACCTGGATGTGCCTTTCCCTCAGCTGAGCCACAGTGCAGACTTCATACTCAATTGTAAGCCACGGCATTACCAGTCAACGTGAGCCATCATGAACCCATCATCATCTGATGTATTTTCCAAGGATTTTATTATATGTTATTGCAACTCAGGAAGATAGGCAAGATTTTTTCTATTGCTACGTTTCTGAGTTGAGAAAACTGAAGTTCACTTAACATTATGCATTTTGAATACTGATAAAAATAGTACATGTATCTGTGTAGCTATCAATTTGAATAGGTGAACAATCAAGATGTTAATGGATCGATAGTAAATTTATTCAGTTATGAACAGTGCATTCGACCACATCTAAGGATAAATATTAAGTAAAAACAATTCAAGTCACAAACTTAAAATACTCTAAGTAAGGTCATGCCAAACTACTTTAAGAATATATCTGTGGTAAAAATACATCCTAGGCTACATTACATAGAGTGAGATTTGTGGGAAATAACTTGCCCTTTTCTTCTATTAAAGGGCAGAGTTTTTTGGGAAAAAAAAGATAGTTCAATTTCCTCTCTCCAAGCTGTCTTTTTAAAATAACATAACATAACACATAGTTTGACACAACTCCACATGACTCAGAAGCCCTTCTTAAAATAAGACCAGACCACATTCATGGAGGCTGAGTCACCTCTAACCTTCCAAACTTGGTGAGGATTACTAACCAGAACATATTTTTATTCCTAAGATAGTATGAGAAAGTTCTGATCTTGACAGTTCACGTAACGTTCAATCAATTATACCATTGCTCTATCTCTAAAGTTTTCTTTTTCTCCTTTTCTCAATGTCTTACCAAGAATGAAAGACACCTTATGTAAAAACTATGGGCTTTCTAGTATAAATAAAAACTACTCATTTCCAGAAAATAAACAATGACTGCTAAGATGATTGAAAAAAGACAGGAGAAGAAAGTAGCTTGTAAAAGCGTGTGAAATTCATTCACGTTGGAATCTCCTACAGGCACTTCAGGTACGAATTCTACCTTATCCTCTGTCTTTTACTCCAGGAAAGCATTTCCTTCTCCAGAGCCAGGAAAAAAAAACTTTTTAAACAAAGTTCAGCGTTTTTTAATTAAAAATTGACACTAATGCGTATATCCTAGACTGCACTGCATTGCATATTATGCTGTTGTGTGTGATAAGTTTATGTTCTCATGATTCTGTCTGAAAGCTTAAAGATGTGTGTTTTACAAAAATAGCTCTAGTACAATAGGACAATAAAACGTAAACTCTTGAAGATCTGAATTGGAATTATCTTCTGACAGACTATAATTCTTTATTTAATAAATGAAGATGGATAACATTGACCTCACGTGTAACTACAACAAATTCAAGGGTGTGGACGTGTTTTTCAGGTCTTGAGATTGTAAACATTTTAAGTGTGATTGCTGTGAATGAAGGAAACACAGAGCCATCATGACAAGCGTAAACTCAAAGGGAGCTGATTTCTTCTACTCGCTGAATGTTTCATTAGTGACAGGGCCCAGATAATAAAGAACTGTGATCACTTCCTGTGAGTGATGGCTTTCCATCAATTGTATGCTGAGTAACATTTACAGTATTCATTTTTAAGCACCCATCTTCCTGGGAGCCATATCTTCCCCTAAGCTTTCAGTTAATTCTCCTAAGAACAGGGATCACTTAGGCACTGAGCTGTGCAGCTGCTGCCTGAGTCTCCTGGACCCCTGCCCTCACCTCCAGCCACACTGAAAAACATTCAAGTTTTAACTTCAGAAATGTTCTGTAACCCACTCCCAGACACCCAACTGATTAAATCATAGATTAGAGGACAAAATTCTTGCCTGAAATTGTCATCTTGCACGTGTGCTGATGTCCAGAAGGACACATCCTGGTGGGAAGTGACTGCATGTTTTGTTCATATTCCAAGTCCTGTTGACAAAAGAGAATAATACAGGTGTCCTCCTGAAACTGTCACCACAGTGACCTTCCTCAGTCAAAAAGAAATATAAATATTATTGTGTTTCTCGTGTCTGAGGCACCTCTGAAAGCATTTATCTTTTCAGAGAGTTCAGCACTTCATCTCACGGGTTAATTAAACCAACCTATAGTGGCAAAGTTTAGTGGTAGTGAAAATAAACATAATCCTCTTTCTGTTGCCCAACTTTTCAGTTTCATTTTGTAATTTTTCAATACAGCGGCATGATAAGTGACAATCCTGGATGCCAAATGATTTCCAATTCTTTCCCTGCCACCTGCCCTGCCCCAACACCTGCCATCTCTCATTTACACAATTCAAGTAATCAAGGGGCAGTTTGGCTCCCTTTTTCTGGAGGCAAACTTTTGCAGAGTTTTAACTTACTCAGAGGGAAGAAAAGCCCTCAAAACACTGAAGCATACCAAGCAAATAAATAAATAAATGCACAAAGGCTCCCTGCGGTTGTCTGACGAGGATACTGGAGCAAGCAGCCTGAAGAACAAACGTCTGACTGTTGAAACAGTGAGATAGGAATAAACCCATGGGGCCACATCTGGGAGTGTGAGTGTGTGAATGGAACTAAGCTGGTCTCCCACACAACAGGAATTCCACCAAAAGTATGCGCTCTGTATGGGAGGACAGAAAAAAAATGTGTTTAAAATATCACTAAGGAAACCCAGATACATTATCTCTGCCAGAGTACAGAAGACAGTACAGTTAGTGCTTGTCTCAAAATGACGGAAACAGAGAACACGCTTTGGTGATGTCGAAGATGCAGGAAAATAGAAAAATAAAAACGGTGGAAAGATTTTTTTTTAATCCCTTAAAATGAGCAAGATGCCTCCCTTTTCATAGCACCAGGAAATATTTCCGTTGCTTTTTTTCATGCTTGTGGCTTTTTGAGGGCAAAGAGTAAGTGAAATCCAAGAATCTGATCTTTCTACTCCAAAGTTTTGGCTGTCGTAATTTGGCTTGTTGTTCAAATATCAAAATGGTTGTTCCTGCTTTGACGCCTGTGAAACAATTTGTTTCAATATCATAGCACAGTTTTAAAAGTATGTTTTGACTCCAGAAATACGTTTGACCTCGGAATTTTGAAAGTATGTTTTGACCTTGAAACTCTTACTTCAAGAAGACATATGCGTGCGTGTGTATGTTTGTAGGGTGTGTGTGTGCGCATGTCTTGTAGAACCTCACGTTTTATTCAGTAGCTGAGCTCCATTTCAATGCCAGTTAAATTTTAGCATTATAATAATACAATGAATTACTCTCTAAAAATAGGTCGAAATGTATTTATATTTGTGAAGTTTAGGCAAATGACACCATCTGCAATATCCTTTAACAGATTAGCTATTGTAAAGGCGTAATCGTTAGGAATAATACTTTTCTGCGTCGTAATAATTTCCTGTTATTCCTAAGGCAAGTGCTGGGTGATTGTTGTTTCGGTGTGGATCAGCCTGACTTCAATCCATCTGTGCTTCCCAGGGCCGGCTCCCGAATTCCTGCTCCATGCCATCAGACCTTACCGGCTCTCCTGCTGTTACGTTCAGTCATAATGTTAAAAACTCAGACTATTAAAATGTGAAGATATGAATTCTTTTGGAAATTGTCAACATGGAAGAGTCTACAATCTGCTTTTAATTTAGCGGTGAAATGACTTAGTTGATGCAACAATTTTACATGCTGAGGAAGGGTTTTTGATGGCTGAATTAGTGTGATAAAGTGATGGCGAGGTGTTCTGTTGACTCTGGAAACAGCAACAAAAATGGTGCTCTTCTCCATACCCGTGTTCATAGATATATCGTCACAGGTGACACTCAAACTTTATTTGATTTTTTTTCTTTTTTCGCTGACTGCTTGAAACACATGTAGCCCCAGGAAACAAATAGAGCCACCCCAGGGAACTAAAAAACAAGTGAGTAACCCAAGACTCTAAACCACGTGCAGTAGAAATCCTTGACTCTTGTTACAGAGATGGCTGGAGGTTAATCCACGTGACAGGGATGAATTATCTATTGATGGGATATTTTTAAAATATCACCCAAAAGTTTGTAGACATATACATAAAATTAATTCAAATAATTTAATGTGAAAGCTAAAGAATGAATTGGTAAATTTTAAGAAAAAAATAAACCCAGATAATAAGACAAATTGTAGATAATAACAACCACAAATTATTGATTCTAAGATGCAGTTTTCTACTGCTTAAAACCCTTTGAAGTCTTAACCAAATACACTGTCACTATTTTTATAAATTCATTTATTTTGAACCATTTATTAATTGATACACAAGCACACACTTTTTAGTGGTAGAAATTGTAATAAATAATTCTGACACTTTAGTTAACAGTTTAATCTAGCTCAAAGATAAATTCCCGACAGATGTGTTAAATGACAAATTTTATTTTTTGTCATAACCCGTGTTTGAGTCTAAAGGTGGTAGTTACAATATCTAAAGAGAAATTTATATCATATGTCACTGGATAAAACAAGAGGCATGGTCTGACTTTGGGAAAGGCTGAATATATAGCACAGACAGGCACTTTTTAATGGGCCTTCGCAGGCCTCAATAATCATTTTCCAAATACATTTGCAATAAATTTCAAATAACACACTTCAAATTAAAGACCATGTAGATTCAAATGCTTTACTACCAATATGTATCCATTTACATACCATAAAATTGCAAAATTGAACATTCGTACAAAAGCATTTTAAAATGCCCCTGACTAAAATCATATTTTCTGCAAAAATACAAGTCATAGACTCTTAAGGACCCTGACAATTTTTTTTCTCCATTAGAACACAAGGAACACAGAAAGGTATAAGCACAACAAAAGTGTCATAAATAGATTCTGTTATTCTACTTAAGGCCAAACCAATTCTCAAGCTAAATTACACTGCGGATAACTCGGAATTAAACAGGCTTTTGTTCGCCCAGCTCTCCCACCTTCCACCCAAGTTCTTGTTGTTTCAAGTTTTTCTATTTTTCTATCTGGTATATGGGGATTTTTATATCAGTAACTATTCTTGTTATAAAATAGCAAGAATGATCAGTAACATAATCAACAGCAGTTAATTTGGCATTTATGATGTAAAATTGCCTGCAAGAAATACTTGTAACCAATACAAAGTATGCAACCTAATTTACGCCAGCAATAACAGCATCTTTCTATTAACTTGTAGGGCAGTGAGTTTCTACCGTGGGGATTCATTTTCTAGCCAGCTTGCATGGGGATGAAAGGAAAACGCATATCTGCTATTTTACAGCAGGCGAAGAATATAGACAACTAATGGGAGGGTTAATCCTGAAAAGGGTAAAAAAAATACGATGTACATTTATTTATAACAACAATATAAAATTGATTTTTGCAGAAGGGGTAAAAATACAGATATGATGCATGATTTTCTACATCAAACTCTGTGACACCTCCCTTACCTACCATGCATCATTATCCTAACAACATCCTACTCTTTCTCTCAATCCTAACAAACAAATCACAATATGTGTGTCATCTTAATTCTCATCTAATTTCCATCACGTTTTGACTGTCAACTTTAAAGTTAGGCAAAAGATCCAAGAATAATATCAAAACTGTTTAGCAACCATGATGGTACAGGCGATGAATAATCCACAAAGATTGGCTGAAAGCAACAGAAAGCACACAGGTGTGAACTGACAGAACATTACCCTGCATATCGCCGAAGCCCGCCTTAAACCAGCACCAGCTCTCTCTGGCCGCCTTCCTGGGGAATGGAGGGAGAGTATTGTGGAAAGGTAGAGTATTGTGGTCAGGATGCCCTGTGCAGGACCTCATGCAATTGCTGTCTCCCTGTTTCTTCCTGGGCAAATCCCTGAGACTCACTGGATGGACATCTTCATCTGAAAGAGAGGGTTAATAGAAAATAATCCACACTTCTGGATGTGAGAAAACCATGAATGAAGGATTGATCATTACATCATCCATAGAATATGTTTACCTCTACTAGGCAGCAAAATTGAACAGTCAGCACAAACAAAACAAAACAAAACAAAAGCACCCAATGCCTGGTTGGGAGCGCTGGGCTGTCTCCTCACTCAAGTTCTCTTGTACTCCCTGCACTAACTTAGCCACGTGCTTCCTCATAGCCAGATGTCCATTGACAGGCTGGGCACACAGGCAGCCCAGTCCACAGCCCCTGGGCACAGTGGACACACTAGTATGTGACTATGCACACACGGGCTGTGCTGCAGCTAGGGACAAGGAAGGCAAGACCCTGAAGTTAAGCTTGGTGTAAAGACTGTTTCTGAGGTCACCCTTGGCTAGTGAGACAGTTGTTCCCCAGTGTCTTCATGGAAAGGAAAAAAGGGACCCTACATTCTTAGAATGCTAGAATAACCCTGGTATATGCTTGGTACTGGCCATGAGAATGGAAATATATCTCGGTTTGATTGTAAATTCTGTCCCAAGACCCATAAGACGGCATGCCTTGCACACCTGCATGGCACGGTGCTGAGTAAGGCTCTGAGCCAAATGACTGCGGGTGGCTCTGCCTGTCTGCAGTGTTATGGGCCCTTAGGGCTTGCACTAGGCTGAGATTTCCAGGTAACATTAATACTGGGAACACTGCTGTGGACCTAATAACAAAGGGAATGCTAAATGAGTCTAGAAGCAACAAAAGCAGTAACAGTAAAAACTAAGACACGACCATTTCTTTTCTGAATTTAAAAAACTATAGTTACAATCTTTAAGGAATCTCCACACTGTTTTCCATAGTGGTTATACTAAAACATTCCCACCAGCAGTGTAGAAGTGTTCCCTTTTAACTGGATCTACACCAATATCTATTATTTTTTGATTTTTTCATTAAGGCCATTCTTGCAGGAGTGAGGTGGTATCTCATGGTGGTTTTGATTTGCATTTCCCTGATCGTTAGTGATATAGAGCATTTCCCCATATATTTGTTGGTCATTTGTATATTGTATATCTTCTCTTGAGAATTGTCTATTCATGTTCTTAGCCCACTTTTTGATGGGATTGTTTGTTCTTTTCTTGCTGACTTGTTTGAGTTCCTTGTAGATTCTGGATATTAGTCTTTTGTTAGATTTATAGATTGTGATGATTTTCTCCCACTCTGAGGGTGGTCCATTTACTCTGCTGACTATTGCTTTTGCTGTGCAAAAGCTCTTTAGTTTAATTAAGTCCCACCTATTTATCTTTGTTTTTGTTGCATTTGCTTTTGGGTTCTTGGTAATGAAGTCTGCCAGCAATCCCACTACTGTGTATCTACCCAGAGGAAAAGAAGCTATTATATGAAAAGGATATCTGCACATGCATGTTTATAGCAGCACAATTCACAATTGCAAAAATATGGAACCAGCCCAAATGCCATCAATCAATGAGTGGATGAAGAAACTGTGGTAGACATATACGACGGAATACTACTCAGCCATAAAAAAGAAATGAATTAATGGCATTCACAGCAACCTGGATGGGATTGGAGACTATTATTCTAAGTGAAGTAACTCAGTAATGGAAAACCAAACGTTGTATGTTCTCACTCATAAGTGGGAGCTAACCTATGAGGATACAAAGGCATAAGAATGTTACAATGGACTTTGGGGACTTGGGTGAAAAGATGGGAAGAGGGTGATGACAAAAAGACTACAAATCAGGTTCAGTGTATACTGCTTGGGTGAAGGGAGGAAGCTGAATCTCACAAATCACCATTAAAGAACTTACCTATGTAACCAAATAGCCCATGTTCTCCAAAACCTATGGAAATAAATTTTTTTTAAAAATAGTTCCAGTCAATTTCTTAAAATAACCATCTTTCAATCTCTAATTTCAAAAAACAACACATCTTTATTTTCAGAACCATGTCAGATTAAAGTCCTGAGAGAGAGAATCTTTCTCGTAAGGAAGGGTCAATGAAGAGTTAGCTTTCTGTCTCAGTCTTGACTGTAATTCTAAGGTTTGCTTTTGCGCACCATTTTATCCACATAAATTAAATATTGGTTAACAAATTTAATTATAGATTTTTTTTTCAAAATTGAATACCTTTACTGATTTTGCCTTATTGAGTAATATGTACTTGGTGTTAAAAACAAAAAACCTACACACTCACAACATACAAACGAACAGAAATTTAAATTAAAACGTAAATTCTACTCACCCCCAAAAACATTCTACCTCTTGCAATAAGAACCACATAAAATGTTATTATTATTCAGAGTGCTTTTATGCCTGATCAATAGTGGTGCCTGGTAGAATTTTGACATGACATGCTGTCAGGAAAAGGGAAAACAGCTGCTCTGGAGTTATGTTACAGGTTTACTGTGCCAACCTGGAAGAATCAAGACTGTCAAAAGCAATCAAACTAACACCTAAGTCCCCATTCATTGTGAGTGAAGGTGTTTTGCCAGAGTGCCAGGGGAAAGTTCTGGGGACACTGCTCTAGCAAGTGACAAGAGTAGTGACTTGGCTTCTCAAATCCTAATCTTTCTGGTCAAAAAATGGATTGGAAGATTTTGTCCAACCAGAAACGTTTTGCGATTCACTTTTCCAATGGAGAAGCATTGATTCATGTAAACCTCAAAGCCTGGTAAGCTAAGCCACTTTTAAAGGAACTGTAAAGTCCAAGAAAGCAGAAGGCAGAGAGAGTTTTCTAAACTATGGCTTGTTTGATAAGTCTCTGTAAATGAAACTTGTCCTCTGAACACATTTTGTGTTTCCTTGGGTCAAAGACTCCCGACGTCCAGATCATTATGCAAGGACAGTTTGAGCCCAGTGCTCTCTGACTGAGGTAGGACCCCCGGGGAAGGTGAAGAGGGCAGCCCTCTGCGAAACAGCCCAGCAGTTAAGAATGGGCAGCACCTGGCCAGGCGCATTTGAGAACTAGGAATATGGCAACAATAACATTTATTAATTTGGATGAAGACAAGAAGACATATTGGATTCCCTGAAACAATCATTGACCTGCCTGAATCCCAACTGCTGCACTGACTCCACTAATTCACCAATCCACTTGAGCTGGGAGGAGAGCCCATGCACAGAGGTTTATGGATAAACAGACCTGGGCGTCTAGCATGATGTTAAATTTATATGGCCACAGAACTACAAAAGGAAATAGCTATCACGTCACCTACCACAGTGCTGCTGACACTTGGACAACATGGGCTTGAGCTGCATGGGTCCACTTAGACAATAATGTTTTCAAAAACTATATTGGAAATTTTTTTGGAAATTTACAACAATTTGAAAAATATTGTAGACCAACCATGTAGCCTAGAAATATTAAAACATTAAGAAACAGGTACGGCATGAATGCATAAAATATACATAGTTGCTATTCTATTTTATCATCTACTACTGTAAATATATGCAAATCTATTATACGAGGTTAACATTTATCAAAGCATATGGTCACAAACTGTTATAGTTTGTACATGGTACCATTTACAGATGAGGACATATAAGCCAATGTAAAAATGCAGTATTAAGTCATAACTGCATAAAAGTAACTGTGGCACATACTGCACTTCTGTGATAATTTCACAGGCACCTCCCACTGCTATTGTGGTGAGCCCATGTGTTGTGAGTTTCTGCATAAAGCCCTGCAATGCTGATCATTGCCACGTGGGCAGTTTGTTTCTCTAGTTAATTGCGTACTGTAGTAAAAAGTGATCTCGCGGTTCTTGCATATTTTCCGTGTTTAGCGCGATATGGTAAACATTGAATAGCACCATGAAACCCACACGAAGGGCCACTGGTGATGTTGGAAGGCTCCCAAGAAGCAGAGAAAATTCATGACATGACAAAATCAGTTAAATTGCTTCATATGCACTGTAGATTGAGGTCTGCAGCTGGGGTTTCCCATTGTTTTAAGATAAATGAATCAGCCTAAAGATCATTGTAAAAAAAGAAAAAGACATTGGAGAGGCCGTAACTGCAGCTATTCCAGCAACAGCAGTAGTTACATTTCTGAAAAGACAAAATTTGTAAGTGGGTTTTCAAGTGCTCAAGGGTAACACCCTAACCCCAGCATTGTTCAAGGGTCAACTGTATTGCAGTCAAAAACAGAAATTTAAAAAAAAATTCCTTCAAAAAAGTAAAATTGTATTGCACACTTGCTAATACAATTTTAACACATAATTTTCTTCACCATCAATATAAGATATGCTATGCCAGTTTTCCCTATTTGTAATAATTCATGTATTACTTATAGTTTACTTTAGATACGGTTCTTTGTGTAAAATTTATTTATTTTTATTATTTATTTATTTTTTATTTTTCATTTTTGAGACAGAGTCTCACTCTGTCGCCCAGGCTGGAGTGCAGTGGCCTGATCTCAGCTCACTGCAATCTCCTCCTCCTGGGTTCAAGTGATTCTCCTGCCTCAGCCTCCTGAGTAGCTGGGATTACAGGCATGTGCCATCATGCCCAGCTAATTTTTCTATTTTTTTTTAATAGAGACGGAGTTTCACCATGTTGGCCAGGCTGGTCTTGAACTGACCTCAAGTGATCTGCCCACCTCAGACTCCCAAAGTGCTGGGATTACAGGTGTGAGCCACCATACCTGGCCTTCTTTGTGTAAAATTTAAATGCTTCTTTTTTTAGCTAAGAAACATAAAACTTTCCATTCATATTTTACCTTTTCTCCTCTTTTCCAAATACGTATGATACCTTATTCTTGTGGTAGAATGTTACACGTAGAAATAAAAGATTTAGTTAGCATCAGCAAACCTGAAAGTGGATTAATGAAATATTTAAGACAGGGCAAGCAAGTCCATTTCTGAATGATGGATGTTTGCATTTATCCAGTGGAGCTGCTATTCATGGAGACACAGCAGCATTCCCCTAGAAGGCTGATAGCCCTGGCTTCCCTTCCCTTCAGGGGCAGGAGCAAGCTGAGCCTCTGGTGCTGTGTTTGACAACACAGACACAGCCTGGAGGTCTTATGGCTTGGTTCCAGAATCCTGCAGTAAAGTAAATATTAAATAAAGCAAGTTTTACTCAGGTATTTGGGTTTCCCAGTGCATATAAAAGTTAGGCTTACACTATACTATAGTCTATTAAGTGTGCATTGGCATGATGTCTAAAAAATGTGCATAGGTTAACTAAAAATATTTTATTGCTAAAAATGGTAACAAGCAGTAGTGAATTTTTTCCAGATGTTTTCAATTTACTTTGCCCAGACCCATCAGAGGAATCATTATCTGTGGCAGTTATAACCATACCAAATGTATTTCTTAAGCAGTAAAACTTAAAAGTCAACATTACTCTTTGATCCATGGGATGCAGAATGGGTGTTGTGTTTGCAGACATGAAACAGTATTAATCTTCTTGCACGTCTCCATCAGAGCTCTTGGGTCACCAGGGGTACTGTTAAGGACCACTAATATTTTTAAAAGAATGTTTTTTTTTTTTTTTTCCTGAGCAGTAGGTCTCAACAGTGGGCTTAAAATGTCCAGTAAACCATGCTGTGGACAGATATGCTGTCACCCAGGCTTTGTTGTTTCATTTATAACACACAAGGCATCTTAGGTTCAGTGTAATTCTTAAGGGCCCTAAGACTGTTGGAATGGAAAATGAGCACTGGCTTCAATTTACAGTCACAAGCTGCATTAACTCCTACTAAGTGAGCTAGTGTGTTATTTGAATCTTTGAAGTCAGGCATTGGACTTCTGTCTAGCTGTAAAAGTCCTAGATGACATCTGCTTCCAAAAGAATGTTGCTTAATCTACATTGAAAATGTGTTCTTTAGTGTAGCCACCTTCATCAATGATCTTAGCTGGATCTTCTGCACCAGTTGCTGCAGCTTCTCCATCAGCACTTGCTGCTTCACCTTACACTTCATGTTATAGAGTTGCTTATTTCCTGAAACCTCATGAACCAACCTGTGCTAGCTCCGAACTTTTCTTCTGTACCTTCCTAATCTCTCTCAGCTTTCACAGAATTGAAAAGAGTTAGGGCTCTGCTCTGCTCTGGACTTAGTTTTGGTTTAAGGAAATGTGGTTGGTTTTATGTTCTGCCTAGAACGCTCACACTTTCTCCTTATCAGCAATAAGGCTGTTTTGCTTTTTTGTCATACATGTGTTCACTGGAGTAGCATTTTTAATTTCCTTTAAGAACGTCTTTGCATTCACAGCTTGGCTAACTGCTTGGTGCAAGATGCCTTGCTTTTTGTCTATCTCTTCTTTTGACATGCCTTTGTCACAAAGCTTAATTCTTTCTAGCTTTTGTTTTAAAGTGAGAAATGTACAACTTTTCTTCGATTTGAACATTTAGAGGCCATTGTAGGGTTATTAATGGGCCTAATATCAATATTATTGTGTCTCATTAAATAGTAAGGCCTAAGTAGAGAGAGAGAGAGAGAGACGGGGGAATGGCCAGTCAGTGGGGCAGTCAGAAAACACGGTATTTATCTATTAAGTTTACAGTCTTATATGGGCACAGTTCATGGTGCCCCAAAACAATGTCAATAATAACATCAAAGATACTGACCACAGAGCCCCATAACAGATACAATAAAAACAGAACCATTTGAAATATGATGAGAATTACCAAAATGTGACAGAGGTAGAAAGTGAACACATGCTGCTGGAAAAATGATGTCAATTGACGAGCTTAATGCCGGTTGCCACGTACCCTCAGTTTGTAAAAAACACATTATCTGCAAAGTGAAATCAACTGAAGTGCAGTAAAATGAGATGTGCTTCTACTTTGTCTTGAGCAGTTTTGTTTAAAGCGTCCAGGACCTGGTGCACCAACTTCCAGGACTCCCCAAGTCCATTCATCTTCTCTCCTGAGCACAGCTCTCCCAGTACCATTCTGCCAGCCCTGGAGAGCCCTTCACGGAGCCAGAGAGTGACCCCGGGGTCTAGCACGAACAGGGTCAGCAGCCCTGGCTTGCCCACCCCTTTGAGGTAAGACAACCTCCCCCCCGGGGGTTCCTCCACTCCATGGGGCAGAGCCAGGCCATCAGTCTCTGTGCAAAAGTCAAAATATTGACCATACCGCGTTGAAATTTTTTTTTATAAAAGAAACTTTGGGATGTATGTTTTTTTTTAAAGAAAGGAAAGAAAAAACACTTGGTGTGGAGAATGAAACCAGTATCAGCCACTTACTATGCCAAGCCTAGTGCTAAATGTTCCACTGACATATTTTATGTATGTTAGCAATAAAAGAAAAGGCAAAGCTTGAAATGTTTTTCATTTCTATCTACACTCCATGTGTGTCTCATTTTATAATAAAAATCATGCTGACAAGTAGCAGAGTATTTCAATAAAACAACATTTTAGACCTATGTTACAATGTTTTTCATTTTTTCTTCTTTCAGTAATTTTTTTAAGTGCTAAAGGCTCCTAGCTTCCTGAACATCAACTTTTTTCTTCTCTAGTTCTCATAGAAATGTAAAATAAAATTAAAGGATCTCACTATTTAAGTCAAGATCATTCTTTTCATTAAAAGGTAATATATTTTTCAGTAAATGAAGGTGAAGTCTTTAGCAAAATTTTGTTTTATTTTGAATACATAAAGCACTTTGTAAAATTCTTCTTTAAATATGTCTAAAAACTCTTTGATCATGACGATCAAAGGATCAAAGCTATTTTTTATACCTTTAGCATTTTTCAACGTGGGTCATAGTCACAAACCCTATAGATTGACCATTGTCTTGAGAAAGAGACAGAATAATTGGATTGTAGCAATGAAGAGTAGACACTTCCTTATAAAAGGAGGAGAAATTCCCATGCACAGCTTCATCCCTAATATGTCAATATGTCACCATCTCAAAGGCCATCTCACCTTATTGAGGGAGGTGCTACAGCCCCACTCATAACATCGTAACTGCTGGGAAGGAAACAATGTATTTATAGCATTCATGTAATTAAAAACAAAACTCATCTGTAATGAAAGGAACTTTTCAATTAAAAAAAAAGGAAAAAGTTATTCAGAAATACTGTCCCCTTCTAAAACTGAAAGGCATTACTCTGATACTAAGGGAAGATTTTAAGAAGAATGTATTGTGGACAGATTCTCAAATGCAACAGGACAGCAGCAAATTGTATAATCACTCTTTGTTCATTATACATCTGTGACATAATCAGATTTAGGGATAATATGAAATTATAAAACTGAAGGTTTTGTCAGATTAAATTGACGAGAAAAAATATAGCTTAAAGAGACCTTGTGACATATTAATAAATGGGTATAGTCTGTAAGGAATATTAGCAAAACCTGTCTGAACTAGATTATAAATCTCCAACGAGTTTTTAAATTACTCATGCCTCCAGGACACAGAAACACAAACTACTGGATGGTAGACACATCAGATTTGCAGCTACAAGGCTTAAAAAAATAGTAAGATAAAAAGCAGTGCTTAAATAAATATGTCTAATGATAAATTCCAGGTTACTTGAATTTTAATTGTGTCTGTGGTCTGTGTAATATGCGTGCACATGTGGGCATGTGCCTGCAAGTACTATAAGGGCAACTTCATCTAGTATTTATTTAATAGAGCATTTTATCGGCCTTTATTTTTTTTTGCCAGAAGAGTAAACTTACATAGATGATTTATAATTTAAGTTAAAAACTACTTTTTTAGGCACTTGTTGATCCTTCAAACACCAATCACAGCAAACATATTTAGAGCACATACTACACTTTGGCCACTGTTCCAAGCGCCTGAGATTTATTTCTGGTCAGTTTCACAATTGATGACTCTGAAGCTCATGGCACTGAAGTCCCTTGGACCAAGTGACGTTGGTAGTCAATACTTCTTGGACCACAGGTTTGAAACTAGGCAGAAAACTGGCTCTAACTTGGTTTTACAAACATAACAGCACTGACCTCTATATTCTCTCACAGGTTATGAGGAAACCAGCTCCATTGAACAGTAAACAGTTTTGGTAAACCTGAGCTTATCAATAGAAACTTCGGTAGCTCATCTGACAGTGTGAGAGATAATTTAGCATGTATTTATTCTATGTCTTTCCCCATATGATTTTCCTTGGCTCGACTGAGAAATATGTTTATATTCAGGTGTGCAATATGTATGAGAAAACATGCTATTTCCCTCAACTTGCTTTATCAAGGGGCAGTGTTAGGGAGAAGTGTAATTGGCACATACTTGGTGGAGCGAAATTGGAAGTTTTCCCAATCCCCGTGAAGCCATCTTGCTATGGGAGGCAACGCTACTTTACCCAGCATGGTTATTGTGGTTTTGGTGATAGCTCAGGTATTTTAAGTGGCCTTGACTGACATTTCATACGTGTGGTTGTTGAGGAACTATGGCTGTTACCTAGCTCTTGTCTCCTGGAGGAAAGCCTTGGATTTCCCTGGATGAAGTTTGATTCCAGGGTGAATGCTCATGGGGTTGAATCCAGGCTGCAAAACAGACTGTTGGCCTCTGACTTGAAAAACTTATTTGGAAGCCTCATGAAATAGAGTTCAAAGACACAACTGGCAATTCATATTTTCTTTCATATGGATTTGCTTAATGTATGGAAAAAAAGATAACAAGACTCCATACATTCATTCATTCATGCATTCATTCACTCTTACATTGTTCTATTTGGAAAAAACTCCTATATGCTTCTTTGAAAATGTACACGTGGTTTGAGGAGTTCCAGTATGACTACGTTTTCTTTTTCTTTTTTTTTTTTTTTTTTTTTTTTTTTTGAGACGGAGTCTCGCTCTGTCTCCCAGGCTGGAGTGCAGTGGCGCGATCTTGCCTCACTGCAAGCTCTGCCTCCCGGGTTCACGCCATTCTCCTGCCTCAGCCTCTCCGAGTAGCTGGGACTACAGGCGCCCGTCACCACGCCCGGATAATTTTTTTGTATTTTTAGTAGAGACGGGGTTTCACCGTGGTCTCCATCTCCTGACCTCGTGATCCACCCGCCTCGGCCTCCCAAAGTGCTGGGATTACAGGCGTGAGCCACCGTGCCCAGTGACTACATTTTCTTAGGATAGGTGGGCAGGGCTCTGAATCTCCCATTTTTGCTTTAGCTAATATTTTATAGAATAACACTACTTGGAAAAAGGAGAATTCCTTTGCTTAAAGTTTCTGTTTTTACTTTTTTAAACAACTGATCCAGACTCTTTTAATCTCAACTTCAGATTTAAACATGTCAATACAAAATTGACATAAGTATACAGTCACCAGTATTATTAAAACTGTTAGCATCAAATATTTTTCACAGTGCATTATTTCAAGTGTTATTTAAAATTATATGCCTTTGTTTTATCTCCCTTGGAGACCTATTGTGATTTACTTTGTCATATCCCTCAAAATCCCTGTTCTAGTTATGTTTTTAATTAAAGATATAATAGTTAAAACTGAAGCAATTAAAATTACTTAAAGTTAGTAATACATTTTATTATTTTTAAAAACCTGCTAAAATTTTGCTACCAGAATTATCATAGAAAATAATTGGTGAAAGATTGAGTATGGTGGTGATATTTGAAAAGAAAAAGAGGCAAGAATTAATTCATGCTTCAAAAATAATTAAACGAGAAAAAATGTCTGGCATGAATAAGTTTCAAACTGGGTAGAAGCGCTTATCTCCATGGTTCAATAAATATTTAAAATGCTATCCATCATATTATTTTGAGCTCCTTACTGAATTTAACTCTACCCTCATTCATCCTATATCACTTTCTTTCTTAAAATATTTTCTTCATAGACCAGCTGAGTAAATTTGAAACATCATCAAGGTCCCCACAGCCAAGAGTAAGGAAACAGGAGTAAATTATTTACATGGGCTATGGTGACTAATAAAATCTCAAATTGAATGGTTTAGATCTGTCTATTCTGCTATAAACATATTATTTAAGTACTTATATCAATGTTCTTTGCTTAATGAAGAAATATATTTATTTTCTAACTATTCCTGTAGTTTACATAATTTGGACACTTCCTTTCCCTTGTCATGAGAAGCTATGGAACAATATCTCCCCATGTTATCACCTATCCTTTACTTGTAAAATGAATTCTGAGCAAGATAGTGAGGGGCTCACCTACCTAATCAAAACAAAATTTCTCGAGTCTAAGAAGTTAATTTACCAGAAACCACTGCCCATTATCTTTTGCAAACAAAGCAAGGTAATGTGCATTTATATGTATATTTGTATCACATATCTTTTTTATTAGCATATAAAGCCACAGGTAGCAGAGGCCTTGATGCTTTATTGACTAACATATCCCCACTGTGTATAATAGTGCCTGGCACAGAGCAGCTGCTCAATAAATTTTTATAGGATGAGCCAGTGGATGGAGGAAAAAATGATTAGAGGGAGAGAAGGATGGAAGGAGGGAAGGATGGGTGAATGGTTAGACAGGTGGATGGATGGATGGATGCATGGATGGATGGATGGATGGATGGATGGATGGATGCATGGATGGATAGATGGATGGATGGGGAACAGATACATAGACAGATGAGTGGACAGATGGAGACTGGACAGGTGAATGAATGGATGGGTGAAGAGGAGGTGGATGCATACATGGAATATCTGATGTAACTTTCTTTGGGCCTCAGTGTGATGTGTTCTATTAGCTGTCTTTTTGGCAGGGTCTTTATTTCGAAATGAGAGCCACTTAGCAGGCAAAACAGAGATGAGATTCCTCTAAAACTGAACTAAACTAAAATTAAACAATTTAGGAAGAATGATACATTTATATATTGATTCTAAAATTATCCTAGTTTTCAATGAAACAAATTTCATTTTAATTTTTGATGTAATAAAAATAAATCATAATCTGCATAACACCACCAATAGGCTTTTGAGCTAAAGTTGCTCAATGTGATTGTCATGATCTCTTCGGATCATTTAAAATTAATATTCAGCCTAACAGTCTATCATACTGGTAGGTCTGAAAGCTGAACTTCTAATGCCTTAATGATCTTACTTTCCAAACAGCTTCCTGGAAGTCATCCTAATTCAGTAGTGCTCTTTATAATGCTTACCCGAAAATCACTGTCTAATCAAGTTAATGCTTTCCTCTACTTTGTAACATAATTGCAAATACTCTTATGAGATGCCTTTGGACAACAAAACTCTGAAAATAGCTATATCCAGAGTCACTGCAAAAGACTCTGACTGAAAGATGTACAGAAATCACAATTATTGATGATTTATTACTCTATGATTTAGTATTAGGCACTGGAAAAAAAGAAAATGTTAAAAAGAAAAATAGTGAAAAATCAAATATTGATGTTAAACTCAAGTATTCAACCTTTATATTTTAATTAAGATTACACTTATTTTATCTATGATTTTCTGAGAAAGTTGTATCAAGATTCTCTATTATAAATGTTGTTTTATCAATTTGTCCCTGTGGTTTTTTCCACTATTGCTTGATGTACATATTTATATGGCTATGCTTTCAAAAAATGTATATCTATGTGGTGAATTCTGTCTTTTATCAATTAAAAAATACCTTTTTTTAACCTGATATTTTCTTTTGCCATAACATGTACTTTTGCTGATATATTTTATTTTATTGGTCAGTCATTTTCTGATATATATTTTTAGTTTCAACCTTTTGTGTCAGTATAATTTAAATACTTTTGTTAGAATAATACATAAAGCTGTGGTATCAGTCAGGATTCTCCAGAGTGAGGAAGATATATTTTACAGAATTGGCTCATGTGCTTATGGAGGCTCATAGGCAGTTCTGTGGGGTTAACCAGCAGGCTGGAGACCCATGGAGAGAAAATGATTCTGTTTAAAGGTCGTCCATCAGAAAATTTTCCCCTAATTGTGGGAGGTCAGTATTTTTGTTCTATCCAGAATTTCAAATGATTGGATGAGGCCCACCCACATACAGATTAAAATGGTGATCTCATCCAAAAGCACTCTTACAGAAACACCCAGCATGTTTGACCAAATAACTGGACACCCCATGGCTCATTCAAGTTGACACATAAATGAATCATCACAGTTTTTTTTATCAATTCTAAAAATTTCTGTCTTTGGCCAGGCTTGGTGGTTCACGCCTGTAATCCCAGCACTTTGGGAGGCCAAGGGGGGCGGATCAAGAGGTCAGGAGATCGAGACCATCCTGGCTAACACGGTGAAACCCTGTGTCTACTAAAAAAAAAAATACAAAAATATTAGCCGGGCCTGGTGGCAGGTGCTTGTAGTCCCAGCTACTCGGGAGGCTGAGGCAGGAGAAAGGGGTGAACCCAGGAGGCAGAGCTTGTAGTGAGCCGACATCGTGCCACTGCACCCCAGCCTGGGTGACAGAGCAAGACTCCATCTCAAAATAAATAAATAACTAAATAAAAATTCTGTCTTTTAGGAAATGATTTTGTATTTTTACATTGTAATTAATGACATATTTACAATTCATATATTAGTAATTTATTTTTACCATCTTATGGCTGCTTCTTTTTTATGTTTTCTCTCTTCCGTTTATTTTCTTTTCTCTTGTCTTCCTTTGCATGGTTTGGATTGTTTTACTTATCATTTTCCTTTTCTACAGTTTTCATGCATTCTCCTGTGCAGTTGTACCCATGAGTTTTCATGTCCATGCTTTTAAAAGATATCTTTTTGCATTTGACCTTATATATAGCAGCATGGATAATTATCTAAACAATGTGTAAAGTTAAACAATATATGTGTCATTTTCCTGATAAGATGTTGAGAATACTTTTATATTAATCATTCCAATCTTGTTTTACATGTTATTTTATTCATATATTTCAATTCTCCACTTAAAGTTCATCAGATTA
The DNA here is from genome assembly GCF_006542625.1 of Nomascus leucogenys. Lineage (NCBI taxonomy): Eukaryota > Metazoa > Chordata > Mammalia > Primates > Hylobatidae > Nomascus > Nomascus leucogenys. Next base: position 111,009,027 of record NC_044389.1, read on the forward strand.
TTAATTGCTATAATTATTACGTTTTATAGTCATTTCTTAGAGTTATTTATCCATTCATTTGCTCTCTTTTGCTTCCTAGAGATACATTAGAGCCTCTTGTCTCTCTTTTATGTCTGTTTTTTTTTTTGAGACAGTCTCACCCTGTCACCCAGGTTGGAGTGCAGTGGTGCTATCTCAGCTCACTGCAACCTCTGCCTCCTGGTTCAAGTGATTCTCCTGCCTCAACCTCCGGAGTAGCTGACAGGCAGTCACCACCATGCCCAGCTAATTTTTGTACTTTTAGTAGAGATGAGGTTTCACCCTGTTGGCCAAGATGGTCTTGAACTCCTGACCTCAAGTGATCCACCCACCCTCGGCTCCCAAAGTGCTGGGATTACAGGCATGAGACACTGAGCACGGCCTATCTTTTATCTCTTCTTTTAAAAATTTTCTATGCTATATATTAGGCAATCGTAAGTAAACTTTTTTCCCTAAGGGGCAAAATACATAATATTTTAGGCTTTGTAGGCCGCGTAGTTCTCTGCCAAAGCTACTCAGAACAACCGCAGACAATGCAGGAGAAAAAGGAAGTGGCAGTGTCCCAACAAAAGTTTATTTAAGAAAAAAAATTCAGTTGGTTGTCTGGATTTGGCCTGTGTGTTACTACAGTTTCTGATACCTGTTCCAGATAAATTCCTCAGTGCTTTCCTCCAATTCACTGTATTTCCCTTTGACCAGGTCCCTTTGAGATAGTCTAGAGTTCATCTCATACATATTGTTTTACATGACAGCATTTTTCACAGTCAATTCATATTAATTGAAAGTAATATGAAATATTGAGAGTTCTGGTGTTAATTTAATGGCAGGGTGTGTACATAATATTTATGCCTCACACATAAACCATGAATGGTTGCCACATTTATGAAAATGCTGATACATTTTGTTTTGTTTTAAAATAGAGGATTAGGCTAACTCCATAAGTTAGTGTTTCTTTATAAATCATGTTTCTAGGCCTGGAGCAGTGGCTCATGCCTGTTATCCCAGCACTTTGGGAGGCTGAGGTGGGCATGTCACTTGAGGTCAGAAGTTCAAGATCAGGCTGACTAAAACAGTGAAACCCTGTCTGTAGTCCCAGCTACTTGGGAGCCTGAAGCAGGAGAATCGCTTGAACCCAGGAGGCAGAGATTGCAGTGAGCCAAGATTGCACCACTGCACTCCAGCCTGGGCAACAGAGCAAGGCTCCATCTCAGAAAAAGATAAAAATAAAATATCTTTCCATACTTGACATTTTGAGCACACATAAGAATGAGCTTGGAATTCTAACATATTTTTATTTGTTCCTGATTGCTTTTATGGTAAATGTTATCAGTGAAATGAGGTTTAGGTGTCGTTCAAAGTCAAATGAAGATGGGTGCTGAATGATATTACATTTAAAAACATGGGCCATTAATGATGGATGATTTTCTTCAAAAGAACTTAAAGCAATAATCTTAGACATTATTGAAAACAACCAGGAGTTACAAGTTTGCACACTGTTATGAATATGAGGAAACTCATTATAGTGTAAACCACCATCGGTTCAACCCATCTTTTACTGTATGATGTGGCTCTAACACATGCTTTGCTGGTGACTTTCTTCTTCTTACTGTTAACTTTCTATGGCCAGAATAGTAGATTCTGATGATTCAAAGCTTCTCCTTTACTTTCATGATGTATGCCAAACACCACAATTATCTCTCAACCCTATTTGAGCTTGTATATGAGGCTAGTCTCAACAACTTTTAAAAATAATAATCCCATTTGTTGAAACCTACCTTAGAGACTAGAACTTGATAATGACATAAAGTACTCGGTTTTTAGAGTGCCTCAAGTGCTACTGCTTTGTAATATGTTGAATGGTGGAAGCTGTGCATGCTTTGGGCTTGTTCTCTGTAGTCTAGACAAATGACGAAATGATGAGGAAAAGGCTTTGGCTGCCATAGGAAATGCTGAATGCAGAAATACACCCAGACAGAGAGCTCACAATCAATCAGTAGATCATGACAACATTTTTTCATTCATTCGTTCATTCATTTATTCTTCCAAAAATATTTATTGAACACCAACTACAATCTGGCACTAGAAGATGCTGAGACTAGATGGGTGATCAGATGAGCTTTTTGCCCTCATGAAATTATAGACTACTTTTTAAAATATTCAGTCTACCATAATAATATGTTCTGGGAAAGTTGTTACCATATGGCTTTTTTTTTTACAAATCCTATTTTCCGTAGGGAATAATATGCCTATTAGAAAAAAATGGGGCAGAATAAAGTGAATATTTTTATGTATTTTAAGCACAAATTAAATATATTTTCTTCAAATGTATATGTGATCAATTGATATTTGATCCATACTTAATGCATAAAATGTTCTTAATACTCTCTGGAATTTGAATAAAAACAAAGACATAATTGCATAAAAAGGCAGACAGTCTCAACATTTTATAATAAATAAATAATGTTTGCTTTACAGAGGCTCATTTATAAGAACAGAAGCAACTTATTATTTTCTGGGAGAAGAAAAGTCTTTTCTGAGAACAGCTGATAAAATTTCATTCCTTTTGAGTTTTCTGAACTTGTCCAATCCCTTCTGAAGTATATTTTAAACTTATGACAAGATTTTCAATTCTACAGATAAGTAATACCTAGAAAATATATTTGCATCAATGTGCTTATTTTTGCCAGCTTTGAGCAAAAAAGCTGTATTTTAACTAAATAAAAATAAAAACCTTCCTTTTATTTAGGTTTTACATATGATATTCTTCATATGTGAAGCTGTGAATCCACCATCCCAGGGCTTGAATTTTTTTCTTCATTGGTCATGATGGATTTATGTCTATTTCTCCTCATCAACTGATATCAAAGAAGTTGTAGGATATCTCAGGGGGCTGACAAAAGGAATCTGTGGTTAAGAAACACAACACAGATTGTTGCCCCTGAAAGCTATCCTTGAGCTAGACCTTTGAAAAGAGAGAGTTCTTTGCCCACTTAACCACCCCGAGTTACTTTCAATTATGCACTTAAAAAATAAAGTAAAATTTCTACAGTTGAAGGAAGAGTATGTTTTGATATAGTTTGGCTGTGTAGTCACCAAATCTCATCTTGAAATATAATCCCCATAATCCCCACGTGTCAAGAGAGACCAGGTGGAGGTAATTGAGTCATGGGGCAGATCTTTCCCATGCTATTCTCATGACAGTGAATAAGTCTCATGAGATTTGTGGTTTTATAAAGGGGAGTTTCCCTGCCCAAGCTCTCTTGCCTGCCGCCATGTAAGACATGCCTTTGCTTCTCCTTTGCCTTCCACCATGATTGTGAGACATCCCCAGCCATGTGGAACTGTGAGTCTATTAAACCTCTTTTCTTTATAAATTACCCAGTCTTGGGTATGTCTTTATTAGCGGCATGAAAACAGACCAATACAGTTTATAACCAAATATGCCCAGGCCACTTCCAGTGTGTGAGGAGGAGACACCAGCCTGTTGATGCCATGCCTGCACAGGGTCTCCACCAAGAAAGCGCAAACGTGCATTTTTCCCTGCCCAGCATTTTGCAATTCTTTACTTTTATATTAATCATTTCAATCTCATTTTACAGGTCATTTTATTCATATATTTTAATTCTCCTTCCTTTAAAGTACATCAGCTTATTCATTGCTATTATTATTGCATTTCATAGTCAATGCTTATTTAGAGTTATTTATCCATTTATTCACTCTCTTTTGCTTCTTTGAAATGTATTAGAGCCTCTCCTCTATCTCTTATCTCTTATTTTTTTTTCTTTATCTGTTTCTCACTTGAGAAGAATATGTATGCTCCTTGCGTCAATTATCTTTTGAGTAAGGTCTCTAATCCTGACCATCCACCCATACCTGAGTTTCAACATTTTTGTGTCAATTTGATATTCCTGTAAGACTGACCCACTTTTAACTTCCTCATATTCCAGACCTCCACAGCATGTTCATCATGCTAGACATCCTCTCTACTTCCTTTCTGGAGGTGACATTATTTCAGTAGCCCACCAGCAAGTTTCCTTCTTTCTGGCTTTTCTTCTGTTTAAATGCTTTTGTTTACCTGCTGTCTTAATCAAGGGTGTCCAGAGAATCAGAACCAATAGGGGATATAGACATATATCCTAGATATTTCCTATATATTTATCTATCTATATAGATAGTTATCAATTTATATCTATATAGCTATCAATATATCTATATAGTTATCAACTTATATCTATATAGTTATCAATTTATATCTATCTATATATCTATATAGATATAGATACTAGCTAGATACAGATATATAGATATCTATATGTATATATTTATTATGGAAAATTGGAGCTGCAGACCCAGGAAAGCAGGTGGTGTGACTCCAGTACAAGGGCAGGAGAAAATCTTTGCTACAGCCAAATGCTGAGGCAGAAAAAGGAAGGGGGTGGGGTAGAATTCGTTCTCCCTTAACCTTTTGTGTTATTCAAGTCCTTGAGGAATTGGATGATGCCCACTCACTTTGTGGAGGGTAATCCGAATCCACTTTACTAAATCCACCCGTTCAAATGTTTATCTCATCTAGAAACACCCTCACAGACACTCCTGGAAGTAATGTTTAATCTGGGCACCACATGGCCTAATCAAGTAGACAATAGGATTACCCATGCTCCCTGCTGTGTCATATCATTCATGTCATTGCAATGCAATCACTGGTTTTACACAACCCTTCTAATGACCAGAATTTGGACTCCTTAATTTCAGAGACTTATTTCTCTTCTTGTTTTCAGGACCTAACATAGGGAAAGATGCAAAGTAGGCATTCAATATTTTTTTTCTTGAATGAATTAATAAATGGACAAAGAGAAAAGTAAGCAAAATATGTGAACACCCGATCTTGTTAGCCCTTCCTTTATAATACTTTTAAACTTTGTTTCTTGCTCTTCTTTGCTTATGCCTCTCCAAAACAACTCCTGTTTGGATGACTACAAATAAGATAATTATATGTCTCCTTCCTCCTAAATCAACCCTTTGCAGTTCACTCTGAAAATCTCAATCTGTATTATATTTTACAAACATTATTGTCTATTAGTGTCTAGAGATCTCAGAGCAACAGGAGCTCAATAATTATTAGTTACATGTTACCTAAGCTTCTAAACAGGCAATATATTACCCATAGATTTATTGGTAGCATAGTCTAATGAAGACTTTCAACAAAGAAAAAGAAGGAAGAATGGAAGCAGCTTCAATCATTAAGAAAGACTTCAGAAATCATGTCCTTTGCAGCAACATTGATGGAGCTGGAGGCATCTAAATGAATTGATACAGAAACAGAGAACCAAACGCTGAATGTTCTCACTTAGAACTGAGAGCTAAATATTGAGTACACATGGGCACAAAGAAGGGAGCCACAGGCATAGGGGTCTACTTGTGGGTGGAGGGTGGGTGTGAGGGTTGAAAAACTGTCAGTACATGCTGATTACCTGGGTGACAAACTTATCTGTACACCAAACTCCAATGACATGCAGTTTACCAGTGTAAAACAAATTTGCACATGTACCCCCCAAACCTAAAATAAAAATTGTAAAGAAACAAAAAGCAAAAGCTATATTCATCTAAGAAGACAATCACATGTCAGTGTTCAGTTAATTTCATTTTAAAGTTTTCACAGGAAAACACACAGCTTGCCAGAGTTTTTCTCTTCTTCAAGAAGTCTACAAAGTTGCCTTCTTTAAAAAGAAATGGAAATAGAGTTGACTTTTAATACTTTTTTCTCTTCTTTTTTTTTTTGGTGGGGGTGCAGGGGGACAGAGTCTCGCTCTGTCACCCAGGCTGGAGGGCAGTGGAATGATCTCGGCTCACTGCAACCTCCACCTCCGAGGTTCAAGCAATTCTCCTGCCTACGCCTCCCGAGTAGCTGGGACTACAGGCGCCCACCACCATGCCCAGCTAATTTTTGTATTTTTAGTGGAGACGGAATTTCACCATGTTGGCCAGGATGGTCTTGAATTCCTGACCTCAGGTGATCCACCTGCCTTGGCCTCCCAAACTGCTGGGATTACAGGTGTGACCCACTGTGCCTGGCCTACTTTTAATACTTCTAACAAACACGTATGTAAACTTAAGATTTCCACTGGTATTACAGAAACTCTATAGGGAGAACAGTCTAACAATCCAGGCTTGTGTAGCTCTAGTAGACATTTGTAAGCTATAATTTGAAAACACATTAAAAATAATTATACATAACAATTGAGGCAGGCTTACGACTTAAATGCATTAATTTATTGTCAAAGATCTTTACAAATGTTAACTAATAAATTCTTATAATATTGGCCCTAAGATTAAGCATTTATCATTTCTGTACTATGTTTCAAAGAAGAATGGATGAATACAAGTAAAAATACTCTCAGAGAGAGGGAGGAAGAAAAGAGTTTTTGAGAACAATTTAAAATGGAAAATCCAAGTAAAGGTGGATTTGAGGACTTACAGATATTAAGGCATTGCAGCAACCCTTTTGGGAGTTATCAAGATTAAAACAAATCTGGTTTCTTCATATCTGATAAAAATCAGTTTCAATCTTTGCACAAAACGCAAAGCAATAAAGCTCTTTTCAGAAGAAACCAAACAGACGAGAGGCTTTAGATGGAAGTTACACCTTAATTGGAAGTACAATTACTGCATAGCCTGCTCATTGCCAGAGAGCAGAAGGGGTCTCTCACTTAGAAGCCTCAGCTTGCCCTGCAAGTCGAGGTAAGAGAATTTCTGTGGGCCAGCTATTCTGCCTGTGGACCTTGGCATGCCTAGAGTGTTTGAGTGCAGGAATTGTGCACCCTGAAATGTAGACTGTAGGAGAGAATGAGAAAGGGGAAACCAATCAAATACCAGCAGTCTTTCTTCATTGCAAGGAATATTACCGGTGGCAGTGACAGCTAGGAGAGCAGTCTTGAGCATCTCCCTGCCTTCTTGCTAGCAGAGTACCCATCAGAAGAAAGCACAGGTTCCTCTGCTGCTGAGAAGTCCCACACACTTTTATGTACTTTCATCCTTTTTAAGGCTGGGAGGTCCTGATATTTCCCCAACACTCCACAACAGGTACAGGAGCAGAACCAGCGTCAGACTCTGGAGGCTGACCCCCTGAATCTGAAGATTAGACTCACAGATCTCTGCCTCTGGTTTTCAAACATAGACAGTGTGAACCCAGAAATGTGATCCAGCTCAGAGCTTCAATTGCACACACACAAAGATCAGACAAACCAAATTCTTTTAACTCCAAAGGTTAACAAGGAAACAATCATTTCTCTCTTGACCCAGAAAACAATGGAAATACATCACTTGATATTGGTGACAAAGTTCCTTTCCATCACAATCACACAGAGTCACAGGTCGAGGGTCAGAAAATAACAACACAGAAGAACTGGTAATGATATAGCACAGTCGAAGGGGACCAATCTCCACTGCCCAAGGTGCTTCAAAGTCAATGAGATGTGTTTGACCTACAAAAAGCTAATGGCTTAGAGAATGTCATGCTGGGAATATCTAGCAGAAGCTTTTAATTGCCTGTAAGATAAACCCTAGTTTCCTGCATGAAAATAATTTATCACAATGTGGTACTGTGTAATAATTTTAAAAATTGCAGGAATCTGTGGATCAGAAACATATACATTTAAGCATTCATTTCCCTTGAAGACATTGTTCGAAAATGTTTGCATAAAAAAAGATGCAATCATAAATTTACTTTTGCTTTGCTACAGAATATTGGCAAATTGCCTTCCATCGTGAATGTCCCCACATATTAACTATGAACAGCCTCTGCTGAGTTCAGCCATTCCCACACTCACAACAGGAGAATCAAATACCAGGGAATGGGAAGTGAATCTTAATACAGCTTCTATTGCCAAAGTTCAGTAAAGTCAGTCATTGCATTATTTTTTTGTAAGTTCGTTATCAGCCATGTTTGGGAGATGATTATTTTGATTGTGGAATACGCAAAATGCCTTGTATGAAACAGAATGAAAATTTATCTTGTGCCTATTTGGTTTTCCTTTCTTTGGTGGGGAGGGGGTCAAAATACAAAGCCACAGAAATTCATTTAGAAAGAAAGATGCATGGAATTTTTAATTTTCTTTTGCAGACATTGTCCCTTTAACTATCCTGAAAGAAAAAAAAGTGCATATTATAAAATCAGGCAAAACTGTTAAATTAAGGGCAGCTCTAACCTTTTTTCCTCCATCCTTCTTCCCCTTCCTAAGTCAATCCAATCAATCCATCCTTAATGAGCCAGGAAGAAGTTGTCGAAGGTCTGGAATGAGCTCGGCCCTGTGCCAGCCACTGGAGAACCTTGGCCATGAAGGACAGGGCTTCTGCCTTTTTGTATGTGTGTGCCAATTAGACCCGAAGAGGGAGGAAGAGTAAAGCATTTCTTTAAATTCTGAGTGCAGTCTGCATTAACTTTAGGGGATTTTCATGAAGCTTTCTAGAGGAATGACTCTTCTGTGTTCTTCGCTATCAAGATGTGGGTTCTTGACTATCATGGAGCAAGTCAGCTAACTCATGTATTTGCATATCTAAAATGAGATTCATTACAAAAGTGTATGTTAATAAAGAACACCATTAGCACTCAATTTTGCATTCTAATTGATGCTATTCAGGGGCCTATTAGTAGGCCAAGTACAGACCCAGTTTGTATCTTAATGTGAGAGAAAAGAACATTAGATTATTAAGATCCCACCATCTACATCTGCTGTGGATTTTAGGGAGCAGGTTAGAATAACTATGTTTAATGAGGTCATTACCTAAGGATATGCCATTAGATCTATTTTGTGTGCAGTGAACCAATCTTAAATATTTTAACATCTTTATTACAGAATGCACTATTATGATAATACCTGAAAATAATACTAATTCGTATCTACATGAAGTTTCCATTTTGGTGAGTCACTACAATTAGATACGTAATTGGAAGAAGATGGTTGCTCTCATCGGAAAGAAATTTTGCATCAGAATAAATCAACTTCCTCTTGTGTGCTTGTAAAAAGTATATGATAGACTTTGCTCTCTGAGCTCTGCCCTGCAAGCAATGAAGGCATTTATGAACATGGTGAATTCTGTTGAGTAATTGAATTGCATGTAATCAAATAAGAAGTGATTAAGAAAAAAGGCAGGGGAAACGGAAATAACCAGGGTGGATACAAGATATGGACATATAAGGGTGGGGGAAGGATAAAGGCCAAAATTATAACCAACTACAGGATGGTGCTGGGGCTGGCTGTCTTTCTAGTTCAGGGTCGCTTGTGTGAAACCTGCTCATACATTCTCAAAGCAGAGGTTCTTACTTGAAAAAAGAGGCTCAAGGGCCACACAACAACAGGTTTTCTTCAGTCTACCATCTCAATGTCCCCTTCTGGATTTGAGAGTTACAAACAAAAGAAACAGTCTGTGATGGAAAGATTTCATATTCCTTCATAGGCTAAAAGGCTGATGGAGCTGTAACCAGTGCAGCAAATGCTCACACTGAGATTTGAAATCAGAAGCTGACCTTCATGCAAGAGCTCTGACTGTCTCTCATGCTGACCACTGGGACTGTCTTGCATTCCTCAAAAGAGCTCTTCATTTGTCCCTGGCATCTAACAGAGACCCAGAGGGTGGATCTCACGGCATGGTCTAAAAATAGAATCTCCCATTTCAGAGAGAATAAAAATGTATGCAAGCAATAGGTATTCTGGTTTATTTGCAAAACAAAGCCTACTTGCCATCTCAGAAAAAGCTTTGCATCATTTCAGAAGATTAGTTCAAAGTGGAGATGAGCTTAAAATGCAGGAATAGAAACGGAGGTTGAAAAACGAGGGAGAAATGGAAATCATTCCCAGGACCGGCAGAATCTCTGTTTCTTCTTGACCCTGTGGGCCAACTATGGATTCTGAATGACACTTAGAACAGTACTCAAAAATAAAAAATAAAAAACAAACTTCAGGAAGAACCAACATGCTCTTTGATCTTTTGGGGAATTATAGATGAAGCAAAAAAATTTTGCTTAACATTTCCAAAGAATTGTTTGAAGGGCATGGAGAGCTAAAGCTTTTTATGCACTACAATTTAAACAACAACAACAAAAAACCTCCAGAGTTTGTTATTGTTTTATTTATTTTTTCTGTGTTTACCTCAAGTTGGCATGAACAAATTAGTAAAATAGCTTGCAAATTTGTGCATCTGTTAACTATGTCTAAGGCCCAGTACTAGAATATATGAATTTAAACAGACCCTTACATTTTAAGTTATTCTAGCAAGAAACAAAGAGAGAAAAAAGGAAGGAGAGAGAGGGAGGCTATTACATTATTATTCAGAAAATATTCAGTTATATAAGAAATTGCAAGTCTTACACAGAATAGTCCTTTTCCCAGAATAGGAATCTATATTCAAATTTAACTATCTTAAAGTAGTTACTATGTGGTATAGTGGGAGAATATAAAAATTCTATTAAATGGGACACATGTTTCATTAAGCTAAAAAGTCTTCAAATAATCTCAATTTATTTTCTCTAATTTTGATCTGAAAAGGTTGGAAATTCAGCCTGGATGACCCTTCCCTCTCTTGACCAAAATGGCTGTTTCCTAATATGGTCATTCCTAGACAGGACGAGGAGTCGAAGAGTGCCATTGAGTGTGTGTATCCCTCCAGCTCACCTGGATTGACACTCAGGCTCGGATATTCACCATCTGTGTAAACCTCAGTAAGCTGCCTGACTTCCTTGCACTTCAGTTTCCGCAACTACAAACTGGGGACCATTTTAGAACATGCTTTGTAAGGTTTGTTATGGATTGACTTGTATCTCCCCCAAAATTCATACGTTAAAGTCTTCAGAATGTGACTGTATTTAGAGATAAGGTCTTTACAGAGGTAATCAAGTTAAACTGAGGTCATTAGGATAAGCCTTAATGCAATATGACTGGTGTCCTTACTAAAAGAAAGAAATTTAGATACACACAGAGAGAACGCCATGTGAAGAGGAAGACAGAGACCTGGGTGATGCTTCTATGAGTCCAAGAATGCCAAGGAGAGTCAGCAAACCACCAGGAGCTCCTGAAGAGGCCGCAGACAGCACCTTCTTCACAGCCTCAGAAGAAACCAACCCTGCCAATGCCCTGACCTTGGACGTGCAGCCTCCAGGACTTTGGCATGATGCATTTCTGCTATTCACGTCACTCTGTTAGTGGGACTTTGCTACAGCAGCCCCAATAAACTAACACAAGGTTATTGTGAGTTTATAGGCTGATAAACGTAAAAACCAGCAACAACGAAAATCCTTTAAAGCATGCCAGGAGCAATAAAGGTGAGCTCACATGATTGTTGCTGTTAACACTATGCCTCCAGTCATTTTAAGTGTTAATGTTATATGTTCTGCATCTATTTCCTTAAAATAACATACCCACCTTAGGTTAGAACATACCTACCTTAGCTGAGAAGTCAACTGACTTCTCAAGCGGCTCCTTACCAATGTATTTGATTGATAGTTTGACAAAACTGGCCAGTGGATTTAGTGGGAAAAGTTGCACAGTCATGGGGGTAGATGCTGTCCTCAGTGGCCTGGATCCGTTTTCTTTCTCAGGTTTCCCCTGATGAACTGGAGGAAGGCACCACACAGACCGTGTTTGCACACACAGATACAAACACTTGCACCCAGCATGTACATCACCGTAGATAAGGCCCATGTCCTCATTTCCTTTTCAAGAAAATAAGATCAAATGACATAGACAAAATAGAACAGAGAAGAAAGCAATTTCTCTGCCCTCACTATACAAGGCCATGCAATTCTAGGTTACAGCAGATGCCCTGGCCCCAAAACATTTCACTATCAGCTACAAAGCATGACTGCTAAAGTGTATTTCCAAACTTCCCCCAAGAGCAGAGAGTGCTTTGGAAAGGCTGCTGTGTGCACCGGGGTGCCCAGGGCTTGTCCCCTCTCAGCGGAGGATACAGTCTCCTGTCTCCATAAACATTTCAGAGTTTCCATTAATGGGCATAGGCCATTGTCTCCAAGTAACCTCCTATTACTCAGCTGTGCATATCTTACACATCAAATACTTGTCTCAGAATCTTGGGCCTTATTGTTTTGTTTTTGAGATTTTTCTGTTCACCTCTCCCAAATTTTAACTTGCAGATGAACCCTCCACCACATGCGGCTGAGACATGACAAATGTCTTCCTAGTGGGTTAGTGGAGGCTGACTGTTCACCAGACCAGCAAGGAATTCTGCACAGCCAGGGATTTCTACCTCCCCACCCTCCCAGCTCTCCACCCAAACAAATGTGAAAATGACATTTCTAGAGAGGGCTGGGGCAGTGGCCAGTCTTCCTTCAGGATCATCTGTGGGGCCTGGGAAAAGTGTCTTATTACCCAAATTCTTGAACTCCTTGCATAACACTTCCCAAATCAGCCTTCTCTTATGAATCTATCTTTAGGCAAAATATGGTCTAACCGTTTCTTAGATGTTCTAATTTAGATATTCAAGTAACTCAATGGCTTTTGTGGCATTTCAACTTGACATACCAGCAACATGTGAGTGGTTTCTTTGTTTACATTTGTTACTGGAAACTTTAAATATTCAGTTATTGTGACAAGCCAGATAGAATCCCCTTGAATACACTTATATGGTTGGACTATTGCTAGGAAAGCTCATTGTCATGGAAAACTGATATATTTTTATGCTTTAGAGAGTAAGTCACCATTTATATATAATAAATTATATATAACTATAATTCATTTAATATTGATTATATATGTTATAAGATCTACAGTAGACTCTTGAACAATTATATATGCAAGCCACAATTATATATACTACAGTAGACCCTGGAACAACATGGATTTAAAATATACAGGTCAACCTACATGTGGACTTTCTTCTGCCTCTGCCACCCCTGAGGCAGCAAGACCAACCTCTCTCCTTCCTCCTCCTCCTCGGCCCACTCAGTGTGAAGACCACAAGGGTGAAGACCTTCATTATGACTCACTTTCACTTAAAGAATAGTAAATATATTTTCCTTCCTTGTGATTTTCTTAATCATATTTTCTGTTTCCTAGCTTACTTTATTATAAGAATATACTATTTTATATAAATATATATCACAAAATAGATATTAATCCACTGTTCATGCTCTCAGAAAGGCTTTGGGTCAACAGTAGCTATTAGCAGTAACGTCTTTATGGATTCAAAAGTTGTATCTTTGACTATGCAGGGGGGTGATTAGGATTCCAACCACCTTGTTTTTCAAGACTCAGCTGTAAACCTGTATCTATATTTATTTTTAATACAATGTAAAATATTGTTTCAGGGGATGTGAAAAAATGCCTTTCCTATTAAATGAAAGAAAGCATTTCAATGACAGCCCAATGGCACCTCTGTTGTATGGGTTGATGTGGGTTCTCAGATACCGAAATGGTCTTCAGGTTTTGATTGGCACATCAAACCTCTGTTGAGCCCTCAATATAGGCTAGGCTTTTTGTAGATAAAAAGTGAGCACTGTGAATAAAATAGCTCTTGCTTCCTAGAGTTTGAAAAATATAGAAATTATAGCACCATATAATGCTTATTTAACAGAAGGACAGTTAAAGTTATTTATTTTAATTTATGTAAATGCATGTTTAAAGAAAGTACAGTGCCCAAGTGCGGACTTGTAAATACATGTGACAAATTCAAAGAAAGGCAAGGTTCTTATGTCGATAGTCGTACTGTGGATGCATTGCTAACAGCTTTCTTTTCCTACCTCTGGTCAGAGAATGTTGTTTCATGCTCAAATTACTTATTAGTTAATGCAAAGGGTGGGCATCCAAGGAATTTAAAACACAGACAATTTGAGATTTTTCAGAAGAATTCATCTTTAACTTATACAAGACTTTATGTGGTAAGATTGATGTCCTAGGAAATAAGTGTGTACACACTGGACAAAGACTTCATGAATTTTACCTATGAAGTAGCTAAATTAATATTATGGTTTATTCAGTAGGCCTCTTAAAGATATAAAATTTAATTTATAATTGTAAGTGAATATTTAATATGTGATCATTACTATAATAGAACTACTTGCCAAATAGGAAAGGAGCAGAGAAGCAATATAGTAATTTTGCTTGCCTTTGAAGTGAAAGTCTTTTCAGAAAAGGTGTGTCTTGAAGAATGAGCATACTGTAGAGTGGAAGGTTCGGCACATCTGTAGAAGGGCATTTTAGGAAAAGGGAGGACAACGCCCAGGCATGGACTTGCAAATACAAGTGACAAATTCAAAGAAAGGCATATTCTCATGTAGATGGTCATAGTATAGATGTGTGTCTAACATCCTTGTTTTCCCTACCTCTGGTGAGAGGACGTTCTGTTTCATTATTTCATTATTAGTTTATTAAAAGGGTCTTATCCTACGTGGAGAATTAGTGGTTCTGGTTATTTTAAAGATTTATTCAGTCTAATTCACCAAGTATTAGTCGGACACGAGTCTATGCTGGTCGATTTGGATACAGGGAGGCACGAAATACCCGGGGATAATTTGGAGAAGAAAAGGATACGGACCAACTGATACATACAGACTTCCTTTATTCACAGAAAGTGAAAAAGAAGGAAAAAATATGTTTGGTTGATCCCTGTCTTCTATTTTCAATTACTGCATTAGGAGAAGATTAAATTAATACACCACTGTCTTGGGTATAAGAATAGAAATATTTTTAACATGTTGAGAGGCTGGCAAACCATTTTGGCAACTAGTTAGACACAGTATCACATCTACCTGGTAATCTACACCCCAAGTACAAGGGCAGTCCCACCTGAAATTCTAGAGGCCTGGACAGTTCACCCCGACTGTGGGAATTGGGGCTCTAGGGACCTGCCACCTGGCTTCAGCAGGCTCACAGCCCGGGGCGGTCTGTAGAAGCTAGAGTCTTGTTTTCCACACTGGACACTGCTGTATTTGTCTGATAACTTGTGGTTCTACTTTTGTTGTCAGTTTTCTCTATTAGTACCTTCTTTTGATAAGCCCGGTTTTTATTTTTAATTGAAGAATAGGCATTTCATGCAAAAAACAAAAATGCAGAGGCTCTGGAGGTTATCATCTTCTGAAGGAGAGTCAGAAGATGTGTTTTTTGGAAAAGAAGCCAGAATAAGCGTGGGCAGCCAAGTCCAAGGACAGGCCTCTCTGACTTGAGGCTGGCTCACTTTTTGTAAGACAGCTGCACCCCATTCCTGGGGACCGTCCTTCAGGGGTGCCATTAAGAGCCTGGGCGTGGTCATGGCCACTCCACCTTCTTGGGTCCTGAACTCTAAGTTGGTATCCAGAGCACCAGGAGGAAGTCAAAGACCTGTTTGCTGTTACAACTTCTTTCTGTGCTGGTGCCTGGCTCTGACCTGCATAAAGATCAGCAAATGCCTTGGGAAAAACCCTGGGTTAGTAGCAGAGTCCTGCAAGTTCCACCTAGCTCAGAGGATCCCAATCACGGTTCTATTTGTTTGTTTTCTCCAAAATGCCCAAAATCTGTGCTTTGGGCTTTCTGCTCAGAATTACCTGGTTTCTCTACCTCTAGCCCTGAGTTCACAACAGCCTTTAGGGAAACAGAAGTGTGTGGAATAAGTGGCTTATCTCTGCAAGCATTCTCTGTCTCTGCCCAGCCTCTTTCTCTCTCTCCCTCTCTCTGTCTCGCTCTCTCTTCCTCCTTCTCTTTCTCTTTCCCTCCTTGTCTTTCTTTCTCGCTGTCTCTCTTTCTCCCTTCTTTCCTCCCTTTCTTGGATCTTGGTCTCTCAAGTCCTGGCTGCTTTAGAAGTTCCCAATGCCTTCAAACAGATTTTATTTATTCAAAAAATGTGTTACTTATTCACTTATTTATTTACTGTTTTTCTCTGCTTTTCTCGCTTTTCCTTGGGAGTATCAGTCCAGCTACTCCTCTGTAGCCTAACACAGAATTCTTCTTTCCATGTAGTTTAGCAGAACCAAAAACTGCCTGCCAAGTCCTGGAGATGGGAGAATAAAGCACTCTCCTTCTTATCTTTCCCTAGAATCTTCTGGATGTTTTTTGACAAAGAACGAAGAACTGTTTTTTTATTATTATTATTGGTTTATGATTCCTGAAAGCCCTTCCGAATTTGTGTAATCTTTTAAGAACCCCGTTTGCCAGTGAGCCGATAGCTACGTCAGAATAGTCAATCATCAATGACAAAAGGAAATGTTTTAAAGGCTCTCTTGAAATCAATGGTTTCTGAATCAGTCCAGCCTCTTCTGTATTCAGGCTGCCCAATGTGAGCCACGTTCTCTTTGTGCAGGTGCATCCAGCCCCAAAGGTTCGGGGCAGCTGATGCTGTGGGGCTGTTGTCAAGTCATTTTCACTCAGTCCAAGGTCATGGCTAGACATACCAATGGGTCACCAAATTAAGTGCTTTGGGATTTTTTTAAAGGTTGAGTTGAGAGGTTAGATTTTCTCCCTTTGAGCTTTCATATTTCAAATAAAGATGAATTGACAACTTTCATTTTTGCTGTATATTTAGGTTTGCCTAGGTTTGGTTTATGCTGGTGTGAGTCTATGGATATGTGGTTTATGCTGGTGTAGGTTTAGATAATGATGTGGTCCCGTGTGATGTGAAGTCAGAGAAGTGAAGGACAGGACAAGTGGGCACAATTCTTTTCACTGAAACCTTTTATATCAAGGTGCGATTACACTTCAGATGCATCCTCCTTTATGTTGGTAGAGTTTATTCACTTTGAGTTTGAATGCCACACACTTTATGTCTCGTTGAGAGGTCTCACCATTAATATCCCTTTTGTGTGCCATCCAGGCCCACAGCCAAAAGGCCATTCCCCTTTCTTGCCCAGCAATATTCAGCCTCTCTTTCCTTCCCTTTAGAATATCTGGTCTTTGCTAGTCATAGAAGGATGCCATCATTGTCCTTCTGTGACAGGGCAGGCGTTATTAAACACAGTGCTGTCTCTTATATGTTAGACACGGGGGCACTGCAGCTCGCGAAATTTATGGATGCAGTGGCAAGTGATCTATAATATGCATGATGAGAAGGATATAGAATGGGCTCTTCCCTTTTCTTATGGGCAAGCCACTCAATGTTTATTCATTGAAGGCAAAGAAATACAACTGCATTTCAGCCATGCTCTTTCAGAAGCTTCCTGTAGGTTTCCTCCCAATTTATATCTTCTTTATATCTGACATTTGCTTTAGAAAGTTATAAAAATTTAATGTTTCAAATATACAATGTTTATAGTTCATACCCCTCTTGTGTTTATCTGTGGTAGGTTTCACAGTGATTTGGATTCAAAAATCTTAAAGGATGCAGGGGTTAATAATCTTGTTGAATCATTTAGTACTCCATAACTAGGCCCTGTAGCATGGGAGCATATTCTAATAGTACCTTAGTTTAATAATAAATGAACTTTGTTAATCTAATCCTGGGTAATTCAGGAAACAGAATGTCTTCCTCTTAATGTCTTTCCCTGATAATGATGGAGATTTATATTGATAAAATTGCTTCCACAGAAGATGAAGTGCTCCTGATGGCTGCTTTCAATCACTGGAAGAAGCATGAAAGTGCGAGAGGTTCCTCCCAGTGAATGAAGCCAGCTCACCACCGTCAAGGGCAAGGGATCAGCGTGTGTTCACATGGAGGCCTCTCACCGAGGGAACCCAAGGGGACAGCACAGGAATTGCAGAGCCAGCACCCATGGAATGGCAGGGATTTGGGTTTCATCCAACCAGCCAGTTGATCATTAATCACTGAATGTCTGTCACCCATTGCATCCTCTCCTGTGTAGAGAGGCGAGGCCAGTGCCAGGCACCTGGAAATCCTTACTGTTCTACAGTTGACATTTTGAGAGGCAAGTTGAACAATATATATAAACAACTAGAATGTCTAGTGTGTTTCAGGAGGTAAATGCCATGCCGGGATGAGCAGAAGGAGGATGGAGCCGTTGCTGGGCACATGCTGATTTTAGATAAAGCCGTCTGGGTGCAGGAAAGAAGACCTTAAAGAGGGAATGACATTTGAGCAAAGTCTTCAACAAACTGAACCCAGGAAGAAAACATTCCGAAAGTCAGAGAAAAGAGGAAGTATGAAGGGCCAGAGCCAGGAAGGACATTGGCGGAGATGCAGCCGCAGAAGCATCAGGGGCCCTGCAGCAGCGATGCAAGCAGAGAGGTGGGCGCCATGGAGCATATGGGGCAGAGAAGCAGCACCATCCGAATACACTGGTTAGGGTGTTGGGGCCACGGCTTCTCTCGATACCAAACAGGAGGCTGTGGACGTCATCTTGGCAGGAAACGACAGTGGCTAGGACCACAGTAGTCACAGTAGAGATGGAGAGAAGTGGCCAGATCATAGATACATTTTGAAGGTTAAGCAGACAGAATTTACTATGGATTATATGTGGGTGAAACAGAGAGAGAGAGAGAGAGAGAGAGAGAGAGAGGATAGCTCCAACATGTGCTGTCTGAGCAGCTAAAGGGGTGGAGCAGGATGAATAAAGATTGAAATGGAGACGAAGGGCCACTGTAAGTGACAGATCCCGACAAAGCCCAGTACTCCCAGGGGAGCTCCCTTACAGCAGCTTCCAGCCACAAGAGGCACCAAGAATGTCTCGTCTTTCATTTATACATGACGCAAAATCAAGAGGATAAGCTGCTCCACACTTTCCTTTAAGGGCAGGGCTGGGAAAATGGGTTCAACCCTGGCTGCTCTCCACCGTCCATGCAGGACCACAGCCTAGGGTGAAAGGGGCCCTTCCTCTGGGTGTTGCTGGCACTGGGATTGACAGGAATCTGACACCCTGTAAAGAGAAGGCTGGGAGGGAGAAATATTCCTAATGACCTTAGGAAACAGCACTTCCCCCCTGTGGTGTGAGAGCCACTGTGCCTACAAGAACACTCACAGAAGCTGTCATTTGGGACTTGCTGCCAAGAGCAGAGCACGGCTGTTGATGCGTCGAAACTGGAAAGCCTTCTTCAGCTGCGTGGGCAAGACGGCTGTCTATGGAGACCCTCCTGAGTACGGATGCACCTGCTTTTAGCCTCACATGGACGGGGGCTCTTTAGGACTGTGGGCTGACCCTGAGAAGAAGCCCCATGGAAGCCTGCTTGTCCCCAAATCCCTCTGTCCTTTCTCCTGCAAGACAGTCTCAGTGGGTGAAGTTGTAGCATTATAGATTTGTTCCTTTGTAAGTCTGACAGGATTTATGGTTTGCGAACATTTTTCATGAGAATGAAAATTACTTTGGGAAAGTCATTCATTTACCACCCTCACTAGTCTTTCCATAGGGACTGATTACCAATACGAGCTTGAGACATATTTGGAACTGGGCAAATTCCTGCAGACGGTAAGAGGACCAGGAACAAAGAAAAAGTGTGGCTGTCCATGCAGGTAATAGGGCCCCACAGGCTCATGTGAATTACTTTATTTAACAGCATCCTCCGCTGTTGCTGAGGAGAGAGGAGTGGCCCTGGCTTCTCACTCATATTTTCTAGCCCTGACTTGTTTACCTGTCTCCAAGAATTGACCAAAAGTAACACCTTTAAAATGGAATTTATTCTCTCCTCTATTTTAAATAACACCTGGATGAATGAGAGTCTTTACAATAGATACGGCTAGAAGGACAGACACTCGGAAACACAGAGGGAAACATGGGTCTTTTGCATCCGCAGCTGTGCGTGTGGCAGCTCAACACGGGAAGCTAAGTCTTTCTATTCAGGAAGATGAAGCTCTTGGTGTCTGTGCCCCATCCCATGCCTCGGCTACCTATTCACATCCGGGGCCAATTATTGCTGTTGAATTTATTCCAAAATCCTCATGCAAAATAGAGCTGTTTTTGATTATCTTGGAGTTGACTTCTCCCTAGTTCCTCTCCACCATGATTTCTTGCTTTTCACCGAAACTCTTTGAGAAGTTCTATTTTTTTGTCATTGGTCAGAGCAGCATTTTACTTTGCATTTCAATTCAGTTTTTAGTGATGGATTTTGGATTTTTATGTTCACCTGCCAGCTACTTTAACCCAGAAAATAGCAGCATTGAGCCGTTCCTGACGTAGCGGAGGTCTACCAGTTGTCCTGCGGTATCAGCCGCCATTACCCTTTCTGTATCAGTTGCCATTACCCCTTCTGTTGCGTGGTCCTGAGACTGGTGTGCACCTTCACAGCTCAAGGGTCAGTGGTTGCTGCAGGCAATTCTGCTGTTGGATAAATGCTTAGCCCTTTGAGCTTTGCATCTTTTTAACAGAAGTTCAAAGAAGCTGAAAGAGTAACTGATGGAAATTAAACTGGTCTTATCTATCTATCTTTTAATGACTGACTTGGCATCCTAGTGTAGTAGCAAGAACCTTGGACTGAGAAAAATCTCACTTCACAGCTGTTTGGCTGTGTGACCTGAAGCTTTTTTTTTTTTTTTTTGAAATGGAGTTTTGCTCTTATTGCCCAGGCTGGAGTGCAATGGCACAATCTCGGCTCACCGCAACCTCTGCCTCCCAGGTTCAAGCACTTCTCCTGCTTCAGCCTCCCGAGCAGCTGGGATTAGAGGTGTGCACCGCTATGCCCAGCTAATTCTGTATTTTTAATAGAGACAGGGTTTCTCCATGTTGGTCAGGCGGGTCTCGAACTCCTGACCTCAGGTGACCCATCGACCTCGGCCTCCCAAAGTGCTGGGATTACAGGCGTGAGTCACCGCGCCTGGCCGACCTGAAGCAATTTAAGTGGCTTTCAAATTTTCAATTTTCCCATTGGGAAAGTGTAAGTTTGGGGAAAAGTCAGTAGTTTTTACATTCTTTTGTCCTGATGACCCTTTTTTGTAAAATCCACATGTGGAAGCCATTAGAACATTCTGTGGGGCACAGTTTGAAGACCACAGGACTTCATGATTTCTGAGATGTACCCATTCTTCCAATCCCAGCTTCCAGCATCCTCTGGGTACACTGGAACCTCCCAGTAACAGAGGATGGTGTTGGCAGCTGCCCTGGGAACTCTCAGCCTTGCTGGGAAGGGGTCCCCTCTTACTTGCTGGGTGACCATGATCATGTTGATCCTGTCTCAGAGCCCCCACTTCCTCCTCCTCTATAAATAGGACCATGGACAGTAGCTGGGAGAATTCAATAAAATACAGTGTGCTGAACACTCAGCACATGCACTAGGAGGAACCAAAAATGAGCAGAACCCTCACTGATGTTTAATGTCCCCTAATTTGTCAAGGGACATTATATTGCATAAGATTTGCTTTAAAGAAAATAAATTCCTTTCAGGCAAGTTGTTTGAGTCACCAATAGGTTTAAACCAAAGGAAGTTTTTGTCCTCACGATTTTGCATTTTTTAGTGCCTTTCCACAACAAATGTATAAAAGGAGTATTATTTTTAAGTGTAACTATTTTGGAAACTTCTTACTTAAAAGCAATTTTCTACTACAAGTCAAAGGTTTAAAGCAAAAAAAAAAAAAGGTGAATCTGCAGCAGCATATATTGTATATGTTTTCTAGAAATACTTTTTTAAAGAAGGCAGAGAACCCTAAGCTAAAAGCAGAATTTAAATTTCTAGCATTCATTCAGCAGCTGTCTCTGTAAGGAGAGAGCATTGAATTGTGTCCAAGTCAAGCATCAGATTTCCAGGGAAAGCAGAGGAGAAATTAGAAAGTGTGCAAGAAGCAGCAGAAATGGCTGTTAAAAGGTGATAGCCTTCTAAAATTGACAAGACTTCTTGGGTCAGATAACAGATCCAAGGGCTACAGGTCTGAATTCAGGCACAGTCGGTGGAGGAGGAGGGGGAAGTGTACAGAAAAAGTGGGTCAGTGAAAAGGGCATCTCAGCCTGTTTGGAGGAATTTGAAATCATTTAGTTAAAGGGTTAGAGGTCAGAAAAAATGATCAGCACAGCAGTGAGGGGTCATTGGGACGTCCTTGGATGGAAGTCCTTCAACCCAGCAGTGTTGCAAGGCCTCAGCCTCCTGGTACCCGTCAATTTTTGCAGCTCCAGGAGGACAGCCTGGGATCTCAAGCTTATGCTTCATAAAGTTGCCATCCTAAGCTTTAGCATGACGAAGTCTCTCTCCTTGACAATGTTCCTTAGGGCCTTCTCAGCCGTTTTTTCAACGAGGATGCCACGTTGGCTTCCATCCTCGCTGGGCCTGCGTACCTCCTTTTCCACAAGAATCCTACTGAGTCAGTTTCACAAAAACTTCCTACCCTTAATGCCTGATCATCACAAGCATCCTATCAAATTTCGTACCCCTGCCTTTGATGCCTCATCACCTCGGCCTGCGTTCAGCAAGGATTTGTTGTTATTTTCGTTGTCATTTGTTTGTTTGTTTGTTTGTTTGTTTTATTGAAACAAGGCAGATTCTAGGCTTTGTGGTTAAACTCTAAACTAATCCACAGGCTGTGGGCCAGATACTCTCTCACCACAAAGCATGAGCACATATAAGTTCAGTCCCATGTCACGAACATCTGTGGCCCTTTCAAGCCAGATGTGAAATCACATCCTGACCAAAAATACAATTTTTTAAATGTGACATTTGGGAGTGCTTTTAAGATTTTATCTGTACCTACCATGACATTCATCATTTAATCAGTCTCACTCTGCCAACTCAAGGCGACTGTATTTCATGCTTTTTAAAACCATCCAGCATGCTACAATGCCCAAATCACATCCAGATTGTTATTGCATTAGGTCATTGCGTAATCTTTCTGGCTTCGCGTCACTGCCTCCTAAACTCCCCCAGCCACCAGCACAATCTCTCCAGGAGCACTATACTGTCCCAGAAAGCTCCTCAGCCCATCACCGGAGGGCAGTTCCTGCTCCCCAAATAGCTCAAGCCTCCTTGCTTGTCCCCTTTCATCCCCCAGTGCTTGGGGTACCCATACATTGACAACAGGTATTAAGAAACAATGTCATCTAAAACCCCTGCCAGATGCGATTACATTTTAACTCAGTGGGAAATGGCTTATCATACACTTCACAAGGAATACGAATGTTGGCATTTTAGGAAACTGCAGCCACTGAATATGAAAGAGATGCTGCCCAAAGGGCTGGTCATCCAGGGTGCCACCTGCCAGCCTTGTGGTACAAGTGTCCTGGGCTGGAGGAAACCTGCCTCTCAAGGGATATGGGAAAAGAACTCATCCTCCATCTTCTGCCTCAAAGACAGCATGGTTATGTAGGAAGATTGAGCGGGGTAAATATCTCCAAAAGAAAAAACAAAGTAAAACAGAACACCAAGTAGGAAAATATCAACTGTAAGTATACACCAGAGTGAATTAAAATCCACCATGGAGAAGAACACACGTGCTGAGAGGGGCTCTCTCCTTGGCCCTGCCGTCCTGAAGGCAGTGTGGGGAGAGAAGGAGCTGGCTTTTGATAGCAATACGGACACTCTGGGAGCTGTGCTGAATGTTTCATACTTTCCTTAATGTAATTTTCACAGCATCACCACAATCATTACTGTCTGCTGTGCATGGGGAAAAGCTTGAGTTAACAGAAGTTAAACAATTTACCAATGATCACACTTACATGAAAAAGCCAGGTATTCGATCTGTCTGATAACTTGAGCCTGGCCATTACATTTAGTTCTACTGTCTTTAAAATAAAAACCTTGGATTAAGCCATCTCTAGTGGTGGTTTTTTTTGTTGTTGTTGTTGTTGTTGTTTTTGTTTTGTTTTGAGACAGAGTCTCACTCTGTCGCCCAGGCTGGAGTACGATGGCTCTATCTTGGCTCACTACAAGCTCTGCCTCCAGGGTTCACACCATTCTCCTGCCTCAGCTCCTGAGCAGCTGGGACTACAGGGGCCCACCACCACGCCCGGCTAATTTTTTTTTTTTTTTTTTTTTTTTTTGTATTTTTAGTAGAGACGGTGTTTCACTGTGTTAGCCAGGATGGTCTCGATCTCCTGACCTCGTGATCCACCCACCTTGGCCTCCCAAAGTGCTGGGATTACAGGCGTGAGCCACCGCACCCAGCCTGCTTTGTCTGCTTTTATTTTGAAATCTTGGGGATCATATATGGCAGATGTGTTAAAACTACAAAGAAATTGTCATATGGCCAGGTCTGAAGTATTTTTTTGTTGTACTTAACTTCCTCATCTATAAAATTAAAGAAAAATTGGTCTAAAATTATTTCAATTCAATTTCAATAAGATTATTCTACATAGCAAATATAACTGGTGTTTTATTTATTACATTATGTATTATCTATTCTTATTATTATACTTAACAATATATTATTCATAAATAACATAACATGATAAATATTAAATAGGATACATAATATTAATAAATACATTTACAGATAACAAAATATATATTCTGTATTATTATTTATAATGATATATTACTTATATCATTGGCATTTTATCTTAAATCAACTACCACGTTTCATTAAATATTTAAGACAAACATGCATAATACAAGGATTTTCTTTTTGTGATTAGTTATATTTGGGAAATAGAAAATAAGGTTTGGAGAGATCGTACTAAAGAAAGTACACAAAATGCATGAATGTCACAGACTGGTACTAGAGAACCACAAATTTAACTCGAAATTTTGAATGAAGTCTAGTAAGAAATACAATTAATTAAGTGATTCAGATATTCCATGAGGGAAAAGAAAATTACTCATTTAGGAGGGACGCATCTATTGTAGTTCACTGGCACATTTTCCCCATGGGTCTCCCTAAAAAGGACAGTGTGTGACGTGGTAAACACTGTTCATAAGAGTGTTCCACCCGGAAACACAGCTGCCACTTCCATCGTGCCCCTCAAGGCATGGGGCGCGATGCTATAGTGCGATTCCGTAGGAGAAGTGTCCTGGAGGGACAGGCTGGAGAGAAGACCCAAGTGGCTGGCTAGCTAAAGGGCGCCGTCCAGAGACTCAGCCCTCTTCCAGCCTAACTTAGAGCAGCCTGCATTTCAGCATCGATGACATACTCCTCAGGCAATAGTCCAATTATATTTTTCAATGAATCCTTCTTGTAATTAGCCTTTTAATAAATAATGGGCATGAGTTAGTAGCAGGTTAGACTCCCCAAAAATATCTGGAATACGCAGCTATTCCATGCTCCTGGCTTAAGGTAGAAGTGTGTAGTTTAACAAGATTTACAACCTCTTATGAAACCTGAGGTACCTGACAAGAATGTGTAGCTGTATACATAAATGCCCAGCTCACATAAAAAGGACAAAGGGAAGTAGAGCCCAAATGTTCCTGAAGAAGTAACGTGTTCGTTCTTCTTGCTTACTGACTCATGCACCTGCAAGAATGCAACATTTTATTCCAGAGTCAAGCATAGCAAT
This sequence comes from Nomascus leucogenys, assembly GCF_006542625.1. Classification (NCBI taxonomy): domain Eukaryota; kingdom Metazoa; phylum Chordata; class Mammalia; order Primates; family Hylobatidae; genus Nomascus; species Nomascus leucogenys. The sequence goes on from NC_044389.1 coordinate 111,034,315, forward strand.
GTTAATTTTCTTAAGTGGGTATGACCCAGAATCATCCTCAGCTTTATAAAGATAAACAAAAAGCAACTTTAAAGACCATAGGAATGTATGGTAAACATTTAATCTTGAACCAGGGAGTACAAGGGAGTCCGAGGTTGCAGTCAGCCGAGATCACGCCACTGCACTGCAGCCTGGTGACAGAGCAGATTCCATCTAAAAAATAATGATAATAAATAAATAAATAAAAATAACAGAGTGCCTGAAGCTCCTATGTAAAGCTACTAACTCAAATCATTCAGTTAAATGTTGAGAAACATAGGCCAGACTTGATAAAGATTGTTAGAATAATTCATCTGTAACTTTACGTTGTGATAATTATTGAGATTTCAGAGTCAATAGCCTACTTACCTCTCTCCAAGTCTATGTAGGTACAAGGATCTGGCCTAAGTAAACAAGTGTCTTAAACGCTCTTCTTTCTGGTAGATGCAAGGGAGAGACCCAGGGAAAAATTCTCTTCACTTCAAAGGATTATCAAGTTGTCAGTACACATGTTAATACTAGAAACATTAAGAAAAGGAAGAGAGATCAAGTTCTTGTCTTCCACCCTTTGGAAAAATTATTGTCAGATCTATGAGTGACCATGCCTTGGACTGTGATTATTGATTGCCATGTTGTTAAATAGCAGGTCCTTAAAGAAATAATGATAGAGAATTCTTCCTAGGGTAATATGATCTGTAATGTTCTTCCTAGGGTAATATGATCTGTAATGTTCCTGTGTAAATTCCCGGAAAACATAACTGAGTTGGCCACCTGTCCACACGTGCAGCTTTATCACCACACTTCCTCACATTTTGTGCTTTGATAAGAACAAATTAGTTTTCATTCCCCGGCCTCCACATGTGCTTCATGCATCAGTGACTCTGCAGGAGCTGTTTCCTCTTGTCTGGAATGCCCTCCTTCACCTTGTTCATCCTGAAAACCCACCATGTACGCTTCAAGTCACGTCCAGACACCTCCTCTTCCAGAAATATCCTTTCTGCCCTCCCTCAACCCTATGAAGAAGTATTAACTCTGTCTTCTAAGCAAAAAAATTTAAAAGGACTCCTTAATATTTCTAGCAGCAAAATCAATAGGTTTCCAGTAGCAAGGAAGTCTCCCATTGAGTACGAGCGCCTCTCATTGTAATTACACCACACTGCATTGCTTCAGGCATAGCCACATCTAAATCAAATCATATTTTCTTTATGCACTATAAACCAGTCTTAAATTAGAGTCAACACCTTATCATTTTACGTCAAGATAATATAAAAGTTCTCAAGGTTTACGTGTGTGCACTTTACATTCAAGGAACTAATGCAAATCCAGGAAGGAAGAAAATGCTGATCTTGTCTTTTGGTAATCTGTTATACTTCTTTATGCCACAATTTTTTTGCAAATTTTTTTTTTGTCAGGCAGCCTGGTAACACTCTACAATTGATAGTGTAATTTAGTCTCTTCATGACTCAATTGTATTCATCCCGAAGGCTCATTTCCTTGAGTGTCTTCCAGCTGGAATTCAGAATTTTAAATGAAAGTTTAGCAAGGAAATTCAAGGGGTACTGAAGAAATAAGTCATTTCTTTTATTATAGGAGGGCTTCTAGGCAGATTCATCAAATGCAGTAACATGGATATTAGTTGTTAATAAGGGTATGGCACTTGGTCTATTGCATGTCATCTATCACCCATTGGATCTGATTGATGGGACACACCGTGTCTAATATGATGTGCATTGAGCACTTTCCCTAAGGGATTAAAACACTGACACCTTGTGAATGAGAAGCAGGATGTTTCCACTGTGATTCATTACAGGTAAAGCATAATTTTCATACTAGTGAAATCAAAACTATGTACCATTCTGTATTCAATCTTCTATTCCATATATACTGCCTTCACAGTACTTCTTAGACAAGCATATCCTGTTCTTTTATTAGAACAAATAATTATCTGGGCCCAGATACACCCAGCGGGAAACAAATATCTTGAAGACTTGCCTGTGAGCTTTGCTTCACGGTAGAAATGATTCCACCCAGGATAATATGTTCTCTGGAAACTGCTGTAAACTGACCTATCAGGAAAGAAGAGGTATGGAAAATCGTGTGATGATTAGTGTGCACTTAGCTCAACAAAATGATAATAGGCTGAAAATATAAAGTAGGTCTTGTTTGGCTTAAGTAAATTCTGAGATGACAGGTCTGTTACGACGATGCAGCTCAACAAATAGTCCTAATACAGAAGCTCTAACAGCAACGGAAACATCTGAGAAGCGCAAGAGGATACTTCCGTTTTTTGTTAACTGTTTTCAAAGTACTAGGGGAGGAATGTAATCCTTTTCTGATTCATATGAGTTCAGGAGAGAATAAGACAAAATTGGGAAAGTATGAGAGGAAAACTATGATCATGCTTAAAAATAGAAAATAGGCAATAAAGTGCTAGGCACCCAGGCTGACTTAAATACCGTAAAATGTTAAGGCTGTAAGTGAAATTAAAAATACTTTTTTTACCATCATTTTTTTTCCAATTTTACAGTCAAAGAAATTATAGCCAGAAAAGTCAAGTTGCTTATTTAATGCCACACAGCTAGCTAGAACCTAAAATGGAATGATAACATCCATGGTCTTGCAGTAGTACCATGCTTTTTACACAGCAGCAAGAATGCATCTTTAAATATTAATACACATGAAAATAATCAGAATAGAGACGAGAAACAGCAAAATACCCACTTACCCACCACCTTTTAAGAGTAAGAAGTGTACTAATGGGTCCAAACAAAAAGGTGGCAATCGAGACGAATGTAAGTCATTATGCACAGCTGCTTTGAGAAATTTCCAGAAGGAAAAAGTTTTCAGGAAACCACCATATGGCTTTGTTTTGTATTCATTTACTCCATCCACACTGACAGAATTTGTCCTGCTTAAAACATGGGGGATACAGGGCAATGTCACTGCGATGTCCCTGTCATCACGGAAGGTTCAGGCCACTTGAAGATTGGCATAAGGTCTAGGCAGACCTCAAGGACTAAATACTCCATCTCTCCTCCATCAAGCATGTGAAAATGCACCCAAATACTACATTAGGGGAAAACTCCTATGCAAGTTAACTTGTGAAATTTTCTGGCAAGTGTTATTTCATTCAACTAATAACTTGGCCGTAATTTCCAAGAAATCCAAGGAGTGCACTCTGCACTTTTTTTCTTTTTTCTTTTCTTTTCTATTTTTTTTTTTTTTTTTTTTGAGATCGAGTCTCACTCTGTTGCCCAGGCTGGAGTGCAGTGGCACGATCTCAGCTCACTGCAACCTCCACCTCCCAGGTTCCAGGGATTCTCCTGCCTTAGCCTCCCGAGTAGCTGGGATTACAGGCACACACAACCATACCTGGTTAATTTTTGTGTTTTTAGTAAAGACGGGGTTTCAACGTGTTGGCCAGGCCTGGCTCCTTGAGCTCCTGGCCTCAAGTGATCCGCCGGCCTCGGTTTCCCAAAGTGCTGGGATTACAGGCGTGAGCCACCGTGCCCAACCTCACTCTGCTTTCAACTCCACAATTAAGCCACCACGATTGGATGCTGGGACAGGAGGATGCAATGAAATCACTGCACAAGCAGCAGCTCCCTCAGGATGACATCAGCACAGGACCCATGGAAATCATCAGCTTCTAAACTGGACATCTGCACCCTGGCCAAATATAAGTGCTCAGGCTCCTCAGGTGGTGTTTGCATTCGCTTTGCACCTCTGTGCAGCCTGCTCGGGTCAGCGCTGGGCGCTGGCAATGCCAACGGAAGCCTGGCTTGGTGCTGTTGGTACAAATGTGGCCTTTATGAGTGACTAAGAATATCCTTCAAAATGTGGTTTGATCTTCCATAAAAAATGTCCTTTAAGAACAGTTGTACCAGCGGCCACCCCCATATCCTGCACTCTGTGTCTTCACTCTCAGCCCAGGACACAGAGTTGGCGTCCACATGGTGCAGATGCCAGCCTGGATTCCTAGGTTCCTTTATTCATTCAACATGGGAAACATGAGGAGTAGCAGTGGGCGTCTCTCATTGGCTGGCTGCCCCATGTGATCAGCAGGATCCACTCCAAGCACAGGTGGGGCTGTGGTCCTCCCCACCTGTGCTGTTGGAGAGACACTCAGACCCATAGCTGGCCAAGGGCCCCTCGGCACGGCAATGCCGTCATGTTGGTTGTGACTATTGTTACTATTCCCTTTATGCTTCTGTGGTGAGAGATGAACATAGGAAATATTAGAAGGGATTCTTAAATTAGTTGACTCTCACAATGGAACACAAAATGCAGCCCTTTGGGAACTGGGCACAAACGGAATTGGTGAATGAGGACAATGTGTAAGACGGGGCCACTGAGACCACAGGGCACGGTGACAGAGGCTCGGGATGCTGGCCACCATAGCACGGGAGAGATCGGTGAAGATGGGGCAAGTTTTGCCTCACGTTGTTTCCTTTTGGAAACTTTTGTGTTTCTATTGCCCATGATCTCTCATCCTTTGGTGCTAGTCTCTTTCAAATGTGCTTGGCATTCAGTATCTTCGCTTCTTACAGAGGTCATCAGGAAGGCTCCTGTGAAGAACTGTCTTTGAGTAATCCTGAGTAATAAGGAAAAAGCCAGATACATTAAAATATGAGGAAATATCAGCCAATGCAAAGAAAACTCCTCCTAAGACCTAGAGGTGCGAGTGAACTTGATAGCCTCTCAAAATATTAAGAAGTTAATGAATAAAAGCACATGAAAAAATGAAGTCAGAGAAGAAGGTGGGAGCCGATCCCTTAGGGCATCTTGGGCTATAGGAAGGAATTTGGACCAAGTGTGGTAGCTCACAGCTGTAATCCTAGCACTTTGGGAGGCCAAGGAGGGAGGACGGCTTGAGGATGAGAGTTCAAGACCCGCCTAGGCAACATATGGGAGGCAAAAAGGGAGCTCGCTTAAGGCCAAGAGTTCAAGACCAGCCTGGGCAACATAGCCGACCTCATTTCTATCAAAGAAAAAATTAAAAGAAGAATTACCCAAGTGTGGTGATGCACACCTGTAGTCCCAGCTACTTGGGATGTGGAGGCGGGAGGATCACTTGAACCCAAGAGTTAGAGTCTGTAGTGAGCAAGGATGGCACCACTGCACTCCAGCCTGGGTGAGAGAGTGAGACACTCTCACTCTCAGATTTTCTGACGTAAGAGATGAGAATATGGGGAATGAGAAAGAGAAAGCTTCCGATCCACCCTTAGGTTTGGGGCTGAGCAACTGGATGGATGATTGCAATTTTTACTTACATATGAAAAAGAGTGTTGGGGGAGCACACTCATGAGCACATGCAGGGAAGTGGGGGGGCAGAATCACGAATTCTGTTCAAGACCTTTTTATACCCAAAAGGGCCAGCAAATAACTAGGGGAGGTGTTGAGTTGGCAGAAACCATAATGCTTGTTTGGAAACACAGATTGGTTCCAATGCAATTGGTACAATAAGAAATAATTTGAGCATAACAGAAATTCTCAAATTTCATGTTTGCTTATGTCTATGAGGAATATTAGCCACCCAGATGTACCAGGCCATGCAGGAACACGCAAATGCACCCACACATTCAACTTAAATTTCTCCCTCATGTCCTGAGCTCACCTTTCCACAGCTGGGGTTAGGACGTACCTTCCCGTATTAAATACGTCCTGCCACCACTTGGTAACCCTCAGGACACCCACTTCCAAACACAAACAGGAGGTCTTTTTCAAAATAAACTGTCAGACTTATTGTAGTTATGTCTTCTCAGCCACTTAGCCCAAGCAAAACTGTGCTAAAGTCCTCATTCATTTTCTAACTTTTTCACTTGTCTCTGATGAATTTTTGAGCACTGGGCCTCGCCCAATTTTCCCTGTAAGTCCTGTGATTTTGACTGCCTGATTTTACTCAAAGCAATGATCTTATTGCAGAATTCACTGTAAAAGTGCCTGGTGCTGTAGTGAAAAGGCAGGGTGAGAGATGGGAATTTGGGAGTCTCGGACACCAGGGTTAGAGGACGTCATCTGAGGTGCGCCTTCACATATGATCACAGAGTGTTATTTCTTAGGAGCTGGCTTCCTCCCCTGGGAGTGCTGGGTCCTGGTCCCCATCTCCACATCTCACCTTCTAGCACAGGGCCTGGCTGCCAGAGCTGCTTGGTGATTTCCTCAGTGAACTGTTCCCGGAACAATATATGCCATTCTTCAAAATCCTAATCGCTGTGAATAAAACGGTGTTCGTTGCAACTTTGACTGAGTCTGAACCGAGCTGTATGCAGGCATTAAGTCCATTTTATTCTTAAAACACATGTGCAAATGCTGGCTCTAGTTTTCGTTTGTTTGTTTTGGGTGTGCATGTTTTGTTTCATTTTGGAGGCTCTGTAAAGTTCTCCAGATTTTGTCCTGCTGACCCTCCGAATAATGCAGCAGGTGTGGCCCACCCCACGGCCCTCTCAGGGGCCCTCATGACAGCTCAGGCCTGAGCTGTGGCCCATGGCATCCACGGACCCACAGGAAACTTACATATCTTTCTTACTCCAGTTGTCCCATTCCGGGCTCCATGGGCATCATACCCACATTCCCCCCAAGTCCCCAGAGCATTAGCCCCTATGGCAGTGGGGGTTCAGCTGATGTGGAGGGCGGTGTGGCTTCGGCAGGAAAAGTGAGGCAGAAAAGATAGTGGCTTCTTTAGAATAATGTTCTCTCTCTCCCTCTGTAGCCGTCTTTATAGAAGGGAGGAGAGGGGATTTGCCCAGTTGGTTTTGTTAGAATCACCCCTTTTAGAAACGTGGAATAAAATGGCTGGCACAGCAGTGAGAAAGTTTGAAATCCTAGAAGATGAAGCTTTAGGGCTTTGTCATAGCTGTGGGCAGAACAAGCGCCCTACCCATTCATGTCAGAGCTGGTGAAGCGAGGCGGGGAGGGATGTGGGTAGGGCCTTTCCTTACCGCCCTTAAAAACCCCTCCATGTCCCTGCTAATCAGCTGCTTTGTCCCAGAAAGATTCTTTTCTTTGCACTTTCATTAAACATGCTACTTTCTCTGAGTTATGAAATGGGTAAATGCCAGTAAATAAACGCTACCCCTTTGTGTCTCATAATCCACTTCCTAAAACTGCCCACCTTTGCTACCTCCAGGACCCTTCCCGCATCTGGCCCAGCAAACATTTTATGACTGGCTCTCAAGCAGACCCACTTGTGTCCAAAATCTTTAGCAAATGGGTCCAGCTGGCTGCCTTCCTGCTTTGGTACGTAAAATTCAATGTGTGTAAATAATCACACTCCCAACCATTCACTTCAGGAAGGTTATTGTATTTCACATGCTGTTAAAAACCCAGCGTGTCAAAGTCATGCTTTATAGCATCACTCCGGGCAGATATATCATCGTCAGACGTCTCACTCCAATAAAACCTCTTTATGGGTGATAGATTTTATTTGTGAGTTTATGACAAATATCTGAAACATCAGGTATTCATGTTGTAATCACCTTTTATGGGCTTTAGTTTTCTCCCATGGTCAAAAAGAACACGCACACTGTTGCCTAGGATTTAGAAAGGCTGAGACTTGGATACTCATTCCTCTGGAAGCCTTGGGCAGGTTGCTCAATTTCCCCATGTTGCATCTTTATAAAACCTACCTCGCACAAAGGTGATGATAATTAATTGGGCATTAATTCTAGTGTTCTTTGAAGATTTAAAAGTGCTCTTTGTGGCTATCACTTCAACAGTTTTATGACTTTGGGTCCTTTTTACTGGCTTTTACTGATTTTTTTAATTAGTACATTAAAATTAACTCCTAAATGAGAATGTTCTTCTGGCATTTTTTCAGTTTTGAAGAGCAACTTTTCAGGTTTGGCAAAAGAAACTGACATAAAAACATGCCAGGATTTGCATTAGTGAGATTTACTATATTTCTTTGTTCTTAATGCTAGAGGGTGAGAAACCTGCCATACACACAGACAGGCTTGAAATACATTCTGCAGATAGTTTGTTCTAAGAAATGCTGAGTGAATGGTACATGTGATTGGGACACCATTATATGCTGGGATAGCCTGGGTTGTGGGGCACTTGGTCCGTTTCCATAGGGAGGAAGTGAGGACTGTCCTGGCAGCTACTGAAGGAGGAAACGGTCACTGAGGAGAGAGACGTTCATGCTGTGGACTGTCTTTCTGTACAGGGACGAGGTCAGGCATCTGAAGCCAAAAACCCAGAGACCCATGGGTCCTCCTTTGGACGTGTAGGGCAATGTGTAGGGCCCATCAGACATGGTCATAAATGCCTCTGGGTTTCTTGAAGGCAGACACTCTGGAAAGAGGAACAGCATTTCTCTACCACACACTCAGCATTGGGATAAACCCGGCCCACAGATAAAGCAGAGAGGTTTCTAGAAATTGTCAAAATGGCCCTGGAATCTAGTTCTATGTATGCACCTGCTGTGTAATCTTGAGAACATTTTATGAGTTGTCTCATCAACTGCATCTTTATCAATTGAACAACAACAAAAACATGATCTCTTCTGAGAAAGGAATACATTGAAATTTCAAATTACATATACTTAAGTAGGGGTAGGTATAAAGTTAATTTTTTTTAAGTTGAACTATCTTATGGTGAAAAATGAATGCTTGTACACTGTTGATGGGAGTCTAAATTCATTTAACCATTGTGGAAAACAGTATGGCAATGCTTCAAAGACCTACCATTTGAACCAGTAATCCCATTGCTAGGTATATACCCAAAGGCAAATAAAACATTCTACCATAAAGACACATGCACACATATGTTCATTGTAGCACTATTCACAATATCAAAGACATGGAATCAACCTAAATGCCCATCAGTGATAGACTGGATAAAGAAAATGTGGTACATATACACCATGGAATACTATGCAGCCATAAATAAAAGAATGAGATCATGTCCTTTGCTGGAACATAGATGGAGCTGGAGGCTATTATTCTTAGCAACTTAATGCAGAAACAGAAAAGCAAATACTTCATGTCCTTACTTGTAAGTGGGAGCTAAATGATGAGAACACATGGGGACAAAGAAGGGAACAACAGAAACTTGGGCCTATCAGAAGGTGGAAGGTGAGAGAAGGGATAGGATCAGAGAAAATAACTAATGGGTACTCAGCTCAAATACCTGGGTGATAAAATAATCTGTACAACAAATCCCCATGACACAAGTTTATCTATATGACAAATAGGCACATGTACCTCTGAACTTAAAACAAAAGTTAAAAATAAAAAGTTGAACCATCTAACGTGAGAAGGTATATTTAAAAGACATACACATTGCATGAAGGTAAGCTAAACATTAAATTAGATTTAGAAGTGGCACAAAATACATTAACTTGGGAAAATAACTACACACTTGGATGCAACGTAGTGACCTTTTCCCTCAGCATGTTCACCGTGTCAGCTAACAACCTTCCTGACTCCATTCCAGAAACAGCAACTGTCCACCCAGCCAATGATGCTCTCCATTCTGAACCATATTGAATTAGATAATGTATATTACAACTATGACAAGCAAAAGAAGCAACGACGGCAAGGAACTGCTCCTACATTTCACACACATTCAAAAAATTCAAAGTAAATCTCAGTTGGTTGAACTCCAAATAGGAAAACTCCAACAGTAAAACTCAAATGAATTCTCAGTGTTTAATCTGGCAACTATGCAGCCATTGTAAACAACTGTCAGCATTGCTAAAATTAAAAGTGCTGCATATTCAGACATAAGGTGATCAATGGATCTAGAGATGAGCTCAGGCTAGGTATAGAGTGTTCACAAAAAATAAAAATTTGCCTCTGCTAGTTAATTCTCATCACATTTTGGCCATGGATGAGGAGAGGAATCACATTTTTTTAAAGCCTAAAACATTTTAATTATATTTTGCCTTTACCTTTTTCCATACTGTTTTTATAGCAATCAAGCAGTCTGATTTACTTTGTAAAGTAACATTTATCTTTGTACATGAAGTTTACCAAGTGGAATGTACACACTGACATACCAATTAATTTCTTAAGACCTATCATTTGCTTTGAATATGTAAAATAAAGAGATTTAAATAATGTTTATTACAGCCCTACAATGTGTTTTAGGGAATGAAAATAAGAGTATGACTAGGAGTAGGTGTACAATGATACGTACAATGGCAATTTAGACTAACAGAAAAAAGTGCTTTTTTTTTTTTTTTTTTTTTTTTTTTTGCTGTCCAGGGCACTGTAAGATAGAAATGCACTGAATAAAATCCAGAGGGGGGATAAGTTAAAGGTGAAATGAGCTAGAGGAAGTCTGATCGCAACAGAATGGCGCCGCCTTGATTGACGCCCGAGGCTGGGGAGGGGACGAGGGAGCTGAGGCCCCAGGCTACGCTCTGAACGCCGCGGGGGAAACCGAATAAGCTCCATGAACCCTGCCCTCTGCGCCACGTTCCGCGGCCCTGCAGCTCACATACAGCTGGAACATGACAAAACGCAGAGCACAGAGTGGATGCTTTGAATACAACTTGGAGTCAGTTTCTTGATGCGCGTGTCAGAAAACGTCCTTTTTGCCCAAGCTGCGTAGTAGGAAGGAGGAGAATTCACAATGGGGAAGGAAGTCCCGCCCCCGTGGAGAAGGAAGTCCCGCCCCCGTGGGGAGGCTCACAGACCGTGAGGCCATCCTGGTGCGCCATTTCGGGGTTCACAGGCTGCTCTGGGACTCGGGAGTGCTTTAGATCCAAGTCTAGGAAACTCAGTCTGTTGCCCGGCACAGGAACCCCTTTTTCCTTCGGCACCGCAGCTTTCCTATCCCAGCGCCTGCGCGCCTGCTCCAGAGCCTGTTTCTCAAGGTGCGGCCCAGCAGCAGCACCAAGCCCCGAGAGCCTGCGGAAATGCGGACTCCAGGCCTGACCAGGATTCACCGAATGAGAATACGCATTGACACAGAACCATCAGGTAACTATTTACACTTTAAAGTTGGAGAATGGCCATGGATTGGGAATTGAATAACATTTTTTAAAGCCTAAAATATTTTGGCCGGGCGGGGTGGCTCACACCTGTAATCCCAGCACTTTGGGAGGCCGAGGCGGGCGGATCACGAGGTCAGCAGATCGAGACCATCCTGGCTAACACGGTGAAACACCGTCTCTACTAAAAATACAAAAAATTAGCCGGGCGAGGAGGCGGGCTCCTGTAGTCCCAGCTACTCGGGAGGCTGAGGCAGGAGAATGGGGTGAACCCGGGAAGCGGAGCTTGCAGTGAGCCGAGATCGTGCCAGTGCACTCCAGCCTGGGAGCAGAGTGAGACTCCGTCTCAAAAAAAAGACTAAAATGTTTTTATTATAGTTTGCCCCTACCTTTTTCCATACTGTTATTGGTACATATACACATATTCCATGTACATATACATCGTGGAATACCATGCAGCCATAAAATAAGAATGAAATCATGTCCTTTGCAGGAAAATGGATGGAGCTGGAGGCTATTATTCCCAGCAAACTAATGCAGAAACTCCAATACTGCATTTTCTCACTTATAAGTGGGAGCTAAATGATGAGAATGCGTGAACATAAAGGGGAAGCAACAGAAACGCTTGAACCTGTCAGAGGAAGGGGGTGAGGGGAGGGAGAGGATCAGAGAAAATAATTAATGGGTACTTGGCTCAAATACCAGTGTAAAGCCTGGATCCTTTCTCCTGACATTGACATTTGTCATTATTCAAAGCTAAGCCGGCATGAGGCCTGCCCTTCTACACTACTGCTGCATGCTCAGCATGTGTGCTGGATGGACAGGTGCAGCCTCACCTCTTTTCCACACTGGGCTTAAGGAAGGAAGGAGCCTTGTTTATCTTCACCATCTGCAGCACCTGGTCTAGTGTCTCTCTGAACAATTCGTTGCATGAATGAATAAGAAACTTTGGAGAAAAATTCTATCCCCTCTTTCCGGAGCTGCAGAACCCAGATGGCGTAACTGTGACACCGCAGGCAACTGTTACAGCAAACTCAACAGAGACGGGCAGAACACAGAAGGAGCTGCAGTGAGCCAGGCCCTTGGGGTTCTCAGGAAAAGGAAGAACTGTCAGTCTGAAGAGGTAACAATCCCAGGCGCTGTCGTAGGCAGCTTCTCATTGCCTGAAAATGAAAATGTCATTTCTCAGCTTTATATAAAAGTCTCCAATTTGACTCCAAGCTACTTTTCTCAGCACTTGCTCCCAAGCCATCTTTTGTCCAATCGGGGGCATTTTCAGGCTCATGAGAATCTTTGTTGCTTTTTACTCGTGGGCCCTGTGTCTTTCGGCCTCGGTGTCTCTGCATTTATTTTCCTCCGTGAACTGAGCTTCCTCACCTCGCGCACCTGCCATCGGCCTTTCTTTCTAGATGGCGTTTTCATCTTCCTCCACCCAAAGAGTCCTTCCCTAACATCTATCCAGAGAGAATAAAGGCCTTCTCTCCCCCTACTTTTACCAAAATCTCTTGATAGCATGATGCTTGCCCTTACCAGAGTGAACTTGATTTATAATTATTTGAATCTATTAGAATCAATGATGATCTTCCGTAAAAGTGGGAGTCATTTTTGTGACTTCTTACTACCTACTTCAGGGTTCTGCACATACTTCATCGTCAAAATACTTTCCATATTACGTTGGATAGAATTTGCTTAGTGGAGCAAGTTTCAGACAGACTGTGCTCTGCTGAAACCTTGGGACTTGAACAACTTTGGAGAGGTCTTCATAGGACATTAGAAAAGAAACCATGAACTTCATGTGAACAGAACGTATGAAGACTTTAAAAAGTCACTACAAATACATGTACTTGAAAATCCTCACAAGTGGAACTCCAGTAGGAATATGCCCTGGACTGGCCTTGTGTCGGTCTCCTTCTGTCCATCCCTTCTCTGTGCAGCTTTATTCATTTCATTCACATGTTCTCAGCCGGTAGCCTCTAAGTAATACACATACTAAACGAATAGTTCTTTCTCCTGCCTGCTTGAAGAACTCAGCAGCTCTTTATACTCCATGCCTTGAAGAATCCAAAGATTAGAAGTATGGCTTATTTGATCAAGTAATTCACACGAATGTTGAAGGGATAGAATGTAAATACAGAAGGCGAGATAATAAAGATGCAATCCCTTAACAGAAAGTAGATTTGTACATTGTGGTGTATTAATAAATGCTCAATTTCAAACACAAAATAAGACAATGAAACACAAAAATTATAGTTTAAAAAAACACCCTCAGCTGGACATGGTGGCTCCCGCCTACAGTCCCAGCACTTTGGAATGCAGAGGTGGGGCAAGTGGATCTGTTGAACCCAGTAGTTCAAGTTCAGCCTGGGCAACATGGAGAAACCCATCTCTACTAAAAATTAGAAAAAAAAAGTAGTGGCGCACACTTGTAGTTCCAGCTACTTAGGACGCTGAGGCAGGAGGATTGCTTGTACTGGGGAGTTTAAGGCTGTAGTGAGACATAATGGCACCATTGCACTGTAGCCTGGGTGACAGAGTGAGACCCTGTCCCAAGAAACAAAACAAAAACAAGCAAACACTTTCTAGAGCATTAAGATAAATAAAATAGGAAACAAGAAGACCTACCATCCTGGGATATAACTGAATCAAAATGTTTTCTAAAAGGCCACTTCTGGCATAAGTGAAATAATATAGAAGGTGTGATCTAGAATTGAGGAATCATACTAATTAAACATGGTCCTCCCTTTTGAGTCTTGTAGTTGTTTAGGTAAAAAATCAATTATAATGTAGTTTTAAACTGGAAACTGCACAAATGGTTTCCTTCAATAAGTTCATATCTGTGTGGTGATATCTGCCTGTTCCAATCAGCTAATAGTTGAAGATCTAGCGGCTCACAAGTGCCTCGCTTTGCTTCTGAAATCTAGGAGAACATCTCACACTTGCTCCGCTTTAATCTTTCATTTGGTTCTTTCACTGTCATGGTTGCTCTTGAGGGGATGGTCAGATCACATCTGCTAATGGATGCTTGGTTAAATGGAATCAGAGGATTCCAAAGAGCAAATGCTGAAAGCATGCCTCCGTGCCCAGGCCCGGTCAGCTCCCTCCCACCAGTGGAGCTGAGTTTTCATCTCTAGTCACAAGGTGTGTCTCTAAAACTGACAGATGCGCATGGCACTGAGGGCCAGGGAACGTGGTGGAGACGGGTGGGAGCGGTGTGTGTACATCACGGAGAGACCTTCAAAGTTTATTTTTGTGGCATTGTAGAGTTAGAGAGTGCTGTGGTGTCACCGTGAAAGAGGATATTCTCTTCCCTCCATTAAAATAGTAATAAATTCTTAAAAAACTAAAATGCAAGGTGTATTCTAAGAGGAAATTTTGACAGCCAAGCCAAATGGGCAGGTCAGTATTGGGATGCACAGTGAGTGGAAAAGATCACCAGGAAGCAAGTCTGGAAAGAGATACGTCACCGGTAGATTTCCGAGATATTCAGATGCTGAGAATTAAACCAACTTCAGATTTTTTTTCTTTGCTCAAAGGCTGTCAGAAATTAAGCAAGAAAAACTACTAAGAAATTCAATCCTGATTTTTATTTTGTTTTCATAGGTTATTGGGGAACAGGTGGTGTTTGGTTACATGAGAAAGTTTTTAGTGGTGATTTGTGAGATTTTGGTGCACCCATCACCTGAGCAGTATACACTGCACCCAATTTGTAGTATTTTATCCCTCACCCCCTTTTCTCTCTTTCCCTTTGAGCCCCCAAAGTCCATTGTGTCATTTTTATGCCTTTGCATCCTCATAACTTACCACAGTTTCTTTATCCACTGGTTGATTGATGGGCATTTGGGCTGGTTTCACATTTTTGCAATTGCAAATTGTGCTGCTATAAACATGCATGTGCAAGTATCTTTTTCATATAATGACTTCAAGAATCACATTTTCCAACAATTCAGACTTGTGGCCACGTCCTCTCCTAGGGAGTCCCTGGAACGTAGCTGTTAATAGACAGAGTTGCACACCCTTGCAAGCATCTTAGACCAAACAGGCAATGAGGGAAGGTTCATCTTCCACCACTGGGGAGGAACAAGAACTTGGGAAGCAGAGTGTTTTGGACACAGAATTATGACTGCTTTTCAGAAGTATTGAATTGAGAAATAAATAACTATTAGGAAATATAAATAAATAAGTCCTATTTTTGCTTTCTCTGTGTGGTATTTGGCCTCACCAATGTCTAGGCCTCCTAAATAAACAGCAGAAATGTGGTATGGCTTTTTGCCAGAGGGTGCAGTCCAAATGTAATAAAACACACAGTTTCTTTGCTAGGCTGGAGTCAATACATTACTCCACTTTCTTTTTTTTAAGAGGTCGGTATGAGTATCATCTGTTGATTGTAGCTTCACGTATGAGATTGAAGGTTCTAGCCTGTTAACAAAATAAAAACACTGCCAAACAAAACAAAGCAAAATGTCCACGTTCCTCTATTGTCAAAAGAATCAAATCGTTCTGTGCATCAGAGAAGCTATGTCTGGGGTTTACTTAGGAGCATGTACATGGACGTTTGCAAAGAGATTAAATGTGGTGCCCTCAGGAGGCCAAAAGTCACCTTGGAAAGAACATCAGAGACTGCTTGCTTCATGCCAGGGCCACGTACACCAACGGAGGAGAAACTGTGCACAGGAAGCCTCATTGCTCCTGTGGGACGTATAGTGCTCTCCTCAACTATGAAGATAGCATAGCGATTTCTAGAGGCCCATTGCATTATTTTAAAAATGCATAAAAACAACATGCCTGGCTGATGGACGACAGCGGACAACTTCATTCAATCAATAGATATTACCTCAAGTACACATGGTGTAGACTCAGATAATATGTGAGAAAAATAGTTCCATTTGCAAAGCTTCTAGTTTAAAATCCAGGCTTAATTCTGTGGCCACAGTCAATATCATTATAAGCTTTCAGTGGAATTTAATTTGGATATCCTTATGGTACAATCAGGAGTTTACAGCCATTCTGTAATTCCCTAACTGTGTGATTTGAGAACACACAATCTGGTGGGATGGTGGATGTGATGGTTAATATTGAGTGTCAACTTGGCTGAAGAATGCAAAGTATTGTTCCTGGATGTGTCTGTGAGGGTGTTGCCAAAGGAGATTAACATTTGAGTCAATGGACTGAGAGAGGCAGACCCACCCTCAATCTGGGTGGGCACCATCTAATCAGCTGCCAATATGGTTATAATAAAAACAGGCAGAAGAACGTAGAAGCACTAGACTGCCTGATTCTTCTGGCCTCCATCTTTCTCCTGTGCTGGGTGCTTCCTGCCCTTGAACATCGGACTCCAAGTTCTTCAGCTTTGGGCTCTTGAACTTACACCAGTGGTTTGCCAGGGGCTCTCGGGCCTTCGGCCACAGACTGAAGGCTGCACTGTCGGCTTCCCTGCTTTAGAGGTCTTGGGACTCAAACTGGCTTCCTTACCCCTCAGCTTGCAGACGGCCTATTGTGGGACTTCACCTTGTGATCACGTGAGTCAATTCTCTTTAATAAACTCCCTTTCATATATGCATCTATCCTATCAGTCCTGTCCCTCTAGGGAACCCTGACTGATACCCTGGAAATGGCGGGGCAGCCATCTTGCATGCTGCATCATTTTCCGGTCACCCTCTGTTAACTTGGGCAGAGGAGTATTGTCTTTCTACATATTTATGTATCCAGAGAGGACATGTAAAGATTCATTTACTTAGTAACAGAATGCTAATACAGAAAAAGAGGGCAAACACATATATTAATTACTTAGAAAAAAATAAACCTATATGCCTAGGAATGAACACCAGCATTATAAAAACTCATTACTTTCAGTTGCCCCCTTGTAATAATGTGTATTGCAAAGTATTTGCATCATTAAAATGTCACCGAACTGGAATAGAAACAGAATGGTGGATTTGAATGGTTAATTATTATCTCAGAGGCAAAACACAAATGGCTCAAATTGTAAATATTCCCCAAGTAAAATTATTATAGAAATGCCCATGGTAATTAAGCAATATTTTCATTAACCAATAGCCTGCAAAAGCTGATTAGCTTGATTAAAAACTTCATATATCTAACTTAGTAAATGATATATTCACATGTCAGAAGATTACATTGTAGTTTCTTAAAAGCCTGGCAAATTCAAAACAAGAATTGAAAGAAAAAGTGAAAGCAAACTACTTTTTTAAGGTAGCATTAAACAAAAGTAATTCTGAGTTACTTAACCAGAAAAATTGTATCCTAGTAACTTTGTTGCACAGTATTAAAATTAGACCATGTGATCTTGGTTGAGCACCAAAATGGTCTCTTCTTAGACGCTCTCATGATCTGGAATTGTGTTCAGAATAACAGGAAAAGGGAGGAAAGCTGAGCTGAAAAACCCATCTGCTTCTAATTCAAAATTCCCAATAAACTCTTGTGCATCAACTCCAAAAAAAGAAAGCCAAATTAAAACGTTACTAATTTGAGGGAGCAAATGGAAAGACACTCTGAAAGATGAAGTCTCCTTTCTTTTAGAATGCCACTTTCTCATCGTTACTGGAGATCCCGTCGCCGTGTGTCTGGCTGATGTGGGGAGGTCCGGAGACTGTTTTTAAATTAAACATGCAGTTTGTCAGGGAAATGCGTCTTTCCTAATTGCTTGTTAAAATTGTATCTAACCTGGAATAAAGAACCTTTTCACTAGGCATCACATTTGGAATTTTTTGTTTCATCAGTATTTTAAGCGTCTCCTGATTCTCTGCTTTTGAGAGGCACTCACTGAATGCTCTGTTTGTGGGTCTGCCCTCATGGCTCTGCGTTGAGGCCTGTTGCTAACCATCTGTCTGGGCTCAGTCTCCGGGCTGCCCTTGTGCTAGAGTTGTTTCCTAATTTTGCTGTGAGGTGGGAGAATGCGGGGAACAAGATTAACTCAAACTCACCAGAAAATGAAAGTTTCTTTGGTTGCCGATCCTTTGCTGTGATCTCTTGAAAATCCGGTTATATGCAGTATTCCATCACGCACAGAGCAAAGATAAATATGCCTTTCTTCACTACAGCTTGTAGCTTTTTTCAGCCTAACTTAATACTTAAGTGTCTTGGTAGATACATGGGATTTCAAAATACTGGCGTATTAGCATGGCGATGTGGTTCTCAGCATGACATATAGGTTCTATCTATCTTTCTATCTATGCATAATATAGATTTATATATTCTCTAGTGAACACTAATTGTAGAAATGGAGAAAACAGTCAAGAATTAAATATGCAAGCCAAAAAGAAAGACAAAATCAAACAAACTTACAAACATAAACCACTTTGGTTTCAGTAGCACAGCAGTATTGAATTTTTAAGGATTTTGTATCTACATTGGGAAAAGAAAGAGGTCTGAGTGTTATAATGAACCTTGGGTTCTTCAGTGAATTAAAGAGTAAATTATATTGTAAATTATAATTGAAAAATGAATATTTAGACAATATCCCCGAAGAGCTTAAATGTATACGAAAGGGCTAGGTTTTATAAATAAAACACAATATAGACTGGCTTTTGCGGGGCTCAAGTCCAGTTAATATAGTTGAAGTCAAAATAAAATATAGAGACAAGTCTCTGGATTGAATGTTTTATTTGGCAATCACAGCACTGCAAGTTAGGGTATCAAGGTCGACTGGGTGGTCTTCAGGATGCCCCAAGAACAAAGGGGAGGCTGGGGATTTATTAGAAAGAGAAGTGTTGCCTACTGTTTTGAAACAAAGCTCATTAGCACTAGAGATGCTTTGGGGAGCTGGCAAGTTGTGATAAGTGAGCAATAGGTCACAGGTCATCTCAGCAGCTACCAGGTAAAGCTGGTCCCAGCCAGGCTTGTGTAAAATGCAATTCTAGGAGCAGGTGCTATTTACTCTGAGTGTTTTCCCCCCAGCCCTCGACTCTGATTTAGTTTGGAATGATATGAATGACCCAACTCGTATAATCAACTTTCACAACATCCTTTCACACACAATGGTGTTGGGAAAGTTCAGTTCTAACAGGGGTCATTACTGAGTAAAAGTTCAAATGCCAGATGCTACTGGTGGGTTGGAGTGTCCAGAACAGAACCATGTCCATGAAAACCCCAACATTGTAGGGCAAAAATAGACCCAGTGCTAGTCCAGCTCCCCCAGGACCGGCATGTTGAGTTCTACTGTCATTTAAAATAATATTCTAATATCTTTCTGATCATAAAATAATACATTCATTCTTAAAAACGTAGGAAAAAGAAACTAGTATAAGGATAAAAATAAAAGTCACCATAATTATTTTTACCAAGATACTAATAATATTCACATATATTTCTTCTCATTTTTATATCTATTTCTAAATACCTACAGATGTGGGTGAACACAGTTTTAAGAAAATTCAATCTATTCTGCATCACACTTTGATTTTCTACTTTTTCTTTCTTTTCTTTCTTCTTCTTCTTTTTTTTTTTTTTTTTTTTTGAGATGGAGTCTCAATCTATCACCCAGGCTGGAGTGCAGTGACATGATCTCCGCTCACTGCAAACTCCGCCTCGCGGGTCCAAGCAATTCTCTGTCTCAGCCTCTTGAGTAGCTGGGATTATAGGCATCCGCCACCAGGCCTGGCTAATTTTTGTTGTATTTTTAGTAGAGACGGGGTTTCACCATCTTGGCCAGGCTGGTCTTGAACTCCTGATCTTGTGATCCACCCGCCTCAGCCTCCCAATACTTCTTCTTTCTTAATAGTATATCGTCATTAATTTTTTAGATTATTTTATTTGAAAGTAATGACCATATAATATACTATAGTTTTACTATTGTTTATTATTACAAATAAGAAATATACTATTTAAAATATTTCAAGTATTTTGATATAAATTGTACTACAAAGAATATTCTTTTAAATACAGATAGATATAGATATAGCTATATCTGTGATAAATGTCCAGAAGAGAAGTTGATAGAAATGAATTAGGAGGAAAAATATTGCACTTTAATAAAATGTGGATGATTACATATATTCAGTGAAAGCTTGATTAAAAATGCATAACAGAAGAAAATAGCTGGCAAATTGTTAAGAACAAAACCTCAAGAAAAAAAAATCCATTGTCTGAGTTTGCTGACACTGATCTTGTATTATTAATACTTAAGTCGAATTTGCTGCCTGAGTGGGCAGTGTTCAACTAGGAGCCAGCAGGTCTTGGTAAGAATTTCTGTGATAAAGTACCACATGAAATATAACATGAAATGTCAGTGATAATGTTTCAGAAATTAACTTAGGAATTAGCAGGCACTTGCATAAACATGAGGGATCAGCAAGAGTGCATAATACCAATGCCAGGCTTTCTTTTACCTTCTCCATTTACATCCAATTAGTGCAATTTTGAATTTATAAAATGTAATTGAAGCACATTCAAAATTCCTTCAGGAAAATAGTACATAAACTTCCCAATGTTCACCCCCTCCTTTCTGTTGTCAAATGGCAATAAATGTCATGTAATGTCTTCCTGTTTTTTATTTATTTGGAATAAAATTAATTTTTTGCTTTTTCTTCTAAATTGTTTTCTAATTTACACAAGGCACAGAATGATTCTGAATCAAGATTGGCTGCATTTCCACTTCAAATTGTACAATGTCGAAGACATTGTGTGCATTTCACAGAAAACATGAGTCAATGATAGAGTGTTATCTTCTGTATAATACAAAAATATTTTTATAACATAAGTAATGTCATCCCAAGTAGCATCTTTCATATAAAAATGCTAAAACTGGCAATGTGTTTTAAAGATTTCTGGCATTTATCTTATATTTGTGTAAGATATTGCTGAATACCACATTTCATTTTTTTCTTTCTAAACTTTAACACATAATCCTGTTTTCAAAACAAACCACACAGATCTACACATATTTTCATTAGTGAAGTAGTACTCACCTTCTGTGAAATCCAACTTTAATTTTAATCATCAAATAAATATTATTTTCATGTTTTTAAAATGTAAGAAAAAGCATGCTTTACTTCAAAATCAGCAGTGCATAGAGATTTTAAATTTTTCTTTCATTTTTATAAAAATCAGTTGCGTATTTGAAAGCAATTCATAAGCCCTGTGGGTTTTTTGGAAAGTGCTTTTATGATTGTTGTAAGAAAATGTTCTCCATGTCAGTAACAAATGGCTGTCATGGAATTTTGGCAGCAAATGTTTCAGCTGTCCACATGAAATGGAGGAATATTTCTCCACGGAGATTAGTTTCTGTTATACTGTGTTACTGGAGAGAATGATAATGGAATTTCTCTTCTGGGCTTGTCATGGATAAAATATTGTATCCATTCTATCACATGAAAGGGAGGAGTAAGATTAGACAGTATTTAAAGAGAGTGGCTTCCAGGATGGAGTCTTCCAAGGAAAATGCAGTGGTCCTGGTGATGCTTTAAAAAGTTATCTTATTGGAAGCCAGCTCTGTCTCACCTCTCAGGGCAGTGTTTGTACAGTAAACCTGGAGATATTTAGTGTTAAATGACAAAATGTCAAATAATATGGCCACAGATCCATAGATTCAGGGCAAATTTTTCCCCAAAAGAAAACAACATACTTAACAGAGACAGGCATGGCCATACAATTAATATATAATCATTCCGAAGGTTTAAAAAGGGGATTAATTGCATTTAGCTAACAATGATGAAAGGTGCCCCCAACATCTTGACTCTGGCTTGCTTTCTCTCCAACCTGGTCAACGCTTCATCTTAGAGGAACACAGTAGGTCTGCGCCACCCTGTCCCAGGCTAAGTGGGAGTGACTTTGGACACTGGGCATGTGGTTCTTGGAGAAATGACATGTCACAGCAGGCTCAGTTGGTTCCAGGTATATACACACATGTGCGTTTACATACACATGTACACACACGTGTGCACCTACACACAAATATGTGCACATACACTTGTGTACACACATATACACACAAGTGTGTGCACATATGCACATGCTCACACATCCACACAGATACACAAATATATACACTTACAGATATGCACATGCACATACATCCACACATATACTCACAAGTATGTGCACATACACATGTGTACACACATATACTCACAAGTATGTGCACATATGCACATGCACACACTCATGCACACGTACACACAAGTATTGCACATTGCCACACGCACACACTCATGCACACATATACACACAAGTATTGCACATATGCACATGCACACAAAGACAGGCAGGCCATTTCATGCCACCTCCTTCTAGACTGTCAAGGACACAGTTATTTTTTTTTTCCATCCAGTTTGGCTTCTTCATCAAAATAATTTTAACAAAAAATTCATGATGCATCTTTTTTAAGTTTCTTTTTTTAAAAAAATTTCAGTTCCCCATTCACTTTAATTCGGTGATTTTTCAGAAACAAATGAACTAGCCACACTGCATCTCCTCTCATGCCAATTGTCCTTGGAGTCTTCCTTTTTTTTTAGAGAGGGAGTCTCACTTTGTCTCCCAGGCTAGAGTACAATTGCACAATCTTGGCTCACTGCAACCTCCTCCTCCCGGGTTCAAGCGATTCTCCTGCCTCAACCTCCCGAGTAGCTGTGATTACAGGCACACGCCGCGATGCCTGACTAATTTTTGTATTTTTAGTAGAGATGGGGTTTCACCATGTTGGCCAGGCTGGTCTCAAACCCCTGACCTCAAGTGATCTGCCCGCCTGGACCTCCCAAAGTGCTGGGATTACAGGCGTGAGCCACCGCACCCGGCTGTCCCTGGAGTCTTTGATCTGTGCACTAAAGAACTGGCAAAGCCAATAATGTTCTCTCTCCCTTTGAGGATAAGAATTCTTTGGTCCACCCAGAATTTGTGTGGTCTTGCAGCTTCTAAAAACAAGTGGGAGGAAGAACAATGAAAACCTAGACACTACTGCTTAGCAAGTGTTCTTTGAAGAGCATCCTGATTGGCTGCACACTGGTTTAACTTTCCTTCTACTTTGAGACTTCTGCTTCTGAATCACCAAAATAACAACCCGAACTTGGTGTTCTAGGGCCCAGCAGCAGCCTGAAGCCCTGGCCACTGTCTGTTCCCCTTCTTATTCCACATTTCTCTGTCTCCCTCACACCATCTGCTGAACTCAAGTCTGAGGGGACACTTATTTCTAAACCCAAGTTATGTCTATGGTAACAGAAGAAGCTGAGCAGGGGCCAGCTGAAGCTGCTGTCACTCATTCCTCTCATGGCTGGGATCCCTCATCTCCCTGTCCTACCTTCTATGGGTATAAGGTTGCAACTCAGGCCCACATGGAGGTCTGTGGAATAATCTTGGTTGTCCTTCTCCAACCCCCAGCTGTCAGGTGGCCTGAGCTGCTCCAGGCCAGTGGTTCTCAACCTTAACAGCCCACTATAATCCCAATGTCCAAGCCACACCAAGACAGGGACAGGACACATGTGTCTGCACTTTGTTGTCAGCGTCTACACATGCCTGCTCTGGAGTCAGACAGGCTTAACTTTAAATTCATGCTCAGTCACTTCTGAGCAAGCAGCAACTTCTGTCATGATGCAATTATTCTCTATGAAAGTGGTTCTCCCACCTTAAAAATGGAAAGATTAACTCACGAGATTATAAATAACAAGGCTTAAAACAATCCAAAATATAAAAAACCAAAAATGAGAGAGAATGGATGGGGAGATATATTTTAAAATACCAGTGTATGTAAGCGGGGTTTCCATAAATTTAATCTAACCATGGACATATTCAAAGGCACATGGACTTGTAGGAACATTTTCTAGAAAGTTTAAGTGCAGAATACGTGAAGCCTGTCAAAGTTTAACAGCACACACAAACACAAAAACATACTTGTTGTTTTCACTGGATTTTTGACAAAATCATTTTGGGCAAGGCGTGAAGGTGACATGGGGCAGACAGAAAACAAAATTGCTCTGTTCCACGGTTTTAAAATCTTCTTCACCAGAGAGAATAACCTCCTCAGTTGGGAGAGGTGAGGTTAACCTGTTCAGATGGGCTGGATCAGGGCGTGCACTTCAATGTTTCCAGAAACACAGGGCCCTGTGCTGCCTCGGGAACCTCCACATGTGCGGGAAACTGACAATTCTTTGGGAAAGGAAAAAGTGCCACAGATTGGCTGTTTTCCTGATTTTCACGGAGAAATTCTGGTGTTGAGCCTGGACAAAATTCTACAGTCGTTTATGACGCACATACAATCATTTATTGAGGTTTGCAAAAAACAGCAGGTTTTGCTAAGAATGTATGTAGAATGATCACTCTTTTGAGATCGCAATACCAGGCGTGCAGCATCATCTCTCCTTCTCTATTTTTTGTTGTTTTGTTTTGAGATGGTCTCGCTCCGTCACCCAGGCTGGAGTGCGCTGGTGCAATCTCGGCTCACCACAACCTCCGCCTCCCAGGTTCCGGCCACTCTCCCACCTCAGCCTCTCCAGCATCTGGGATTACAGGAGCACGCCACCACACCTGGCTATTTTTTTGAAGTGGCACTTTTTTTTTTTTTAGTAGAGGGAGGGTTTCACCATGTTGGCTAGGCTGGTCTCCAAGTCCTGACCTCAAGTGATCCGCCCGCCTTGGCCTCCCGAAATGCTGGGACTACAGGCGTGAGCCACTGCGCCTGGCCGCCATCATCTGGTAAGCATATTTTTCTTAGATCCTACGTGGTGGTTAGCTCAGAATCAAGGCATATGGGCATGGTGCCTGCCCCCCCTCTGTTGGCAGAACCAGTGAGAGGGAAGGAAGAGGCTCTGTTGGGGTGACATGGATCTGACAATCCCAGGGTGACCCCTGCCTGGAGGCTGCCTTGTGTCAAAGTGCTCTGATTTGGTTCGGGGACAAGGTACCATGAGTGTCCGGGATGGCGGTGACTAGGCTATCACAGCAGGGCAATCTCCAGAGGAAAGTGTCTCAGGAAGGAGATAGCGTGGCCACACTTTAGGAGGCTGGTGAGAGGACGTTTCCCCTGGGTGCAGTGATGTGAAAAGGGCTGGTAAAATCAGAGCCATATTCCCGGGGGGCGCAGCAGGAAGGTGCCTCTGGACAGGAGATGAGTTAGAGGACACTTCCCAGCGACGATGGCAGAAGGAAAGCAGGAGTCGACTTTTTCTCTCGTCTGAAGCAAAATAAACAATTCCAAAGGGATTTTGTTGAAGACACAAACCTGTAATGAAAGGGATAATGCAAAAGGTAAAAACATCACCACACTTAAAAAAAATTCATAAGGTAAAAACATTGGCACACTTCAAAAAGATGGTTAAATTTTTATAGATTTAGGGGGTACAAGTGCAGATTTCTTCAAAAAAAAATCTTAAAACATGGTGGTTGTGCAAAACATAAACCCACAGAGAAAACATGAACCCGCAGTTTTAGAGAAAACATAAATCTGAAGAATAGAGAAACATATTTGGAAACTATGCATCCAACGAAGGTCCAATCTAATCTCTAGAATCTACAAGTAACTCAACTCCACAAGAAGAAAAGCAAATAACCTGATTAAAAATTGGGCAAAGGACATGAACAGACATTTTTCACTGCACAGCAATGAAGCCTGGGCTTTCATTGTACCTGTGACCCGAATAGTTTATGTTGTACTCAGTAGGTAATTTTTCAACTCACACTCCCCATAGCCTTCTACATTTTGGAGTCTCCAGTGTCTATTATTCCACCCTGTAGGTGCGTGTGTATCCACTGTTTAGCTCCCACTTAAGTGTGAGAACATGTAGTATTTGACTTTATTTCTACGTTATTTCACCTAGGACAATGGCCTCCAGTTCCATCCCTGTTGCTACAAAAGACAATTTCATTCTTTTCATGGCTGAGTAGTATTCCATGGTATATATACACCACATTTTCTTTATCCAGTTATCCAATGGTGGACATTTAAGTCAATTTCCTATCTTCGCTATTGTGAATAGTGCTGCAATGAACACATGAGGGCAGCTCTATTTTTGATACAATGATTTCTTCCCCTTTGGTAGATACCCGGGAGTAAAGTCGCTGGAATGAATGTAGTTCTACTTTTAATTACTTGAGAAATCTCCATGCTGTTTCCCTTAGAGGTTGTTCTAATTTACATTCCCTCCAATGGTGTATAAGGGTTTGTTTGCTCCACATTCTTGCCAACATTGGTTTTAGAAATTTTTAAGAATAGCCCTTATAACTGGTGTAGGATGGTGTCACAATTGTGGTTTTGACATGCATTTCTGTGATGATTAGTGACGCTGAGTTTTTTTTCATAGGTTTGTTGATTACATGAATGCCTTCTTTTGAAAAATGTCTGTTCATATTCTTTGCCCAATTTTTAATTAGGTTATTTGATTTTTTTTCTTGTGGAGTTGAGTTCCTTGTAAATTCTGAAGATTAGATTAGACCTTTGTTGGATGTACAGTTTGCAAATATGTTTCTTCATTTTGTGGGTTTACGTTTTAGCTATTGATTATTATTATTATTATTATTGTTATTATTATTTTGCTGTGGTTAGTTTAATTAAGTCCCATTTGTCTATTTTTCTTTGTTGTATTTGCTTTTGAAGATATGGTCATAAATTCTCTGCCTAGGCCAATGTTCAGAATAGTTTTTTCTGGGTTGTCTCCTGGGACTTTTGTAGTTTGAGGTCTGATATTTAAGTCTTTAATTTATCTTGAGTTAATTTATGTATATGATGGGAGGTCTGAGTCTACTTTCATTCATCTGCATGTGGCTATCTAATTTTCCCTGCACCATTTATTGAATAGGATGTCATTTCCCCAATGTACATTTTTGTTGACTTTGTTGAAGATCAGTTGGGTATGTGGCTTCATTCTTGCTTCTCTATTCTGTTTCACTGATCCATGTGTCTATTTTTATAACAGTGCCACACTTTTTTGTTACTATAGCCTTGTAGTATAATTTAAAGTCAGGTTATGTAATGTCTCCAGCTTTGGTCTTTTTGCTTAGGGTTGCTTTGGCTATTCAGGCTCTTTTTTGAGTCCATATGAATTTTAAGATTTTTTTTTCTAATTCTGTCAGTACACTTTTAAAAGCTGCAAAACAGATGTATGACAGTAACTACTGACCCAGAGAAACAGAATCCAAACCTGGATGTGAGGAAATATTTAGCTAATTATTTATTTAATTATGGTCAGAAAACAAGGAACCACGTAATATCTGAGAAAAGCCTCTAACATGAAAGTAATTGAGTCCAAAACAAAAACAAAATTGCAAACAATAACAAAGGAAAATCACTTGAAAGAAATAGGATTATGCAAGGAGAAGAAAATTTCCAACAGCATAAGCAAAGAAAAATTATTAATATACTTGGGGATAAAAAAAATTGCATCTGTGAAGCAAGAATATGGACACTATATTATATACAAATGAAATATCCAGAGACCAAAAATAGCACTTAGAAATTAAAAACATGATATAAAACAGAAAAGAGAATGTTTGGAACTTATGTTGAAGAAATACGCCAGAAAGAACAGCTATACAGAAGAAAAAAGGTCCAAGAAGAGAAAAAAGATTTAAAAAAGAAAAAAGGTATAGAAATCTAGAGTGCAAAATTGAAAAGAGAAGCATAATTTTTCATCAATAATAATCATAATTAATAACTGAAAGAAATAAAAATGAAAGACTTCTAGGATTATCTAGAAATGGAGTAGTGGCTTCCTCAACAAATGAAGCCAGCTTCAGATAATGGAGAGTTCTATTTCTGGGCACTGAAGAGGAGAAGGACAGCTTCCACCCTGGTTTTACTTTGCCTCAATTTCTCTGCTACCAATTCAGTGATGGACACACATTTTCACCACTGATTTCAGTGGCTTTTGGAACTTAAGGAATACACTGCTTTAAATTGTTCTGCGATTATAAACTAATTGGAAGTAAGGCCTTGAACTTCTAGCTCACTTCATGTTGACACCTGTTTGGCATACACTTTGACTGTAACTCACCCACATAACCCTTTGACCAGCTGAAGCAATGTCATGCCCCATCACCCTTCTAGTTTCAGGAGCGAAAAAAAGAAGGTTTTGTTGGGTAGTGATAGCCTTTATTTTAGCAACATGTCCAGCCACTCTCTTCTTACAAATGGGCAGACCTCGCCCACTAAGACACGAGGAGCTGGTTTATCAGCAAGACTCAAGCCTTTCCTCGCCCCCGGACTTCAGCTTCACTGCCCGCCCTAAGACATCTGGGGCTTTGTTGAGTTCTTGCTTCCCAGCAGGCAGATTTCTGCCATTTTTTCTCAGCACACCCATAAACCTTGAAATTCCTCTCTGTGCACAGCCAGAAATAATATTCATTGAGAGGCAGGCAAAGCCAGTTAGACCTGCTGGCTCTCTCACCTCGCCCTTCTTAAGGGACAAGCAGGTGGATTATATCAAGTCATGAAGGAAAATCACAAACCCTGTATTGAATTTTTAAAAAAATACCTTTTGCTTGTGAACTAATTCTGCATTTGCTGCCTAAAGAAAATGTAAAGCCTTCCTTAAGACACTGCTAGTACCATAGTGAATTACAAAGTAGATAAACAGTGCCTCGCTTTCACCAGCTTTCCCTAATAAGAGTCAAAAGCGTACACACTGGCAAACACAAAAAGTTCTACAACTAAAGCCCATGTTGAGACTCTGTCCATCCAGGAATGTCCCCGAGTAACAGTAACAGGAATGTCCTAGGGGGCAAATTTGACTCCACACCTGCACCATTGCCTCGGGCTCATGCTTGCCAATTTTGGGTTAGTGGATCTGCTTACTCATCATCTCGTCATTATAGCTAACACCGATGGCACATTTCAGGCACCATGATGCCCCTGTGTTCCTCTGCTTAATTTTCCAACACTGAGACAGCAGCTTTCTTCCTCTCTATGCTCAGGTGAGAATCTGAAAGTGCAGATAATTTGCATAGACTGTCCCAGGTCAAACAGGATGGGCCAAGGCAGGGAGAAACCCCGATCTGTAGGAGCCCATGCCTTCATCATGAATGTGTGTTACAGGACAGTTCACTCCTTCGTGTTGTGTAAGGACCTCAAGAAAGGAGGAAGGCAGAGAATTCCAGGGGAGGAGAATTTGTAGAAAGCTGCAAGGTTTGTAGATGCTATTTTACCTTTTTGTTTCTTAAGAAAATGTTTGCCTTGTCTCAGTCTTGTAGATAGACTGCAAGCTCATGAGATATTATGTTTATTTCTTGATACGAGAGATGATTCTGTGCTATCACATGATCCTTAAACCCTAGAGGCTCAGCAGAATCAAGACTTTTTTTTCACACATTCTGCCTTTGCAACATGCAGAGGAGGGCCCAGCTCCATCCCTCATTTGTTCCACCCTCCAGAGCAGGAGGCCATGAAGACACTGGTCAAACAGGGGCCAAATGTGCAGAGTAAACCCAGGTTCATGTTAAAATTCCCCTTGGGTTCAGCCCACAAGTAGCACATGTCACTTGCATTCACAGCACATTGGCCAGAAATTGTCACATGTCCTCACCTAAGGCTCAGTGGGCTGGGAAATGGAGAGAAACATATGGCTATTGTATGGGCAGTGAATAGACTTTTACTTGCTTACTATGGACCAGGCATTCTATGGTCTTTTCAGTACTAATTCATTTATTTCTCATGTCTCTAAAAGGTTGCTATCAAATTTTTTTTTTTGAGTTAGAGTCTCACTCTGTCACCAGGCTGCAATGCAGTGGTGTGATCTCAGCTCACCACAACCTCTGACTCCCTGGTTCAAGCAATTCTCCTGCCTCAGCCTCCTGAGTAGCTGTGATTACAGGTACGTGCCACCACGCCAGCTAATTTTTTTTTTTTTTTGTATTTTTAGTAGAGACAGGGTTTCACCATGTTGACCAGGATGGTCTCAATCTCCTGACCTTGTGATCCACCCGCCTCAGCCTCCCAAAGTGCTGGATTACAGGCGTGAGCCACTGGGGTTGCTATCAAATCTTAAAATGCATAAATGACCAAGAGATGAAATTTCTTCCACATAACTGGAACGGAGAAGGGCACACAAAAGTCACGGTTCATCTGAATTAATGAGAAGCCTAAATTATAGGATCCTACAAGTCTACCAGCAGCAGCTAGGGGCATTGGGCAGATCAGGGTGACCTGTAATGGCCCCATCAATTGTACATGAATGCGGGTGGACCCCAGGTCTGCATTCCTCTCCTGCACCCCTCATTTGCATGCATGGCTCACAGAGTGAAGGAAACTGCTGCAGGTCACTCCCTAATTATCACGGGTTCTATGTCAGGAGAATGTTAATGACCGTATAGGGCTTCACCGTGCTCAGGTGTTTTGCCTTTAGTTTGGTCCCAATCTAATCAATCTCAAAAGTGTTATCAGGTTACCATATTACGGAGTTCAGTCATTTTGTTCACTGTTTTATTAGTTAGGAGTCTTTGTGTGCAGGCAACAAAAACAAACTTTTAGCTTAGAATGAGAGTTTGTTGTAAGGACTTAGGGGTGTCTCATGGAACCAAGGAATAGGAATGCAGGGGAGCTACAGGAGGAAACTGGAACCGGGGCTCTGCTTCCCATGCACATTTCTCTCTGTACGTTGCTCTCTCTCTTTTTTTTTCTTGTGCCCTTTCTTTCTTCTTTCTCTCCTCTTTCCCTTCCTCTATCTGTCATCTATCATCTCTCAATCCATCCATCTATCCATCTCTCTTTCTGTCTCTCTCCATCTATCCATCTAATGTCCTATTTTGTTACTTCATATAACAGGATCTGGCAGCCTCTTAGTTCCCAATTGTTTGTCTATTACAGTTCTAACCCTTCAATGATAAAGATTGAATTCCAAATCAAAGAGTGAGAGGACGATAGCCCAGCTTCGAGGAGGTGTCTGTCCCTGACGTACTCAGCCATGGCCAACCTGTGGGACAACAGCTACAGAGATGGGTGTCAGAGGCCTGTTCCTCAGATGGGGAAGGACCTCTCTATCTTTTGGTGAAAATTGAATGAAGTATCATTTGGGTAAAACCTCCACACAGTCCCTATATTTGGGGGTGCTTTCTCAGTGTTAGATTTTCTACTTCTTACCTGACTGCCTTCTCCCCCTTCCTGTCCTTCCGTTTGTTAACCATTATTTTATAGTTGCCAATACAACAACTGAAGTTTCTTGGGTGTCCTTGAATTGCTTCTAGATGGCAGACTAAGTACTGGAGGAAAGACAGCAGCCATTTGGAGAATGGAGCAACGTCAGCAACAAATAGGTGCAAAAGCAAATTAAATCCTTCATTTAAAAAATGTAATGATATAATTAAAACAATGAACTGTAACCAATTTTTAATAGATGCCAGAAATAGATATTTCACTCAGAGCAATATTTTTTCCCCAAAACAAACAAAGCCTTGGCTGGCAACAGTAGCAAATTCCTTTTCTAGCTAGACCACTGGTTTCTTGCCAGCCTGGCCATCCTTTTACCAGATTTCCGTTTCTTCTGAGACAGAAGCCCCTGGGATGGCAACGCTTCCACACTCAGAGCTGAGCTCACCGTAAAGCTGTTCATCTCCAGGAGTCTGGGATCCAAATTGCTTCCTGTAACCACCAACAGCTGTGCCAGAAATGACCTGGAAGCCTTTTGATTCTCTGAGTCCTGGAAAGCCCAATGACCCTGTTGCCTCCCATCCTTATCCACGCCTTCTGCAGATGTTCATCCTTAAGCTTTTCCCTTGGGGTGTGACCTGCGCTTCCCAGGCTATTGACTTCCAGTCATCTGGAGTGTGTATCCCTCAGAGCCGTGACCCACACTCCCACGCAATGGTGTTCCAGGCATCTGGAGTGCGTATTCTGCTCCATCTTCAGGTATAAATGGAGACCTAGACAACGGCCACACCACTCTGCACCCCTGAAGATTCCTGACCCCATCTCATGGTCAGTTCTCACACTGAGAGCAGGAGTTTATTACTTTTGCCATCGAGGAGCAAACGTTTCTACCACTGCCTCTAAACCCCATCTTATCTGGAGTACAGAATCTATATACTTTGTAATGCATCATTTCAGTCTCGGCTTTTTTAACTAACAAAGCTGCTCCTTTTCTTGTTTTTATATATCAAACCTTGTTTTAAACAATTAAAAGTTGTAAGACAGGAACAGCCTTCACACTGAATAGAAGAATAGTTGAAGAAGTATAGTCACTTGACAACCCGCCATCAGCACTTCACACAATATAGAGGTGATACAAGACCACAGGAGGTAATATCAATACACAAGAACTCTTCTGAAAAATTTGCAGATGGAACCACTTACAATCCCTGGGAATAAAAGGGTTGTGTCATGAAGCTTGGTATCAGTGTGTTGTCAGGGCTGAGTCAATGGACACCAACCCAAAAAATCCTCATAGTGTATTTGCTGTTAAATGAATTGTTCATTGGCAGGGCAAATAATGAGAACTTGGGGTGGGGACATAGTCCATTGGTCTGGCTGTCCTTGGAGGCAAGTGTGATAATGGGAGTGGTTTCTCCAGGTGGCACCTCCCAGAATGGGCTGTGTTGATCTGATTCTAAACTCTTAGTCAAGTCTCCTGAATTAGGACACACTTCCTCTCAGAAGTATAAATATTTCAAAATACATCCTTTTTTTTTTTTTTTGAGATGGAGTCTCGCTCTGTCGCCCAGGTTGGAGTGCAGTGGCGCAATCTCTGCTCACTGCAAGCCCTGCCTCCCGAGTTCACGCCATTCTCCTGCCTCAGCCTCCCCAGTAGCTGGGACCACAGGCGCCTGCCACCACGCCCAGCTAATTTTTTTGTATTTTTAGTAGAGACGGGGTTTCACCATGTTAGCCAGGATGGTCTCGATCTCCTGACCTCGTGATCCACCTGCCTCAGCCTCCCAAAGTGCTGGGATTACAGGCGTGAGCCACCACGCGCAGCCAATACATCCTTTTTCACTTGAGCATTCATTTACCTTTTTTCTCATGTGTTGTATGTATTTTTCACTGATGCAGATTAGAGAGTTCATAAAAATGCATCATAGACCCATTTTAACTATATGATTAACTGCTAATATGTGATATTAACTTGTAGGGTTTTATGGAGATGAGCACCTATAATTATATTTGATGGTATATGATAATTACCTGTTTGGTTGAATTTTAAAGTATGATGACTGAAGAACATTCATCAATCCATATATGGCTCAAAGTCTGATATAAAATTACAACTCATTTTAATTGTTTTTTAAGTAATCAAACTGACATCTCTCATAACATAAAGCTTAAAGGAGACTGATTTTATAAAGATGATGTTAATAACAGTGATTGGAATACTAATTGAAAAATACTTTTTAGAAAATGGGAAATTCTAATCAATATTTTCCAAATGGACTAATTAAGTGTGAATGGAATGTTTCTACACTTCCAATAAAACATACAAAAATTCAGCTTGGGCCAGGCATAGTGGCACATGCCTGTAATCCCACCACTTTGGGAGGCCAAGGTGGGTGGATCGCCTGAGGCCAGGGGTTTGAGACCAGCCTAGCCAACATGGCAAAACCTTGTCTCTACTAAAACTACAAAAATTAGCCGGGCGTGGTGGCACGTGCCTGTAGTCCTAGTTACTCCAGAGGCTGAGGTATAAGAATCGCTTGAACCCAGGAGGTGGAGGTTGCAGTGAGCCAAGATCATGCCACTGCACTCCAACCTGGACAATAGAGTGAGACCCTGTCTCAAAAAAAAAAAAAAAATTCAGCTTGGATTCTTGTTCCTCTAGAAGACCAGAGCAGAGAGACTTCCATGGAAAAGGTGTTAATAATAGCAGCAGAGAAGTAAAACATTCACTACATCCTTAGGAAAATCTTC
This sequence comes from Nomascus leucogenys, assembly GCF_006542625.1. Taxonomy (NCBI): domain Eukaryota; kingdom Metazoa; phylum Chordata; class Mammalia; order Primates; family Hylobatidae; genus Nomascus; species Nomascus leucogenys. The sequence goes on from NC_044389.1 coordinate 111,068,043, forward strand.
ACAACTTTCTTTAACTACTCAACCACACCCCTCCTTTTTCTTGTACCCTTTTTGGCCTTTTGGAAGCTGGCTCCCCTACCAAGTGACAGATTCCGTCATAGACACAAGATTCCTCATGTCACCTGATAACAAGCTTCATATCCCATTGGGTCCAGACACAATGTTTGTTGATGTTTAAATTGTCCTTGGGCCTTTGAAATATTCCTCGCCCCCATGGTTTCGCTGCTTCCTCCAATGACTCACCTCACGATGAATCCTAAATGACAATAGGTGACATGCGGCTTAACCTAGGGTTCAAGTCTCCTTCAGCTTTGAGGTATACATACCTAAAATGTTGACACTTTGACCCCATAAATGAGGCAGGACCACATCCAACGATGAGACCTATGTAGAATCTGACCTTCAGGATTCTAGCACCCCAATTGCCTCACATTTGCAATTTGAACAAAGAGGAATGAGCGAATAGTGTGAGCCGACTGGCGTGAGGAAGGCATCCTGCTCTGTGGAGGGATGATGCAGGAAGACAGAGTTCATGCCAGAGCCAGCCTGTGCACCAGCTCAGAAGACAGGGCTGCCCAGCTGCTGAGGTGGCAAGGGAGAAAAAGGTAAGAAAAGGTGGGGATTGGGGGAAGGCCAGACAGAAAGCGTACATCACGCAGGGCCTGACATGTATATTGTGTGCAGAGGATACACTTTCCGTATCCTTAATTGTTTCTCTTCAATTCCTGCTGCTGTATGTGTTTCATATAAGCTGATGAGAAAGTTAGAAGATGGTAGCTCTAACAGAATAGACATGATTATTTTTTTCGGTGAGGCTAGCACTATTTTGAGCTTAGTTAATAAAACAGAAATTTTAGTGTTTTTACAAAAACTTTACATTCTGTTTAAAAATGCATTAGTTAGGCCACACACAAATAAATTATTTTCTGTTTGCACATGTACTGCCTTGCTAAAACAAAGTGAAATATGACGGTATGAAGGCAACTCTGTTGGAAAAAAAGTAACTTAATGCTCAATTTTCTAATTATTACTACAATTAATCTTTCCTGCTACAATTTTAGAATACTAATAAAATTATTAAATTGAAGACTAGCTTCAGCTGACAAAAGTGCTTAATGAGGAGGGTGCATAGATTTTATGTACATAATTGAAGTTTCAAGTTGAGGACTAATTTTCTAGTTAACCCTTCTGGGAGTTAAGAGACTCAATCATTTATACTCATTGAACAGATTCATGAGCCAAGAATCTAAGTGGTGATCTCCAAAAGAGGGGTGCAAATCAACGATGAATAGGGTATCCCCAACTCTGTTTAGAGCTCTTAAAAATGTATGTGATATTGTCATGCAATTAAATGAAAAAGATGATGTTATCTCGGGTCTAAGACAAGATCATTTAACATTAGAAATGTGTTCCACAGATATCAAATACACCAGTGACTTATTGAACCAACAGTGTATAGGATGCTGATGTGAAGCCACCAAAAAAGCAGGTAACAATCGCTGCTCTCGAGCAGGTAACGATCTGGTAAGAAAACTGGATAAGGAGTTTCATCATCTGAATCAGGGGTATCAGTAACTCAGTCCACTCCAGAAGCTTTCAAAGCTGTGAGTCTGAAGTGGCTCCAGGTTGTCAGAGAAGGCTTTGTGGAATAAGAAGGGCATGTTCTGGTACCCGGAGGATGAGGAAGATGATGGATACGGTTGTGCTGGAACGGGGAGCAGCCACCTAGTGCTTGTGCACGCTTGCTGAGTTGAGTGAAATCAAAATCACAGCGTGAAGGGAAAAGCACCCTGCGAGTGACGAATTTAAAACATCGAACAGAGAAAGGTGAGGCCAGGCAGTTTGACACGACAGTGCGGGTGGAATGTTAATAACTACAAGTTCAGAGCGCCAGGGCACTGCTACACCATGGAGACCCTGAGATTTTATATCAAAAAACAAAGGATTTATACCTTTTCTATAGGTGGTTAAAATGTGTAAGTGAAGACTTATTGGGCCCCTAACTAATTCTACCATGAAATAGAAGTCAAATTTTGAATAAGATATTTTACAACATCTTTTATAATTCATTAAAAAAAAAAAAGCAAGTTAGGGAGACAATGGGAGACTGAGCAGGACATGTGAGCAGGATTTCAGGGCCAGAAGCAGAGCTCCCAACCTGCAGCACGCTGAGGCCTTATTGAGCACAGTCAGCCTGAGCTCTGGTGTCCTCTGGCTGGTGACAGCACCCCTCCCTCACCCCTGAGACAGTGTCTGCTAAGACAACTTTTTCATGAAAATAGGACTCTCTGCACAAAGATGAACTATTGGTAAATTTTCTCCAAACCTAGGAAGGCCAAGGAACCCTGATTCTGAGTGGGGGAAGAAAAACAATTTCTTCTGAGAAATTCAGACCACAAGCTGATCCTCATGGAAACTTGAAGTCTGAGTTTATGCAACTTGGGAACTCCACTAAACATGAGGCTAGTCATTTGGTCAAACTTGTCCAGGGCTGGGAGTGAATCCAGGTGCTTGGCAGAAATGTGAGTCCTCCATACCCTGAACCGGGGACTCAAAGGACAGCTACGGATAAAGTTGCAAACTTCTCTTATCACACAAGGAAACAAGTTCTAGATCCACAAACAAGTGCCAGCAAGGAAAACAACAACTGCAGAAACCAACCAGCAAAAATATTTTGATAAAAATAGGCATTTCACTGTGTTTAATTAAATAGAGACACATAAAAAGTGACCTAAAAATAAACAGGAGATTTTTAAAAATTAAACTTTCCTATGCTAATTGAAATGAGAAGTTCAATGAACAGACTTATCATTGTATTGGGAAAAAACTGAAGAGTGAACTAGACAGCAGATCTGGAGAAATTACTGAGAATACCATAAAAGCAGGAAAAAAAAAAGTGGCAAAATATCATGTGATTTAGGGTCAGGAAAGGATTGTTTTATACACAAAAACAAAGCAAACAAAATATCTTGGAAAAGCACAATTCTGATGTATTTTATTCCTCAAAATGAAGAACACTGTAAAGAAATCTAGTAGATACAAAAATAAGAGAATACATTTTCATTGGCCAAATAAATAAAAATATTTACATTCTAGTGTTTAGAAGAACTTTCTGTAAATAAAAAAGGAAAAGACAGCAACTTCTAGTAGGAAAAATACAGGCTTTATATATATATGCATATATAACATGTACATTGTATATATGGCTTGGATGTACATTATATATATATGGCTTGGTTCTGTGTCCCCACCCAAATCTCATGTCAAATTGTAATTCCCACGTGTTGGAAAAGAGGCCTGGTGGGAGGTGATTGAATCATGGCGGTGGACTTCCCCTTTGCTGTTCTCATGGTATTGAATGAGTTCCCATTAGATTTAGTTGTTTAAAAGTGTATAATGCTTCTCCCTTTTCTCTCTCTGTCTCCTGGTCTGCCATGGTAAGATGTGTTTGCTTCCCTTTCACCTTCCACCATGATTATTAAGTTTCCTGGGACCCTCCAGCCATGTCGAACTGTGAGTCAATCAAACCTCTTTTCTTTTTCCTTTTTTTTTATTATTATTATTATACTTTTAAGTTTTAGGGTACATGTACACGATGTGCAGGTTTGTTACATATGTATCCATGTACCATGTTGGTGTGCTGCACCCATTAACTCTTCATTTAGCATTAGGTATATCTCCTAATGCTATCCCTCCCCCCTCCCCCCACCCCACAACAGTCCCCGGTGTGTGATGTTCCCCTTCCTGTGTCCATGTGTTCTCATTGTTCAATTCCCACCTATGAGTGAGAACATGCGGTGTTTGGTTTTTTGTCCTTGCGATAGTTTACTGAGAATGATGGTGCCCTGTAGAGTATTATTTATGTTGGGACGAGCAGATCCTCTCTGCACATAATTAAATAGATGAGTCTTAAGACTACCATGCTTAGTGAAGAAAAGAAGGGTAAGAAACGAGGTATAAAACATGATACCATTCACTTAAATTAAAAATGGATTTGCATAAAGCAAAATACATATTATGCAAAAGCACATACTAGCAATATTATGTGGATTAACTACTTTAGAATATTTTTCCCAAAAGTGGAGTAGGATGGGGTGAAGAAGGTGTTAAAAAGGAAGATTTTCAAAAAAAGAAAAGTGAAAAACCTCAGAAAGAAAAAAACAATAAATAAAAAAGGAAAATGCCATAGTGTATATGACAGAGGAATAAATAAATTGATAAATGGAGCACAATACAGAGCTGAGAAATTTATATATTTATATCTAAATAGGTAAATAGAGAGCTGAATAAAACATATATGAAATTACAGTAGAGCTCACTTTGTAGGTCAGTAAAGGAAGAATGGGCTTTTCAATAAATGAAATTAGATTACTGCATCAAACCCCTAAAGACGTAAATGTTAAAGACAAATTTAGAAATTTCAGAAAATAATATAAAGATAGCTCTATGCTCACAGGGTAGGAAAGGATGTTTTAATAGGATATGGAAAATTACAAATTATTAAGAAGATAAATTAAACCACAACTATTATGCTAAAATAATTTAGGTTACAGAGCATTTAAAAATGAGGCTAATCAAAATATCATAAAAACAATGAAAACACAACTACAAAGCAAGACATGATTATTTTCAATACATAGATCAACAGGAGAAATTCGAGTACCCAATAGAAAAATAGCAATAAAGAGTAATTTCACAGAAGAGGAAATGCAAATAACCAATGAACACATGAAAAAAAATCCCGCCACCAGTAGTAACCTGGGAAAGGCAAATTAACAACTAAATGAGATGCATGTTCTAATCCAGTGGATTTGCAACCTTTTTTTTAAGTCTGAAAATATCTAGTACTGATGAGGATATGTAGTGATTGGAACATTTTTCTAAAACTGGTAAGAGTATAAATTTCTATGACTCTTTTGGAAAATCAGCATTATCCAGTAAAGCTGAAACTGTGCATTCTCTGTCACCCAGAAATTTCATTTTTATGTATAAACTCCAGAAAAAAACTCTACCTTCCACCTCATCTCCCAGAATATGCATGTATATGTACATATGCATATTCATACCAACGTTCATAATAAGGACATAGCTGGAAATAACTCAAGTGCCTATCAACACAAAAATGGATTGAGACAGTTTAGTAGAATCTTTTTTTTTTTTTCTTTTGAGCCCAGGTTGGAGTACAGTGGCACAACCTCTGCTCACTGCAACCTCCGCCTCCTGGGTTCAAGCCATTCTTATGTCTCAGCCTCTGAGTAGCGGGGACTACAGGCATTTGCCACCACGCCCAGCTAAATTTTGTAGTTTTAGTAGAGATGGGTTTTCGCCATGTTGGCCAGGCTTGTCTCAAACCCCTGACCTCAGGTGATCTGCCCATCTCGGCCTCCCAAAGTGCCGGGATTACAGGTGTGAGCCACTGTGCCCAGCCTTTAGTACAATCATTTCATAGAATATTAGTCATTAGTGAAAAGAAGAGAATTGGAGCGACACACAACAATGTAGATGCATCTCACCCAGTATGATTCCATTTATATAAATTTCAAAATATGCAGAACTCAGTAAAAAACACAGAAATATGCACAGAAACCTGAAGAAAAGGGAGGGAATTATAGATAAGCATTCAGGAGAATGGTCGCATGGGTCGGGTGGGGCAGGTTAGAGGAGGTACCTGCACGGCCTTCAACAGTGACGTGTGTCTGGGCACATGCACACACACTGGCATGTTCTTAAACTGACTCAGGTACACAGGTATTTCTTGTACCATTATTCTTATTGCTTAACATACATTTTATAAGTATCCTTTGAAAGCTACTCATTATTTTTAAAAGCAGCATTTTTGTTTGTTTTGTTTTGTTTTTTGAGACAGAGTCTCGCTCTGTCACCCAGGCTGGAGTGCAGTGGCACAATCTTGGTTCATTGCAACCTCCACCTCCCAGGTTCAAGCGATTGTCCTGCCTCGGCCTCCCGAGTAGGTGGGATTACAGGTGCATGCCACCATGCCTGGCTAATTTTTGTATTTTTCAGTAGAGATGGGGTTTCACTACGTTGTCCAGGTGGTCTTGTACTGCTGACCTCAAATGATCTGCCCATCTCGGCCTCCCAAAGTGCTGGGATTATAGGTGTGAGCCACTGCACCCAGCCCTACATTTTGTTTTTAAAGTTTGTGAGCAACGAAATGCCCAGGGCAGAATATCATCAAACAAACAACATGGAATTTGCGATTGGTCAGAAAAGGGTCAGCCAGACATGAAGGTCATGTATCGTATGAATCTATTTATATGAAATATCAGGGCAGGTAAATCCACACAGATAGACAGCAGATTTGTGATTGCCAGGGGCTAAAGGAAGACGAGAATGGGGAGTGACTGCTTCATGGATATGTGTTACCTTTTGGAGTAATTACATGTTTTGGAACTTCATTGAAAGTGGTTATTGCACAAAGTTGTGGACATACTAAATGCATGGAATTGTACACTCTACAATGATTAATCTTATGATATGTAAATCTCACTTCAACTTTGAAAACATTGTATAAAAAAACCCAAAACAGTCCAAGGTCATAGTTCCAGCTTTGTTATTTACTAACTTGGGGACTTTTCTCTGAGTATGCTTTCTTCTTTATTTAACAAGCATATAGATGCCTGTCGCAAGGTGAACATTGTGGGACTAAGAATGTCATGTATGCAGCGTCTCTACATATGGTAGAAATGTAATAAATGGTAGCAGTCCTTATTTTCATTGTTAATGGAAAAATCTGTAGGCTGCACATTGGAAAGACCTGAATTTTTAAATCTTTGACCCATAAATATGTAATTTTTCATAAGCTGCCCCCAAACAGCGGTAGCCGAAAGCATGACTGTTTCTTGCAAGTATGAATGCCACTATATCACATAGATTTTAGCCAAACAATTTTCTAGATCAAATAATGTGTTTTATACACACACACACACACACATAGACACACACACCCGATGAAAAAAACTAGCTTATTTAATTCTTAAAACATAGACATACACACTCACATAGATGTATGCACATACATAGTATATATATACACACATAGAGACACACATAGACACACACATATACACACACGGATGCACATATATATGTGTGTGTGTATATACATGTGTCTATATGTGTTAAGAATTAAGTAAAATAGTTTTTCCATCATGGGAGAAAAGCTCTGAAGAAAAGAAAAAAAATTAGCAAATGCTGAGAGTACAATGTAACAGAATTTCTATACAGTAGCAATTTAAAATTTATAATTGTGTAGGACAAGGAAGAAGTTCTTTGCACATTATTTATCTACACTGTATAGAAGCCGAGTAGGAGACTATTGATGTCATAATGAGAATTCAGGTGCATTTTCATTATTCATAGGCTAAAGCTATTCAACTTCATGAAACTTGTGAAAAAAAAGGCAAAACAAAAAGCATCACTCCTTTATAGCTCTTTGCTCAGCAATTATTCAAAAACCTCAAAACAAAGACATTTTTTCTGGAAAGCTCAAGAAAACAAAACTTGGTGAATATACCTAATAAGCTTTTTGTTTTATTTTGGTCTTTTGTCATACATACTGACATGGGTCTTCAGTCCTCACTTTAGTGAGCCAAAAACCTCAAGGACTTTGCTTATATGGTTTTATTGCAGGTGACTTTAGCAGCACATAGAACTAAAAATGATGTCACTATACTGACTATTAAGTCTGTATATAATTCATATTTGACATACTTAAAAATATTTGGCTGGGTGTGGTGGCTCATGCCTTTAATCCCAGCACTTTGGGAGGCCGAGGTGGCCGGATTACCTGGGTTCAGGAGTTCAAGACCAACCTGGGCAACACAGTGAAACCCTGTCTCTACTAAAATACAAAAAATTAGCTGGGCGTGGCAGCGTGCACCTGTAGTCCCAGCTACTCAAGAAGCTGAGCCAGGAGAATTGCTTGAACCCGGTGGGCAGAGGTTGTAGTGAGCTGAGATTGAGCCACTGCACTCCAGCCTGGGCAACAGAGCAAGACCCTGTCTCAAAAAAAAATTCTTAACTTTGGATTTATTTTTTGAAAAATAACAACATGGTCTGACATGTAAAGACTTTAAAAGATCTCACTTCCATCTTCAGACCAAGAAAAAACTGATCAAACTGAAAATCAACAACTCTTCTTATATCCATCAGAGAACTGCAGTCACAGGGCAGACTGCTGCCCCCAAAACTGGAAAGAGGGGTAAATACTCAGAAAGAATAACAGTTTACTTGTGACAGAAACCCAGAAACCCAGGAGCAGAAGCTGACACATTGGAGCCAGGACTGTTTGGGTTTGTGGTTTAGAGTCAATCATTTTTTGTTTGTTTGTTTGTCTTTAAAGACAGGGTTTCACTCTGTTGTGCAGGCTGGAGCACAGTCGTGCCAACACAGCTCACCCTAACCTCAATCTTAAGGGATGTTCCCCCACCTCGGCTTCCGTAGTAATTAAAATTAAAGGCCAGGAGTGCACTCTGGCGCCTGGCTAATTTTTTGTTTTATTTCTTTTATTTTATTTACTTATTTATTTTGAGACGGAGTCTTCCTCTGTCACCTAGGCTGGAGTGCAGTGATGTGATATCAGCTCACTGTTACCTCTGCCTCCCAGGTTCAAGTGATGCTCCTGCCTCAGCCTCCTGAGTAGCTGGCACTACAGGCACACACCATCATGCCCAGCTACTTTTTGTATTTTTAGTAGAGACGGGGTTTCACCATGTTGGCCAGGATGGTCTCGATCTCATGACCTCATGATCCGCCCACCTTGGCCTCCCAAAGTGCTGGGATTACAGGCATGAGCCACCGTGCCTGGCCTTTTTTGTTTTATTTCTTATTGAGATGAGGTCTTGCTATATTGCCCAGGCTGGTCTTGAACTCTTGGCCTGAAGCATCCCACGTCGACCTCCCAAAGCGCTGGGACTACAGGCGTGAACCACTGTGCCCTGCCAGTGTCAGTCATTAATTTTGAAAAATTCTCAGTCATTATCATTTCAAATAAACAAGTAAGATTTGTCTCAGGTATGAAAGTTTGGCTCAACATTCAAAAAGCAATTAACATAATCTACCACTTCAACAGTCTAAAGAAGAAAAGTCATATAATCATATGAGAAAGAATTTGATAAAATCCAACACCCATTCATGATAAAACACCTCAGCAAACTAGCTATAAAGAAGAACTTTCTCAACCTGACATAAAACCTACAGCTCTCCTCTTAATAAATAATGAAAAATTGAATGCTTTCCTGCTAAGATCAGAAACAAGGCAAGAATATCTACTCTAGAAATTTCTATTTAACATCAAAATGAAAGTTCTAGCTAATAAAACTAACAAAAAATAAAAATTATACAGATTGGAAAGGAACAAATAAGACTCTCTTTGTTCATAGATGACATGATTATCTCCGTTAAAAAAAAATCAACTACAGAAAACTGGAATGAATAAGTGATTGTACCAAGGTTGTAAGGTACAAAGGAAGTATACAAAAGTCAATTGCTTGCCATATACCAGTAATGAACAATTAAAATTTAAAATTAGAAACACAACGTCACTTATATCAGCACCCAAAAATGATACTTAAGTGTAAATCTAATGAAAATATATACAAGAGCTATAAGTAGAAAACTCAGATAAAAGACATCAAAGAAGATGTAAATAAGTGGAGAAATATTCCACATGTGTGGATAAGAAGACTCAATGTTGTTAAGATGTCAGCTGTTCTCAACTTGATCTATAGATTCAATATGTTCCCAGTCAAAATGCCAGCAAGTTAATTTTTAGATATCAACAAATTGATTCTATTATATGGAGAGACAAAACACCCAGCTTGCCAAAAGAGTGTTGAAGAAGAACAAAGTCAAAAGACTTGCTCTGTTTGACTTCAAGACTTATTATAAAGCTACAGTAATGAAGACTGTGGTATTGGCAACATAATAAGATGAATAGATCAATGGAACAGAATAGAGAGCCCGAACATAGAATCACACAGTGCAATATACATATATTTATGGTATACAGTAAAAAAGCTGTTATTCAAGGATTTGCTTCCATTTTATGCATGTGCATAACATATAGAAAGTTGTCTGGGGAGATGTACTAATAAGCGGTCAAGGTAAATGTTTTTGGATGGAAAGATGGCGAATGGATTTGTAAAATTATTATTACGTTTATCAGTGTTTCTACATCTATGTCTTTTGTAATTAAAATGTTAGGTTTTAAAATGCTATTAAATTAACACAAAAATAAATTACACTGATGTTTTGTAGGAGCATTGTAAGTAAAATAAAATAAAGTGAAACAGGCAAGAACTTAGTAGAATATGCTTCCTTTTCCTTACTTTGTATTTGGGTACTGAACATGCAGGTTTAGTCCATCAGAGGCCTCGACGGTGCCTTTATTCATCTTCCAACCTGCTGGTAATAGCGTGATTTCTCATCTTTAGAACATGATCCTGTTCCTGCCAAGAGTGAACTCACGTAAGGCTTATCTGTACTATTTCATTTCAGTCCCTCCCACATCAAAGTATGCTATGACCTACATAAGGACTTTAAAAATGAGTTATTTTTTACCCTCAATCCTTCCTGGCTTCTCATGAGCTCATGGTCCTCCCAGCAGATAATTTTAAGCCATGTTTGAGTTTCTCCATAGAATTTGTCCTGTGCCATATTTCATTTAAAGATGGATATCCTTTTTCTCAGATAAGAACCATATCATCCAACCCTCTTTGTTATCTCTTTTTTTGGGAAAAGTCCTAGCAGCAGTGGGCTGGCACCCAAGAAACCCTAAAATCATCCCAAACTGGCTATTCTCGGTTAATCCATCTGTAGACTGTTGTCCAGGAGGATAGAAATGCAAACTATCTGCAAGCGAGTGAAGTCCGAGCTGACCAGTGTATTCAGAAAATAGGCTCCTGCCATTAAATGACATTTCCAAGTAACAAAAACATTCAGATGGCAAAACCAAATCGAACCTCAACCAAAAATAAGCTTCCTTACTTTCCCCTTTTGCTGCAGAGAAGTTCTCCTAAAACGCTCCTGTGCCCCAGCTGCCAGGGGGGCTGCCTCCTTACAGGCCTGAGATGTCACCTGAGGTTTCCCACGTGACAGGTGTTTCTCAGAAGGAAAAGAAAGCAGTGCTCCTTCGGGACCCAAAAGACCTTTCTTCACATGTTGAGGCCTTTAAAATGAGTAGGGTGAACCGTGGAGGTTTTGAGGAAGTGAAGTTGCCAGGTAGTCAGGAGATTGTCTGGGGTGGGTGGAAAGGCCCAGCAGATGCATCTCTAGCCTTGCAGGGGAGACCCCCTGGGCCCCTTGCTCTCATGAAGAAATGGGGATGAGCTCAACAGGGCTTCCACCTGCTTTTTCTATTTTTTTTTTTTTTTTTGACACAGAGTCTTGCTCTGTTGCCCAGGCTGGAGTGCAGTGGAGTGATCTTGGCTCACTGCAATCTCTGCCTCCTGAGTTCAAGCAGTTCTCCCACCTCAGAAGCTAGTAGCTGGAACTGCAGGTGTGCGCCACCACACCCGACTAACTTTTGTATTTTTACTAGAGACCGGGTTTCACCATGTTGGCCAGGCTGGTCTTCAACTCCTGGCCTCGTGATCCACCTGCCTCGGCCTCCCAAAGTGCTGAGATTACAGGCATGAGCCACCGTGCCCAGCCTCCACTTGCTCTTGACCTGAGGAACCCCAAATGTGTGCACTCATTTTCTGACCTTTCCGTCTAAATTTTTAGTTCATTGAACCCTCTTTCAACCGTTTGGCAACTATAATCCAGTATTTTCAGCAGCAGTCCTTTTTAGCCAGGCATGGGGGCTCATGCCTGTAATCCCAGCACTTCGGGAGGCCGAGGCGGGGGGATCACTTGAGGTGAGGGGTTCAAGACCAGCCTGGCCAACATGGTGAAACCCTGTCTCTGCTAAAAATACAAAAAGTAGCCGAGTGTGGTGGCACACGCCTGTAATCCCAGCTACCCAGGAGGCTGAGGCAGGAGAATCTCTTGAACCCGGGAAGCAGAGGTTGCAGTGAGCAGAGATCACACCACTGCACTCCAGCCTGGGAGTCAGAGTGAGACCCTGTATCAAAAAAAAAACTAAAAACTAAAAATTGAATTATTAAGATATTTTAAAAATATTTATAAAAATGTGTTTAGACCAGTTCACAAAGGAAATAGGGAAGGGGCTCTGCCCTGTTCATAATTACACAACATGGGTTCTCCTCTTGCTATTTCAGGGGCCACACTCTGGTCAGCAGGAAGCCACATGGATTTTCTAAGACAAAGTGAATTTATAAAATTGTAACTATTAAAGCATTTAGTTAATGCTGCTCAGATTTAATCACTTTAAAAGAAATGTCTCGGCACACTATTTTTTTTTTTTATTTTGTTTAGGGAATCTTAAAACTGGGAAGCAGGAGATAATAAGGCACAAACCAAAGAACAGTCAAGAAAAGCAAAGGTGGGCAAAGTGAAGAAAGAGTCACAAGTTGAATTCTCTGAGTTTTCAAATTGTTTCTCCTTCTTTGCTTTGCCTAGTTAGTTTTTACCTTTGGTGAGCCAGAGCCTTGATCTGTTCTCAGTTTAGATGACTGTGATGTGAAGGCCTAGGTAAGAAGTATGACATATGAAAATAAAAACAGTCAAGAGTGAATTTGAGGGATGTGGTTGTCACTTCATGGAGCCCTGCTGAAGCTGAAAAAAAACAGATCAACAAATCACGTCTATGAGAGGCCTTCACATGGGACGCCCGTGCGCCATGCTGTGCCTATAGGGAAGTCAAAAAGCCTGCTTCATTTCTGGGAATAAGCGATTCATTTGTAACCCTGGAATCCAAAATATACAAATCCAACCTGGAAACATAGGCAGGTCAATGTATTCGGTTTAAGTATGATGCTCACAGAAAAGTAAAAGCTAACAGGAACACAATCGCGTTGCACACTTGAGAAATAATGGAATCAGACGATGAAGATGCTTTATCCCACAATTGGAAGATGGATTTGGTTTTTGCCTTTAAGTTTTCAACAATGAGCAAAAACATTTCGTCGAAAAGAACCAAGCTGATGATAAAAAAACAAATAAATAACAAGGACCACAGCCTGAGGCAGCTGGCACAGCACAGTGAAGCTCCCGCTGGAAGTCAAGTAGGGGAAATCGCAGGTCTATGCTTAGCTGGTGGGAAAGGGATCTTCCTGTTGGATTCCACAGCTCAGAAACCAGAGTACAAGCTGGGACTGACTCACCTCACCCCCGCGTTTCCAGCATTGATAAAGAAAACTGGCTCTGATCAATTACCATTACCCAGCGATCCCCTGCACAGCCCTTCTGAGCCGCTGCCGCATCCGGTACTGCAGAGGGCGCGTCTCAACCTCACGGGAGCTCGCTGCCCCAGGACCATGGTGAAACAATCTCAGAAAATAAGTGGGTCCCCGGCCAAAGTGTCTGTTGTAACCTCGTTGCCATGAAGAGTTGTTTTGAGTTGAGGAGGCTGCGCGCTGACTTGCAGGTAAACGTTTGCATTGAGTAGTTTATGTCAACAGGAGCATCTTCATGGAGTAAAATCCAGTCCTTAGATGACAAGAATCCCTAATGCAGCAATGACTAGAGCTGGTGGAAAATTTGTTCAGAGGACAAATTTAGTCTAGAACACATTTTTTGTTCTATCTAAATAGTTTCATCTAAGATATGTAATGTTATATATATTATATACATATGTTATTTTTGTGGAGAGTGCTAATATAAAACAAAGAAGTTTGAAAATTAGTGTAAATATTCAAGTATTTTTAACATCTGAGAAGTATATGAAAACAATGAAAAACCGTTTCTGCTGAAGACAAAAGAGACCCTTAGTTTCAAACAGCACCTACAAAGCTTTATTCATGGGAGACAATCAGGCTCGTCTCCTGTGTCAAATGGCAGCAGTGGCCTGGCCTCTGAATGAGATTTGGTGAGGTTTTAGTTTCTGTGAAAAGACTTGCAGAAAAATGGGCATGAACTCTCTTCTCCATAGGCTGGACAATAATCTAGATATCAGCAACCCTGGAGACCCCGGCAGCCAAGACTATGTATATCAGAGGATCCGGGGAAGTGCTAAGACACAGAGGTGTGAAGACCCTTGGGAAGCTGTCAACATCGGCTCTGCAGGAGCAGGCTTGGTCTCCCTGGCCTCCTAAAGGTGAAGCAATGGCTGCATAGGGGCAGAGCCCTACCTGTTCCTGAATGGGAGAGACATAAGGACAGGTGGATGGGAAAGAGGCTTCATCCAGGAGTCTTGGGGGGTGATGTATAGATACTCCCTGCTTCCATGCTGCTGGCCCGTGGAAGGATAAATCATTCTTCCTTTCTCCATGCTTAAAACTGCCAACATTTGGGGTGCAGGTAGAGAAAATTAAGAGATCAAAATATCCTAATTCTACAGGTTTGAAGGGATATCTTTACAAGACACTGGAACAACATCCAAGACAGTATATGAGAAATGTTGACTGCCTTTTGAAGTAAAAGAAAGTCTGAATATACAATTATTTGGAAAAACATATCTGCCTTATACTCCATCTGAAAAAGTTCTTGGGAAAATGCTTGAAATCAAATAGCAAATACAGCCTGATAGAGAGCTCAAGGTGGGCAATAAATAAATATTCTATAAATGCAAACAAAAACGAAAGCTAGGATGTCAAGCTGAGAGATTGTTAACTTTAAAATTAAAAGCACAAAGCAATAAAGAAGAGAGTCTGCTGTTTATATGTACTAAACTTTACAGGCCTAAATAATAAAGCAGGAGCTAAACTATTAATATTACATCTTTAGTGAGATAGTTTAATCTGCCTCTTTGAGAATTGGACCAATTTAAAAGATAAACAAGTATTTCATAAAAATTCAATTATAAAATAAATGTGATTAAAAATTAAATAATAAAATAAGTAAATTAGAATGTGAAGTAATTGATATTCATAGAATCTTATATTCCTTGAGCAGGGAATATTTTTATTCACATGTTTATGGTCACAGAATATTTATAAAATTAATCATTTTCTTGGTCAAAAGATGAATACATCTAGACACAATGCAAAGCATGATGACTATTATTGATGTTATTATATTGTATGTGAAAACTTGCGAAAAGAATAGATTCTAGGTGCTCTTGAAGGGAAGAACATGGCCCCTTTAAATGACCGGGAAGGGAAGTGCGGAGTAGAGGAGGGCGTGGTCCCTGGCTAGGGCTCCACCCCCACGGACCTAGTGACGTCAGGCACTCCTGCCTTCACGCACAAATGTTGCATTTCCCAACACCACCCTGGCCTGCCACGCCCCCTTCCGGTGCCTATAAAACCCGGGGACACCTTAGTAGGTAGACACACAAACGGCTGGACGTCGTGAGGAACGTGTGGCGGAAGAAGACACAGAGGCAGCTGAACACCGAGAGGAACACACTGGCAGGCCTCGCAGGCCTCGGCACACCGGCGGGCCACCCACCGGCAAGCCACCAAGCCAACTACGCGGAGTTTGGCCAGGGCAGTCAGAGGAGAGCCCGGGTCGCTGAGCGGCCCGACTCCAAGGGAAAACAATTTCCCTTCTGGCTCCCCCATCCGCTGAGAGCTACTTCCTCTCAGTGAAACCCTGCACTCATTCTCCAAGCCCAGGTGTGATCCGCTCCTTCTGGTACACCAAGGTAAGAACCCGGGATACAGAAAGCCCTCTGTCTTTGCAACAAGGTAGAGGGTCTAATTGAGCTGGCTAACACAAGCCTGTAGATGGCAAAACTTAAAGAACAAAACTGAAAGAGCACCCTGTAACACACGCCCGCTGGGGCTTCAGGAGCTGTAAACATCTACACCTAGACACAGCCGTGGGCTCGGAGCCCCACAACCTGCCCCATCTGTATGCTGCCCTAGAGGTCTGAGCAGCGGGGGCCTGAAGAAGCGAACCACTCCCCGCGTCACACGCTCTGCAGGGGGGCACAAGGGAACCTTTCCCGTTTCACTCTCACTAGGTAGACGCACACCCAAGGTAACTACCAAAGATAGTACATAGAATACTTCATTGTAGTAATCACTTGTTTTCATCTATATACATGTATACACACACATATATATGTGTGTGTGTATACATGTATGTAGATGAAAACATTATATTGTGCACCTTAAATATATACAATGAAAATACATAAGTACATTTTTTAAATAAAAATTTTCTTGAGCTTATTCTGTGAACATAAACGGATATAATAATATAAAGGGGCTGAAAAGTAAAATCTCTTGGGAGCTAAGAAGTATATTCCCAAATAAATGACTCAATTCAAAGATATAATCAAAAGAAAAATTACAACTTTGTAAAAAATAATGAAGAATACTCTTCCTATCTAAAACTGTAGAACAAAGTGAAAGCAGTCCCCTGAGAGGGGGAAAAAAATCACATAAAATAGCATCTTTATTTTCAACGAAACTAAAAAATCAAAGGGAGTTTGTCCTCATCCTAAGAAGATAAAAAATTCCAACAAAAAGCAAATAATAAATGTAAATTGATATTAAAAACAAATTAAAAACAAAAAGGTAGCAAAAATTTAAAAAGTCAACTATAATTCTTAAATCAAAGTAATGATTTTTTCAATAGTTTATTGTGGACAATACAAATGACATAAAACATCCTAACCATTTTCAAGTGCACCGTCAGCCTGTTAGTGGCGTTAAGTACATTCACACTGTTCTGAATTCATCACCACCATTTCTCTCAGAGATTCATCTTGTAAAACCGAAACTCTAAACCTCATCACACAACTCCCCATCCCCTCCACTCTCAGGCCCTGGCAAACACCATTCTTCTTTCTGTCTCTGTGAATCTGAGTACTCTAAGAAACTCAAGTAAGTGAAGTCATACAGTGTTTATACTTATACGTTATGCTTATTTCACTCAGCATAACGTCCTCAAGGCTCATCCATATTGTAGCCTGTGTCAGAATTTCCTTCCTTTTTCAGACTGAATAATATTCCATTGTATATATTGACTGCATTTTCCTTATCCATTCATTGGTTGACAGACATTCCACTAAAATTTTAGCTATTGTGAATATTGCTGCTGTCAACACCAGGTACAAATTTCCCTTGAAGACCCCGCTTTCACTTCTTTCGGGTATGTACCCAAAACATCCCAGTTATACTTATTTTTTCATAGTGGCCATCCTAATAAAAGTTAATTTAATTATATTAATGCCTCATGAACTTCTTTAAAGGAAAAAGAGAGAAGGCAAAAATAAACCAAATTATGAGAGAGAAACAAGGAATAACCATACATATAGAAGTGATTAAAGCAGTCATAAAAATATATATGAAACTTTCTGACAAGACATTTGAAAGTTTAGAGGAAATGGATGATTTCCCAGCAAACTATGTGTTGCCAAAATTCACCCAAGAAGAAAGGGGAAACTTAAATACATCAGTTACCATAAGAGAGTTTAGAAAAAGACACTTAAAAATCTACCATTGAAAAAGGCACTGAGAACAGATGGGTTCCCAGCTGAGGTTTATGTAACATGAATTTTATATAACCTTTAAGAAAGAGAGCTTTTCAAAGTTAAATTATTCCAGGCCTTAGAAAAAAAGATGAAAGGCCTCCCCAATTCATTTGACAAAGGCAATATAGCTTTTTAAAAAATCTGATATAGAACAATAAAGGAAAATTGTACCTAGATCTAGTTTATGAATACAGATGAAAAATTTATTAAGTAATAGGAATTTTATTTCAGCACTATTTTCCTTTATTTATCTGATTTTATTAGTTTGTGTTGGTGTTGTTGAGCACCTATGCTCCATATACTTTTCTCTGTGTCAGAAATGCAGAAATAGAGCAAAAAGAGAAGTCTCTACCACCCTTCATGGAGCTTCCACTCTAGTGTGAAGACAGAGACAAGAAACAAACTAAGAAGAAAACACATAACTAATATGTTAAGTGGTGATAAGTGAAATAGATGAAAGCTGAAATAAAGAATGTAGGCAGAGGCCAGGCATGGTGGTTCATGCCTGTAATCCCAGCACTTTGGGAGGCCAAGGCAGGCAGATCACCTGAGGTCAGGAGTTTGAGATCAGCCTGGCCAACATGCTGAAACCCCGTCTCTACTAAAAATACAAAAAATTAGCCAGGAGTGGTGGCAGGCACCTGTGATCTCAGCTTCTCAGGAGGCTGAGGTAGGAGAATTGCTTGAACTTGGGAGGCAGAGGTTGCAGTGAGCCAAGATCTCACCATTGCACTCCATCCTGGGCGATAGAGCAAGAAACTGTCTCAAGAAAAAACAAAAAAAAATGTAGGCAGATAGTGTGTTGGGGAATTGAGATCACTCAGGTGATGACTGAAAACTTGAAACAGATGAGAAAGCATTGGCTATGTGGAAATGTGGGGCTGGGGGCATGGTGGGGAGACCATTCCAGGCAGAGGGAGAAGACACAGCTGACTCCAGGGGAGAAAGACCATGTGCTGGATCAAAACAAACCCAGGAGAAAGCACAAAAGAGCTCACCAGAGCGGCCAGGGAACCAGATCATGCAGGACACCTGGGCAGTAGTGAGCTTGCCTTTTAGGAAGCCAGAGTGGCCATTCCTTGGCCTCCCATTCAACAGATTACTCTTGCTGCTGTATTGGAGGGGGAAAGATCAGGATAATTTTGCAATTATCCAGACAAGGTTCCTGGCACCTTGGATTAGGGTGGTGACAGTAAAGATGGTGAGAAATGATGTGATATATTTTTAAGACAAAATCCATAGGATATCTTAATGGATGAATTTGTGATGTGAGGAGAAAAAAGTGGTAAGAATGACTTCAAGAACTAGGGCTTGAGAAGAAGTCTACATAAAGAAGAATTATAAAGAGAGACTGGAAGACTGATAGATGAACAAGTATGGGTAAGCATGGGGAGAGATCAGAAACTGATTTGAAGACATCAAGATTGTCATGCCTACTAGATATCCAAATGGCATCAAATAGAGCATTAGATATATGGGACTTGAGTTGATGGGGAGAGGTCTTGTCTGGAAATAAACATTTGGGAGTCTCTAGTATAGAGTTATTACTTAAAATCGTAAAATTACATGAGATTTCTAAGGGAGTTTGAATAGAAAAGGAAGATGCCCAAGGAGAAATTCCAAAATTAAGGATTGTTTTAGTGCAACTCTAGAGGCCAGAAACCTAATCAGAGGGAGCTCAATAGAGAATGGGGCCAGGCACAGTGGAGCACACCTGTAATCCCAGCACTTTGGGAGGCTGAGCCAGGTGGATCACTTGAGGTCAGGAGTTCCAGACCAGCCTGGTCAACATGGTGAAACCCTGTCTTCGCTAAAAATACAAAAAATTAGCCGGGCGTGGTGGTGCATGCCTGTAATCCCAGCTACTCAGGAGGTTGAGGCAGGATAATTGCTTGAACCCGGGAGGTAGAGGTTGCAGTGAGCCAAGATCAGGCCACTGTACTCCAGCCTGGGCAACAGAGCGAGACTCTCTCAAAAAAAAAAAAAAAAAAAAAAAAAAAGAGAGAGAATGGGAAGGCAGGAAATGGAGAAAGTAAACGCTGACAGCTTGGAGGGTTTCTACTGTAAGAAAGGGAGGAAAATGGGGCAGAAAAGTAAGATAAAGAGGGGGTTTTATTTTTCAGCCCTTGGAGAAACAGCAGCACGTTTGTATATTCATGGGGAAGATTGATTACTCAGGGCAAGAGAAAGGCATGCTGAGAGCACTTTCCCTGAGCAAGTGGGAGGAGGGGGACGCACAGGCCACAGGGGAGGCAGCCTTGCTGACAGTGGCCGGAGAGGGTGGAGAGGTGCACAGCCTGCAGTTTCTTCAGATGCGGAACAGAAGGTGACGTCATCGACCAAGGGTAGGGATGGGGAAAAGCGTAGGAAGTTTCTGGAAAGAGGAGTGGGAGAGGAAAAGGCTATGGAAGTATAGTTTGATTGGTGGACAGCTTTCAGAGCTACCTAAGGTCTATTTATTTTCCCCCAGCCGCATTCAGCTGGATGGGTGTGGGCATGGAGTAGGCAGAAAGATGAGTCACTCCTTGGTCACGTTGGATCCATTATCCAAGCCTAAAAAAGAAAATTAACACAAAGTGTTAAAAAGATATTTAATAAAATCCTGGTTAGCCATTCTTATGTAAAATTTTAAGTTTACATAAAAGAAGTAGATTTGAATTGCTTGGGTAAAATAATGACTATTTCTATAAAACAAGTGGAATTATTCTTCTGAATGATAAAGTGCAAACCCTAATTTGATTAAAATCATAAATTAGACATGGATTACTACTATTACCATTATAACATTATTTTCTTCAAAGATCTATTTATTGTAATTAGACACAGAGTTTAGTAAGTGGGACAATGTTTGCAAAAGATAAAATTGTCTCTTTTTATGACATTATTTTATAACTAGAAAAACCCAGAAAACATAATATAAACAATTAGAATTAACAGAAGAGCTAGGTAAGGCAGATGGATATAAGATAAATATGTAAAAGGCATTAGGTTTTTTTCTAGTTTAATAATAAAACCAAATAAAAATAAGAAAAAATTCCCATAATAATGAGAAAAGCATAAGGTATTAAGGAATGAAATTCACCAGAAAGAAACAACCTTTATTAAAAATGATAGAATATCTTATTGAGGAATATAACGTATTATATGAATAAATGGAAAGACAGAGAATATTCTAGTGTGAGAAGTCTTTGATATAAAAGTGTGAAACTTTTCAAATGTAGTATACAAAGATAATTATTGTATTAAGTTTCACTTGAATTATATGACCATAAAATTTATATGAGAAAATAAATGTCAAGGAATACCCAGGAAAATTTTAAATAGAAGCCTAGGAAGGAAGTGATTTGACTTACCAGATATAGGAAAAACTATAGAGCCATTACAATAAAATTAATGTGGTGTTGGCTAGGAGATATTTAAATAGGTGATATGAGACATGAATATATAATAAAGATAGCATTTCTATTTAGTGAGAAGTGGATAGACATTTTAATAAATAGAATTGGCAAAAATAGCTGCACATCTGGAAAAAGATACAATTTGAACGCTATTTCACTTCCTATAAAAATAAATTCCAAGTGATTAAACACTTGAATTAAAAAAATAAAATAGGCCAGGCACGGTGGCTCACGCCTGTAATCCCAGCACTTTGGGAGGCCGAGGCGGGTGATCGCCTGAGACCAGCCTGGCCAACATGGTAGAACTCCATCTCTACTAAAACTACAAAAATTAGCTGGGTGTGGTGGCGGGTGCCTGTAATCTCCTGCTGAGGCAGGAGAATCTCTCGAGCCCAGGAGGCAGAGGTTGCAGTGAGCCAAGATCACGCCACTGCACTCCAGCCTGGGAGACAGAGCGAGACTCCATCTCAAAAAAATAAAATAACACAGTTTTGGAATAAAGCCTAAGTGAGGAGAGACAAATTCAGATGGCCCTGAAACCTCATCTCCCTGCTTTTGGCAGTTGATTAAGAAACTGCCTCATTAGATCTACATTGGTGCTCCCTAGATTCTGACAATATGTGTTTGCTCCACCCATTCCCTGTACATATGTACGTGACGAGGGAATCCATGTACATTCAACCCAACCACAACTCTGCAGGATGGCCAGGGTCCTGTACTCCATCTGTGAGTTACCTTCATTCTATTGACTTTTATGCATCTTTAAAAATGCCTGTATTTTCGTGCACTTTGTACAACTCTAGGTAACAACAAGTTTAAGCTAAAGACTTGAGAATCCCATTTAACAAAGGTTGGAATCTCAGAAGCTATATAAAAAAAAATGATGCGCATTCCCCAGCTCACAAAAATGAAATAGTTGTGTGATAAAATGTATCACAAAAAAAGTAAATAGAACAACAATTATTTGAGGGGAAATTGCTAATATATAATCATAAGAAGATCTGAGAGATTCACTTGAAGGGGACAAATAGTCCAATAGAAAAATGGGCATACAGTATGAAAAGGCAATTCACAGAAGTGCACAGCTAAATGGCAGCAAATTTATGACATTATGTTCAAGCTTACAATAAAGACAAGCAGATTATAGTAACAATGGGCTATCATTTTATACACAGGAAAAAAGTAACTGCTATTGCTAGCAGAGATACAGTAAGTGGATATTCTCATACATTGGCAATTGAAATGTAAATTATTATAGCTTTTTGAAAAAAATCATTACATATTATGATCACATTTATAGATTTATGTAAAACTGCACATGTGTGCTAAAAGTTTTTAAAAAATGAAGGCTGCAGGATGATGAGTGATCAGGAATTCAAGGGTCACACTAACACAGATTTCTAGTCCTAGGGTAGAAAGACCAGCTCCAGACTGCACAGGATGGGTAAGGTGGAAACTTTTCTAACAGATGACTGTGTTCAGTTAGAACACCTTTAGGAACTAGGCAGAGAAGAGAGAAAATAGCAGATTCTTTTGGGTGAGAAGTCATAGTTAAAATGCTGTTTATCATAAATTCCACTTCTGTCTAGGATATACAAAGGTGCAAAAACATTGCTCCCACTTTAAAATAAGAAAAAAAAATAACAACCTATAAAATCATAATTTTTCTTGAGCTCATCTGAGAGCTGAGATGGCAAGAAAAGCAAGAAACCTGAAATCTAAGGAAGGATGGGCAACTCATGGAGAATGGGGACGCAGCACGGTGCCTGGGCACAAGTTGGGGAAGGCTGGGTCATAGAAGCAGATAAGCAGAACAGTAAAATCCTCAACACAGTGTTAACGCTTAAATGTGGGTCTGTGTGAGAGCACAGAACTCCTCAGAGCCACAGACACAAGAGGAGTTCCAAACTCTGTGCAGGTACTTCTCCATGGCCCTCCTTTGGGGGTGCTGGTGAGAGGTGACAGTGTGCTGGCAGCCCTCGCAGCCCTCACTGGCTCTTGGCACCTCCTCTGCCTGAGCTCCCACTTTGGCGGCACTTGAGGAGCCCTTCAGCCTGCCGCTGCACTTGTGGGAGCCCCTTTCTGGGCTGGCCAAGGCCAGAGCCGGCTCCCTCAGCTTGCAGGGAGGTGTGGAGGGAGAGGCGTGGGCGGGAACCGGGGCTGCCAGTGGCACTGGCAGGCCAGTGCGAGTTCCGGGTGGGTGTGGGCTCAGGGGCCCGCACTCCAAGTGGCCAGCCGGCCCTGCCGGCCCCGGGCAGTGAGAGGCTTAGCACCTGGGCCAGCAGCTGCTGTGCTTGACTTCTCAGCGGGCCTTAGCTGCCATCCCACGGAGCAAGGCTCAGGACCTGCAGCCCGCCATGCCTGAGCCTCCCCCTCTCCGTGGGCTCCTGTGTGGCCCGAGCCTCCCCGATGAGTGCCACCCCCTGCTCCACGGTGCCCAGTCCCATCAACCACCCAAGGGCTGAGGAGTGCAGGTGCATGGCGCGGGACTGGCAGGCAGCTCCACATGTGGCCCCGGTGCAGTATCCACTGGGTGAAGCCAGCTGGGCTCCTGACTCTGGTGGGGACTTGGAGAACCTTTGTGTCTAGCTAAGGGATTATAAATACACCAATCGGCACTCTGTATCTAGCTCAAGATTTGTAAACGCACCAATCAGCACCCTGTGTCTAGCTCAGGGTTTGTGAATGCACCAGTTGACACTCTGTATCTAGCTACTCTGGTGGGGACTTGGAGAACGTTTATGTCTAGCTAGGGGATTGTAAATACACCAGTCGGCACTCTGTATCTAGCTCAAGGTTTGTAAACACACCAATCGGCACCCTGTGTCTAGCTCAGGGTTTGTGAATGCACCAATCAACACTCTGTATCTAGCTACTCTGGTGGGGACTTGGAGAACCTTTGTGTCCACACTCTGTATCTAGCTAATCTAGTGGGGACGTGGAGAACCTTTGTGTCTAGCTCAGGGATTATAAATGTACCAATCAGCACCCTGTCAAAACAAACCACTCGGCTCTCTGTAAAATGGGCCAATCAGCAGGATGTGGGTGGGGCCAGATAAGAGAATAAAAGTAGGCTGCCCCAGCCAGCAGTGGCAACCCGCTCTGGTCCCCTTCCACACTGTGGAAGCTTTGTTCTTTCGCTCTTTGCGATAAATCTTGCTGCTGCTCACTCTTTGGGTCCACACTGCCTTTAAGAGCTGTAACACTCACCGCAAAGGTCTGCAGCTTCACTCCTGAGTCAGTGAGACCACGAACCCACCAGAAAGAAGAAACTCTGAACACATCCGAACATGAGAAGGAACAAACTCCAGACACGCTGCCTTTAAGAACTGTAACACTCAACGCAAGGGTCCGCGGCTTCATTCTTGAAGTCAGTGAGACAAAGAACCCACAAATTCCGGACACACTGGCAAGACAGAGGGACAGAGGTGCGCCTGTGGGGAAGGCACAAGGTGCAGTGCCTAAAGCTGCTGGGGGATGGGAGGCAAGACCTGGCACCCCGTGGCACAGGTGTAGACCCAGAGAGGGTGGAGGAAGGATACAGAAACAAGACATTAGCCCCAGGGGAGAGGGAGGAAGCCATCCCAGGTAAATCCCCTTTACCAAGACATTGCACTGAGAGGCACAGGAACTTCCCTCTTGGACGAGAGGCACCAAAGATGCAAAGTGGTGTTTGGCTGCCATGAAGAGGTCACAGGGCTTGGGTAGAATCATTGAGACCCAGGCACACTTAGGGCCTACCTAAGACTGAGGCTGAAGTAGAACCACGGAGAGCTCCCTTCTCTGCTCATCCCCAAGCAAGAAGTAAGCTGTGGGCCAGGAGGGGAGGACCAGAGCGGCAAGGAAGGTTCACCCAGGGAAGGCTGGAAGCTGAGGGTGCAGCAGGACCTGGAGACAAACACCCCATCACTCTAGTCTCACCGTAAACCCAGGATGATTCCGGTGGAAATCAAAGCCAGTGCTAAAAGGAGGGTAACCATAGAAACAACAAAAGACCCAAACACAGCTCAACTGCAGACTAGATTGATGCAACTCCCACACTAACAGCCTAGCTGAAAGCCTGTACCCATGAAGGGAACCAGAGTATGTCATTCCAAAATATGCCTTTTGACATAAAAAGTATTTTTGAGCTAAAGGCAATTAAGAAGCAGCAGATGAAGGAAAAGCTCTCACTGTCCTTTGCTTTCTACCTAAAGACAGGATATAAATTCCCCTTTACTGGAGACGACTATTATTAACCAGGGATGGCACCAGAGAATCTGCAAATAAACCTTACCCTAAGGGTTTCTTCCCATCTATTCACCTTCCCACAATTTTCTGCCTTTGGAAGCTTAAGGCTGTTTTTCTTTGTCCTTTCATTTCTCTAGAAATTTATTCTTCTTGGTTGAAGATGTTATATGAGCCAGAGTTCTAAGCCATTGCCTTAAGTTACCTTTCACTGGGGTTTCTCCAGTGTGATGTGTGCTGTATACATTAATAAGCCTGCTTATCTTTATTTTGTTAAACTTTGTTTTGTTACAAGGGTCCCAGCTATGAATTTATGAGGGTTGAGCAGAAAGTGTATTTTCTCCCTGACACCCATGTCAAAGAATAAATAATAATCATCTCCATCTTACTCTTCTACACATAATATCTGACATTAATTAAAAGTGTTGAGCAAAAAAAGCAAGTGAGGGAAAACAAAGCATGTCATGTCAAGAGACAAAATGATCAATAGAACCAGACTCAGAGGTGGCCCAAATGTAACTGTGAGACAGAGATTTGTTAAAGGCTGTAGTGGAAAAGGTGGACAATGTGAAAAGATGGAGAATTTCAGTAGAGAAATGAAAATTCTAAGAAAGAGTCAAATAGAACAATACATACATAGACAAAAATCCCACAGTATCATAGATGAAGAATGCATTTAACAAACCTATCATAAATTCAATACATCCAAGGGAAAAAAATCAGTGAAATTATGTGATAAGTCAATAAAAATTAACCAAACTGAAACACAAAGAGAATAAAGAGGGAAAATGCAATTTGTCTCATTTATTTATTATTCCCCTACATGCCTGTAGGCTCTCTGAACCTCAGTTTTATCTGCCTCTCTGGACCTCAGTTTTAATAAATGTCTCACTGTATGTATTAGTTAGGGTTCTCTAGAGGGACAGAACTAATAGGATATATATAAATAAAATATATTCTATTTTATAAAAAGGGGAGTTTATTAAGTATTAACTTACATGATCACAAGGTCTCACAATATGCTGTCTGCAAGCTGAGGAGCAAGGAGAGCCAGTCCAAGTTCCAAAACTTAAGAACTTGGAGTCCAATGTTAGAGGTTAGGAAGCATCCAGCATGGGAGAAAGATGTAGGCTGGGTGGCTAGGCCAGTCTCACCTTTTCACATTTTTCTGCCTGCTTTATATTCACTGGAAGCTGATTAGATGGTGCCCACCATATTAAGGGTGGGTCTGCCTTCCCCAGCCCACTGACTCAAATGTTAATCTTCTTTGGCAACACCCTCACAGACACACCCAGGATTAATACTTTGCATCCCTCAATCCAATGAAGTTGGCACTCACTATTAACCATCACACTATATATTCCATTTCATTCCCCTTCACCTTCCATTTATATCTGAGTATCGCTGCAGGAATAAATACTAGCAAGTATGAATGGGAACCAGTTGAAGCATTACTTTTAACAAAAATGGCTAAAAGACATTTACTATATACCCTGGTCAATAGGCCTCTCAAGGTAAGCAACAAACATATGATAGTTTGACCCCCAGAAAGAAAAGTGAGGGGACATTTACATGAATAGATTGTGTCTTACACACATCACTTAGCTCTTCCCTGTGTAGATTTGATTTTCCAGAAGTCCTTCACCAGGAGTCAGACGTATGTCAATAATGGCCTTAGACAAACAAGCTTCTGTATTGTCAACTGTAATAAAGAAAATGTTTCTAAAATCTCAACAAGACAATAAATGTAAAGAGCCAAAAACAAGGTCTAGAACAAAATAGGTACTTAATAAATGGGAGTCCTTGGTACTGTAGTTATTATTTAAAAGTTATTTTTATTATACACTCATACTCTCAAACAACAAAGAGTGGCTAACCATCGCATATTGTACACAAGCTATAAAATCTCTGTCTCTGGAGAGTAAGATAAATATCTGTCTGTCTGAAGTGGTTCAAGTAAACCCTCCCAGCAGGGCAACAGAGGCAACACTTCATTTCTAATGTGGCTTTCAGCGGTCTCATTCTAGAATCTTCCTACTCTGCTTCTGTGGCATCTAAAAGCCTCCTCTTCATTCACTTCTTGGGTAAGTGTACTCATGAGATAGGATGAGAACATCCGTATATATTGTTCAAAAGAAAGTCATGCCAATAATTACAGATAAAATTTAGAAACATATATACCAGTCCACTTAATTATAAGAATAATACAATCCTATTTAGCCTCTGTGCAGACAGAACAAATAAAATATTTTAATAACCTCGGCTGTTTAATAAAAATTAGCTAAACCTGAAGCTAAAACAGCTAAAATTACAATTTTGAGCCACTTCTCTCTTCCTCTTTGTACTTGCTGTACATTAAGTATGTAAGATTATGTTTAAAAATAACTTTGTGCAAATGCAGTGCATTAAAGGTTGGCCATATTTTGAACCAGTCATGTAAATATGAGCATAATAATTAATAATAATTAATTTTAACTGCAGAGTAGCAGATTAATCACTTGTGCAAACTTAAACTTGCACATAATTTGTCACTTGATGTCATGAAAGCTCTAGAGTAACTTTATTCCATGCACCTGCATTTAAATTATTTAATGATATTTTACATTGTATTAATCAAACGTGATTAATCATCATATAGGAGAGAATAGAATTTTGGCTCCTATAGTACTTTTATGAGCCAATTAATCATCATATAGGAGAGAATAGAATTTTGGCTCATATAGTACTTTTCATAGTTGGGATTGCACAAAGTGCTTAGCAAATTAATGACTTAGGTGTGCAGTGACTGGTAAATCCTATAAGGTCATGGCCCCATTATCACTCACAGGCAGCCATTGGTTGTAGAGCTCATTTTACTATTGCAATAAGGTATTTTAATGTCAACATTTATAACAACCAAGGACAGAGTAGCAGGAATTCTTACAATACCTCATTAAGTAGCAAAGCTATGACAATGCAAAAAAAAAATCAGACTGGAATTTAATCAGCACTGAAACTCCCACTCTATGGCTCCAGAGGCATAGAGAATGTTGGAAACTCTTGTTCAAGGATGAAGCTTCTCTCTTTCTTGTTCATGATAACATCCAACTCAACTGATTGCTCACAGTATTGTCATTTCTTTATTTAAACAATAATTGCAGAATTTTAATTACCATTGAACACATAATTTGAGGGAATTTTATTGGTGTAGCTTACACGCTGAAAAGTGCACACATCATAAGAATGTGCACAATTGAAATGCAAAAAGTGATAATTTTCACAAAGCAGTCACCTCTGTGTCACCACTGCCATGACCAGGAAATAAAACATTGCTAGCAGTTCAGATACTCCCATGCCCCAGAAGTCACTACCCTCACCAAAAGCATCCACTATTTCGTCTTTCACACTTGAGATGAGTTTTGCATTTGAAAATTGCAATGAAACAATCTTGTTTTTTGAATGCACCACAGTGTCCTCATTCTGCTCTTCATATGCATTGGTTGTTTTGCCTTTGGAGTTGTTATGAAGAGTGTCACCATAAACATTCTTGTACGCATCTTTTTACGAACATTTGTCCTCATTTTGGTTGGATAGATTCCTAGGAGTGGAAATGTGGATGATACCGAATGTGTATGTCCCATTTTAGGAGAAACCACCACACATGGGCTACACATGCCAAGGTTTCCACCAACAAGGGTTGAGCATTCAGGTGGCCCCTGTCATTGCCATGGCCTGCCATTGCTCACCAGTGTTGACTCAGCAGTTCTAGTTGGGGAGCAACGAGGTCTCATTTGATTTTAAGCTGCATTTCCCCATGACTAGTGATGTGGGACATTTTTTATATGCTTATTGGTGACTCATGTAGCCTTTTTTGTAAAGCACTTGTTCAATTCTGTAGGTTTTATTTCTATAGGATTGACTGTCATATTTAATAATTTTTAGAACTTTGGCTGTGCGCAGTGGCTTACATCTGTCATTATAGTGCTTTGGGAGGCTGAGGTGGGTGGATTGCTTGAGGCCAGAAGTTGGAGACCAGCCTGGGTAACATAGTGAGACAGACCCTATCAAAACAACAAAAACAAAAGTTTAGATTAACCAGATGTGGTGGCATCTACCTGCAGTCCCAGCTACTCAGGAGTCTGAGGCAAGAGGATCACCTAAGCCTGAAAGTTCAAGGCCGCAGCGGGCCATGATCACATACCACTGCACTCCAGCATGGGCGATAGAGTGAGACTTTGTTTCAAAATTAAATAAATACATAATTTTAAGAACTGCTTTACATATTTTGGATGCAATTCTTTTGTGCCATGTGGATTACAAATATCTCTACCCAGTCTGTAGCTTGCTTTTTCAGTCTAAATGGTATATTTTGATGAAAGTTCTTAATTGCAATAAAGTCCAATTTGTGAATTTTTCCCTCATACTCAGTGCTTTTGGAGTCCTTTTAAAGAATTCTTTACTCATCCCAAGGGCATGGAGATACCCTTGTATTTTCCTTTAGAAGTGTTTTGTATTCCTTTCACATTTAGATCTGTAACCCACATGGTGTTAATTTTTATGAACGATGTTTGATACAGTCCAAATAGTTTCATATTAGGCAAACAATAGTGAAAAAACCACATACCTGACTTCAAAGACCTTGATTTCTAATGAGAGAAGCAGACAATCATCGACCAATTAATTATAATAGAGTAGATAATTCTAAGTGATACTATAATAAGAAAAGGAAATGGTTATTTTAAAAACTACTCTTTGAGTTTGCATTTGTAGGCCTAAGGAAAATGCCTTAATTGGTTGGTCTCATAATGGCAGGCAAGGTTTCCTGACATAGGTGATTTAGACTTCTTTAGAGAAACAAGAACCAAACTGCTCTGCATAATAATTAACACGGGTGTTCAGTCTTCCCCTGAGAGAAGTAAAACCAGGGGATGGTTTGTTCTAAAATAATAGCATAAGGGTATTTCATCAGCAATGGTTTCTGCAGCCACAGGCCTAAGAAAGATGGCCCCTGACTAATCATCTGCAGCAGGAAAAGTGGTGATGTTTAATATTCTATTCCCAGTGTTCTCTTTTACAGACTGCTGTATAATCTCCTTCATTCATGCTTACAGACTGAGTAGGTGTGTGTATATTCGACAGTCTAGAAGAAGGTGGGTTTGTTTAAGTTTTCTTCTACCTTCATGATCTCTGTGTCCTCCACATTGTCTTTTTTCTGTTTGTTTCAACAACTGTCTTCCATAGTAAAATAATTTACACAATGCCCAGTGATCTCTGCCTGGCTAAACCCTCCATTCCTTTGTCCCTGTCTAGTTTTGGGATACCTGTTCAAGCCACAATCTTTATGTAGAGCAATGGCAGCCGTGCCTTTGACACTGATAGGAAATCACACAGTCAACCTGAGTGATGTCATTTCAAACATTGACAATCACAACACAACTGCATCCTGATGGTGGCCTGGCAATCATTGTGATAACATTATAATTCTATATTCTACTTCCCTTTTCTGTTCTCTAGACTCTTACTTAATAGCTCTCTTCTACAGAAATCTTCACTACCTCCCATGGCCTCATCACCTTCAGATGATGACTGTGCCTTCTGTTTACTGGGGAAATTGAAGAAACAGAAGAGAACTTCTGTGTCTTCATAGCTTCCCACCTAGCACCACCAGTAACCATCCATTCTAAGTTCCCATCTGTTCCTATAGATACATTATCTCTCCTCCTGTGCAAAACCAATCACTTGTTCATAGAGGTCATCCTCTCTTGTCTTTTCAAAGACACAGCTCCTGGAACCCTTCTTTTTTATTCCCACATTATTTCATTTTCTCTCTCTTCCCTATCATTCCCTCCAGCATGCAAACATGCTATCATACCATCTTTGCAAACATAGCTCCTCTGATTTACTTTTTTCTACCAGCTACTGCCCAAAGATTATGCTCCCTTTTGCAACATAATTCATTCAAATAATCACCCATACCTTTTGTGTGAAGTTCCTCTCACTCTATTCTTTGTTGAACCTTCTCCAGTGAGGCTTTCATCTCACCCTACCTCCATACTCCACCCAGACTGCTCTTGTCCAGTGCACCAATGATGACCTGCCTGGGAAGTTTCATGGCTAATTCTCACTCCATATAAAGGAGTTGCTACGCCTTCTTACCTGAAGCAGTGCTCTCATTTAGCTTCTGGGACACTGCCCAGGTCTGACCCTTTTCCCCTGAACTCATTGATCCCATCTCCTTGGGCTTCTCTGCTTGTTCCTGCTCTTGTTCCCAGCCTCTTGCTTGCTGGTGCCTCAAGGTGTAAGCCTTCTTTAGCCCTTTCCCATCTACACTCTGGCCCCTCAAGATCACATCCAGCCTCATGCATTCTTTAAGAACATCCACATGCAAATGGTGCTCAGATTTCATCCCCAGCTCAGATTTCTTTCCTGGGGCTGGACTTGCTCATCAGCTCTAGTAGGCTTGCCCGCCTGGTTTTCTGATAAACACCCAGCTTACTACATCTAAAACAGAGGTGTTGTCCTCTCCCTTCTATCTAATCCTATTGTAGTACTCATCACATACTCCATTGATCAAAATTCTGTTCAACTCGTCCTGTAGGAAGGTTAAAACCTTGTTTTCATCCTTATCTTATTTTCCTCAACTCTTGTAATCCAAACTATTGAAGGACACTTGTCTTTTCCTTCAAGATGCAGAATGAGAGCACTTACAACCTGAAGGTGTTCGCTCTGTCTGCAGCCATACCATCCTGTATGCACCAGATCTCATCTGAAGGTCTTTGCTCTCATTCAAGACATCACCATCTCCCCCTGCGTCATGTTACCTGGGCTCCAGTGTCTTAGTCCATTTCCTGTTGTTGATGACAGAATACCTGAAGCTGAGAAAGTTATAAAGAAAAGGAATTTCTTTTATATACATATAGAAGTTGAGAAGTCCAAGGTCTGGGGTCTTCTTAATGATGGAGATTTTACCAAAAGTTTTCTCCTCAACTAGAGGTCTACACTAAGCAGTTTTTTTTTCTTCTCAAAATTCCAACCCAACCCCTCAAAACCCAACATTTAAGATATCTCTTACCCTATTTTTTTCTTAGCACTTATCATTTTCTGGCATACCGTATAGTTTACTTACATGTTATACTTACAATTAATTATGTAAAAAGTATGCTCCATGAGGGCAAGAATTTTTTTAAATTGATTTAACACAAGTTGATGGACCAGTAGGTGCTCACTAACTTTTAATGAATGAATGTATATTCCAGGACAGAAGATAGGCTCACAGAAGAGGATTTTAACTGTACCATAATAGAGACTGCTATGTTGTCTACCTAATTTAAGAAGTATCAGCAGCTTTCATTTAAGATGAAAATTAATGTCAAAATCCAATAAATATTTTATTCTGTTAAATTATACGTGCACACAGCAGAAACACACCCAGATAAACATGGATGATTTAATTCAACTTTAAAATTTCCGAAGTTTAACAAAGTATTTAAGGATTGGATACAGAGATAAATAACTTGGGTTGATTCTACCTCATGAGTAAAATGATGATTTAGTTTTTTGAGTATGCCCAACGCTTAAATAATTTAATTTTAGTTCTATTTTAATTGGAATAGGTTCTGCTTGTAAATGCTACACGTTTCACTAGACAAAATAGGGGTCATTGTTTCCTTCACAAGGTCATTGAATCCATTCAGACTTAGATTCAACAACATACAATATTTCTAAACCTGTCTAAATGGTGTCCACAGGTCACATTTAAAACATTGAATTTATTGACTAGCTTTGTGAGAAAAAGTTGAGTCATTTATTTAGTTTTTTATTTCTTCAGTAATGCATTCTTTTTTTGTGACCTTCTGGTCCTTTAGTCCTTGTTACTCACTTCAACAATGTCCTTCAATAGTTTGGATTACAAGAGGTGAGAAAAATAAGATAAGGATGAAAACAAGGTTTTAACCTTCCTACAGGACTACTCGCTACACAATGATGTTTTCATTGTGTAGGTATTAAAATATATGTATTTATACACATATATAGGAATTTTATGTTCAATTAATTATTAAACTCCTTGAAGGAGTAATACAGACTACGCATCTTTGTATTTTTCCATTCCTAGAACTTGAGAAAAGTACCCAATAAAGGTATGTGTCTTTATTGATCACTTGAAAACATTTAACTCACTTCTGTCCACCTGGCCTCAAGATTTAGCACACCAGTCTAACTGATATGCCGTGAAGACTGGTCACAGACAAAAGTGTGACCGTGTTTTGTTGATTTCCAAAGCCATTCGCCAGGAGCGCAGCCCCAGGAGCATTTTTCTCATTGCGTGAATGCCACCGTTGTCAATCCACTCCATCCACAGGCAGACAGCAGCACAGCCAAGGTCAGGTGCCATGTGAGGGGGTCCCCACAGGTGATATCTACACATGACCAGACCCTTCATTAGAGGAATGAAGAAATTAGAAGACACTCAAAACTTAGAAGGACTTAGAAGAATAGTAGAACAAGTAATTTTATTGAGGCTGAAACAAAAATATCCTACAATTTTAAAAACAGTAAACGAGATGAGATGACATATTTTTGTTTTGCTTTTGAACATAAAATGGGCTACTGTGTTAAAGAAAGTACAAGATTATTAGTGTCACCAAAACACAGAAGTGGAGAAGCATTTATCATTATTGGGTGTGTGCGTGTTGGTGAGTGTGTGTGCACGTGTGTCTGTCTCACACAATCTGCATGTGTCTGTGTTGGTGTGTGTCTCTGTGTATGCCTGTGTCTCTGTGTATCTGCTTGTGTCTGTGTTGGTGTGTGTGTGTGTGCCTGTGTCTCTGTGTATCTGCTTGTGTCTGTGTTGGTGTGTGTGTGTGTGCCTGTGTCTCTGTGTATCTGCTTGTGTCTGTGTTGGTGTCTGTGTGTGTGTCTGTGTCTCTGTGTATCTGCTTGTGTCTGTGTTGGTGTGTGTCTGTGTGTGTGTGTCTGTGTCTCTGTGTATCTGCTTGTGCCTGTGTTTGTGTGTGTGTGTCTGTGTCTCTGTGTTTCTGCTTGTGTCTGTGTTGGTGTATATCTGTGTCTGTGCCTCTGTCTCTATCTCCATGTGTGTCTGCGAGTGTGTCTGTATGTGTGTCCTCTGTATCTCTGTGTTGTCTCTCTGTGTATGTCTGTGAGTGTCTGTGTTAGTGGGTGTGCTCAATTTGGTACAAGTCATTTTATTTTGTGAAGATGCAAGTCCTTCACTTTTCCTTTCACAGTATCTGCAAATTTCAACTGAGATCTAATTTTATTGCTTAAAGTGAAACTGTTCTGACTAATATCTGATGCTTGATGTTAGCTATTCTCATTCTTGGAATTATTTAAAATTCCACTGAAAGTACAAACTTAAACTGAGATTTTTTTTTTTTTTTGAGGAACTCAAACATGCAGAATTGAGATCTGAAATCTGCTGGCTGGTGCAGATTATAGCCTAAGATAGGAAGTTGGGGTTTTGGTTGCTTTAATGGAGAGGAAATGACTCATATCAATGCTAGTATGTAATAAAGCTCCTAAATTTAGCTTTCCTTTTAGTGTAAAACCTAATATTGATATAGTAATGTGAAACTTTATTTTACTAAACTACAATTTTCTTGCTGCCTCTTCCATCTGCCGGTCAATTATTACATCTTTCATTAAGATCATGTTAAGACATATTTAGTGTACATAAAAAAGTCTTGAAAATCCGAGTTGACTTCACAGAACATGCTAACTTGGGAAGCATTGTGCAACCAACTAAGTCCAAACAAAGGGCCCTGTGTCTATTTGAATTTTGAGACAAAACACAAAGTTCTCGGGGATTAATATCATGACTAAATATATACCTTGACACTTACAGAAAGTATATATATGTTTACAGACAAAAGGTGTTTCAAAAGTAGAATTACTGTTATCATTCTTATTTCTTATTGTTATTATTTGCCAGGATGTCATAGGGCACAATAATAGGGGATGAAAACAAATCTTCGTGTAAAAATCGTAACTTTGTACTCTTACTGGAAACTGGGGGAAAAAAATGAAAGAGTCCAGGTATGGATTTATAGAGAGAGCATTTACAAATTCTTTATGGATTTTCACTAAATGTTTACTAACTCTTCTGGACACTTATTCTGAGGTCTCTTCACAACAGTGCACCTGAGAAACACAAAGATTAAGAAAATAAGAGACCATTTTTATGTCAGAGAGTTTTTTTGCTCTTTGAAGTAATTTAGATGACCCAGCCACAACCACAGGAGACTCCAGCAGGAACTACGTAGAATGAGGCAAAGGTGTTCTCTCTTTGAGGAAGGAAGGAAGGGGTTGGTTTTATGCCTCATGGGGTCTTATTACACAATAGACTCACACATGGTCAGCAAGTCTGGGGGAAAAGCTATACATATTTAAGAGGAGAGTGGAACGCATGTGCAATGGGTGAACGTGTATGTAACATACATCCCGTGTTCACTTTGGGGCAGGGTTTCAGCATTAAAATGAGGTGGGATTAGCCCTTTATGTCAAAAGATGAACTGCAGGAAACAAAAACAGTTTTTGCACAGCCTCTATAAGCTGCTGAAACTGCCTTCAAGTCTGCCATTGTTTATCAGAAAAGAATGTTTGTAAAGCCATCAGAATGGTAGTGGTCTGGGTTGTAAATCAGAGCTTTGAGGGGTCTGATAGCACCCATTGTGAGGGAGCTTAGCAAGTGTGGTTTGTTTTGTACCTGTGTAAATTTGGAAACTTGCCACACCAGCCAGGCTCTGAACCTTTGAGACATAGGTAAGTCCATTCCGTTTACCTTAGGGTCCATGCTCGTCGATATAGGGGTGTCTATTTCGATCTCTCATATCACAGACATGATGATATTGTGGCAGCTGTACCACATCCCTGCCACAGAAGCAGCTGTTCTATCAAGACAGGGACCTGCCGTCCTTGCCGCTGTATTGGTTAGAATAAGTCAGTCACAGGTCTCACCACTCTAGAGGAGGCCACCACTCTAGGACGGGATTCCTGCGGTCGCTTCTCAGCATCTCTCACCATCTAGGGAGCACAAATCACAAGGGCATGGAGCCCCCGATCGCAGGTCTGCAACTGAATTTTGCCCGTAGATCATTTAGTGTGAGAGTCAAAGTGCCAAAATAAACATTGTGTTACACGCAGATTCCACAATATTTATTTTCTGACTCATAATCCAATTCTTTCCTTATTGAATGATCTTTATCTCATTCTAATTAACAGTTGCCAATGCTCCCACTTGTACTTTTTTTTTTTCTTGTGAAGAAAACCATCCCATAAATAGCAAGTGCAAAGTGGTAGTGCCACAGTGGAGTTACTGTTTTTTCCCCCTTCTTGTACATGAAGAAAATTTTACATCTGTGTTTGATGCCTTTACTGACTTCTCAATTAGTGGAAACAAATTTGTCTTTGCAGACAGTAGCTCCAGTGACGTTTGGCTAATGGATTCACCCTTTGAGCAGAACTTTATGATCCAAAACAGCCTATTTCTCACTTGTGTTTTTCAAGCTATTGATAGGTGCACCTTGAGTGAAGGGGATGGAGGTGGGAGAGAGAGAGATGTCAGAATCGAAAAACACTGTGAAATCTTGAGATTTTGTGTGTTTTTTTTTAAGTTAAAAAGATTTCTCAACACTTTATGCTGATGTGTTTTATGAAATCTTCAAGGTGGATATTGCTTTCCGTATAGGTTGTTCAACAAAATTTATGAGGCCATTATTTTGGACTAAACCTCTGCAGTCACAGCAGACCAGATAATTCATAGTGGGGTCACCCAGGCTTACCAAACCCAAACTGAGCAATTATCTGCCCTCCGAGGAACCAGGAGAGGGATAGCCTAACTTCCTGAACAGGACAGGTTTAGTCTTCAATGGGCAGGATAATGAAGTTTCCTGTGTTTAAATCCTTAATCTGAAGTCACATCATGTGAACTCATCAGTTTTTCTATTGTTTCTTCTTTCTGGCCCCAGTTGTTACAGGAAAGGGGTCCCGATCCAGACCCCAAGAGAGGGTTCTTGGGTTTCGCGTAAGGAAGAATTCAGGGCGACTCTGCAGTGCAAAGTAAAAGCAAGTTTATTAAGAAAGTAAAGTGGTGAAAATACAGCTACTCCACAGACAGAGTAGGACGGTCCCGAAAGTAAGAGGAGGAACGTGTCCATCCTAGGTACAATACTCGTATATATAGGATAAAAAAGATCATGAAGAGATATGCTCTGCTACAAGAGTTTGTGATAAGGATTAATTTTCTCAATTACTATATTTTGCAAGAATCGGTATTATTATTTTTAAAGCAAAATTAGGAATGCCTTTGTTCTCCAGATATGGGGATATCAGGAGACTCCTGAGTCTGGGTCTGTTAATAAACATCTAGAAGCTAAGGATGCCTGACTTTCTGGAAATGCAGCCCAGCAAGTCCCAGCCTCATCTTCCTAGTCCTCACTCAAGATGGAGTCGCTGTGGTTCAAATGCCTCTGACCCAGTGGCTTACAAGGAAAGTAACTTGGAAGCACCCAATACACTTTTTATTCTTTGTTTCTCTTTCTTCAGCCCTTTTTCTATCTATAAAGCCAATCTCCTGTGTTCAGTTCATTGGAACACGTATTCCATTTTAGAGAATAAAGTTCTGCCTGATTCCAGGATCTCAATAAAGCCAATTGGCATCTTGGAACGGAATTTGTTGTCATTTTGTCTTTTGCAAGATGAAGGTTTCTTGAGCAAAACAATCATGGTGGAGGGGCTTCCGCACAGCGCCTGTTGATGAAATCAAGAGCATGAGGGACTCCTTCAGGAAAATCCTTCAGAGATCTAATTAGAAAGAAACCTATCCCAAAGCTTGGCACATTAGTGATGCAGGCTACATGTTTGTTTCCTAAAAATTCTGAATTTTAAACTTGGTAGCAAATAGTAACTGGACATCAGAGTCTGGTGACCTTTAGAGGCTGTTGACTGCAAGTACTCATGGATTAACTGTGCTGAGGCTGGAGGGTACAGTGACCCAAGGTTAACTACATGATCCAGGGCTTTCGCAGCTTCTTCATTTTGTTGACTCTGTACCAGGAAACCAAAGCTCCTTCCGCTAAAATGAATGGTTCTTATTTGCATAATGGCCTCCTTTTGTTCACTTTGCAGAGGCAGTTAATTATATTAGAATACTTCAAACACAGCATTGATCTATCAGGCTAATAATTTTCTGATAAGGCCCATGAATTTTCCCTCTGACCTTTTTTGCTAATGACCACGGTCTGTGAATTGTGGAATGAATTGTATGGGTTGTTTGTCTCTGCAGATTCTAGAAGACAAAACATTACAACCTGTATAGTAAACCACAATTTTAAAAGCTGGTTCTTTGATTGAGTTGGAGCAAGTTAGTCTGCATTCAGTAAAATTTGGCTTGCCCACAAATTCCGAAAAGCAGTTGGCTAAGTAAAATGTAGAGGTTTATCCCTCTCACGCATGAGTCAAATCCAGAAGAGAGTGGTCCCAGCACTGTGTTTGAATCTCTGCACCCTGCAATCCCAGTTCCTTTTAGTGGTCACTTTGAAATGGCCTTTCAAAATTATGACTGAGACAGTGAAAGAGATCTAACCTCCTAACTGACTCCATCTTGCTTTTAACCTCTAAGCTGTCTTTGTTCATTCCTGGGCATAGGCTGAAGTAACTTTGGGGGGAACTTGGTTTATAGCGGTTTTTTTGTTGTTGTTTGTTGGTTGATTGGTTTTTCCAGACAGATTCTTGCTCTGTCGCCCAGGCTGGAGTGCAGTGGCTCGATCTTG
This sequence comes from Nomascus leucogenys, assembly GCF_006542625.1. Taxonomy (NCBI): domain Eukaryota; kingdom Metazoa; phylum Chordata; class Mammalia; order Primates; family Hylobatidae; genus Nomascus; species Nomascus leucogenys. Next base: position 111,106,946 of record NC_044389.1, read on the forward strand.
GCTCATTGCAACCTCCACTTCCTGGGTTCAAGTGATTCTCCTTCCTCAGCCTCCTGAGCAGCCAAGACCCACCCCCTGGCCCCAGTTAATTTTTGTATTTTTAGTAGAGATGGGGTTTCACCATGTTGACCAGGCTAGTCTTGAACTCCTGACCTCAAGTGATCTGCCCGCCTCAGCCTCCCAAAGTGCTGGTGTTACAGGTGTGAGCCACCATGCCTGGCCAGTTTATAGTTTATAGTTCAGAACAAAAACTATAACAGCCCTTTCCCAAAACAAACCACCTTCTTGCATGGGGACTAGACTGCCTTTGTAGAACTAAGAAATTACACACGAGATTGGAAATCATGATTTAGGAGTCAGGCAGCTGGAGGCTACAAGATTCTGACCCTCTCTAAACTGCTTCTAAGATCAGTGCTTGAGATATTTTGCAGACCCTGCACTTGATGGATCAGCTGGCACCGCCAACTCCATAAACTGGCTCATCTGATCTTGTGGCCCCCACCTGGGAACTGACTCAGCACAAGAAGACAGCTCCGACTCCCTGTGATTCCATCTCTGACCAATCAGTACCCCAGGCTCACTGGCTTCCCCCCACCCACTAAGTTGTCCTTAAAAACTCTGACCCCTGAATTCCCAGGAAGACTGATTTGAGTGATAATAAAAATCCTGCCTCCAGCACAGCTGGCTCTGCATAAATTACTCTTTCTCTATTGCAACTCCCCTGTCTTGAGAAATTGGCTGTGTTTAGGCAGCAGGCAAGGTAAACCCATTGGGTGGTTACAACTTGATTAGGTCAGATCCACCCAGGTTAATCTCCCTTTTCAAAAATAAAATGTTTCCCCTAATAAAAACTAATCGCAGGAGTGACAGCCCATCTTCTTCACAGCCCTGGGTGATACAGGACTTGTACACATGGAGAGAACGTGAGATAGAGCCACCCAGCAGGCCCCAGTTGCCCCAGCTCCTTGTTGTTACAATACCAGCCACTTTGTGACTACAAATATGTGAGCATGCATGTTTTCATTTGTGTTGTGTTTATGTGTGCACTCACATATTTACCTATATGTGAGTCTAAGCCCTGCCCAGACTGCTGCAAGGGGAATTTGTTAACCAGGAAAAACTTACTGGAACCTTCCTTTGGTAAGAGCTGGCAAATTTATTTCTCTGGAAGTCATATAGAAAGCAAGCAAGATTACTCTAGACATTTTCAAAGCAAATACAGGATGCATTTGCTATTTTAGTCAGCCCAGTATCGTTTTTTTTTTTGTTTTTTTTTTGAGACGGAGTCTGGCTCTGTCACCCAGTCTGGAGTGCAGTGGCGCGATCTCGGCTCACTGCAAGCTCTGCCTCCCTGGTTCACGCCATTCTCCTGCCTCAGCCTTCTGAGTAGCTGGGACAACAGGCGCCTGCCACTATGCCCAGGTAGATTTTGTATTATTTTTTAGTAGAGATGGGGTTTCTCCATGTTAGCCAGGGTTGTCTCGATCTCCTGACCTCGTGAGCCGCCCACCTCGGCCTCCCAAAGTGCTGAGATTACAGGCTTGAGCCACAGTGCCCAGCCTAGTCAGCCCAGTATCTTATAGCTGTTGATGACATTCTGGGGATATGAATGTAGCTTACAAATGCTAATATTTCTACAGAAAGCAGAAATAATTTAACTGTCATTTTCACATTTATATTTAATAAAATCAACTTTGGACCACAATGTGAGGTGAGAGGACTACAGCTACAATGTTATATAAATGTATACATTAATATTTATGCACCAAAAAGATTCAAGTGACTGTGAAGTGAAATAAGATAAGGAGTTGTGAAAAACAGGGTCATGATCATTTAAAATTTTAATGCAGGTATACCTCAGAGACATGGCAGGTTTGGGTCCAGACACTACAATAAAGTTAATATTGTAATAAAGCCAGTCACACAAATATTTTGGTTTTCCACAGTATATGTTATGTTTACACTATACTGTAGTCTATTAAGTATGCAATATAATTGTGTCTGAAAAGATGTGCATACCTTAACTTAAACATACTTTATTGTTACAAATGTTAACAATCACCTGAGGCTTCAGCTAGCTGTAATCTTTTCACCGCTGGGAAGGCTGGGGTGGCCGTGGCAATTTCTTAAAATAAGACAATGAAGTTTCCTACATTGATTGACTCTTCGTCTTACAAAAGACTTCTCTGTAGCATGCTGTGCTGTTGGATAGCATTTTACCCATAGCAGAACTTCTTTCAAAATTTGAATCAATCCTCTCATCTCCTGCCACTGCTTTATCAACTGTGTTGATGGAATAGTCTAACTCCTTTGTTGTCATTTCAACAATGTTCACGGCATCTTCACAAGGAATGGATTTTATCTCGAGAAGCCACTTTCTTTGCTCATCCATAAGAAGTGACTCCTCATTCATTCATTCTGCTAGCTTTAAAGTTTTCTTCTGCAGTCTGAAGACCTGCTTCTTTCAGTCTTCACAGAATTGTAGAGAGTGAAGGCCTTGCTCTGGATTAGCCTTTGGCTTAAGGGAATGAGTGGCCGGCTCGATCTTCTATCCAGACCACTCAACTTTCTCCCTATCAGCAATACAGCTATCTTACTTTCTTTTCATTTGTGTTTTCACTTGAGTAGCACTTTTAATTTCCTTTAATAACATTTTCTGTGCATTCACAAATTGGCTAAATGTTTGGCACAAGAGGCCGAGCTTGTGACCTTTCTCAGCTTTTAACATGCCTCCCTCACTAAACTTAATTATTTCTAGCTTTTGATTCAAAGTGAGAGACAAGGGATTCTTCCTTTCACTTGAACACTTTGAGACTATAGGTTATTAATTGACCTAATTTCAATATTATTGTGTCTCAGGAAACAGGGAAGCCTGGCCAGAAGGAGAGAGCTGGGGAACGGCTGCCTGATGGAGCTCTCAAAACACACACACCACTTATTGATTAAGTTTGCTGTTTTATATGGGTGCAATTTGTGGCACCTCCAAACAATAAGAATAATGTCAAAGATCACTGATCCCAGATCACAGTAGCAAATATAATAATGAAAGAGTTTGAAATATTTGAGAATTAACCAAAATGTGACATGAAGGCATGCAGTGCGCACCTGCTGTTGGACAAATGGTGCTGATAGGTTTGCTTCATGTGGGGTTGCCACAAACCTTCACATTGTAAAATACCCACTGTCAGGGAAGCACAAGAAAGCTGACTGCAATAAGGCAAGGTGGGCCTGTATGTATCAAACAAAATAACTGCAATTTTAACAAATGCATACTTTCAGAAATTTTGATATTGCTTGCTTTGAGACATACCTCTATTCGTATATTATTTCTTTTGGTTTAATATCTCCAGGAGTTTTAGAGTCACGTGCAGCTAACATTTGTTTGTGGATCTATGCACTTGGTCCGTTACTCCTTGACATATCTCTCGTTTAAGATTTGTTTCTTATGAAGTGGATTCTTTGTTTGGTATGCATATCTTCCAAATGGTAATCCAGAGATAATGAATGAAGGGGTTTTCGTGAGTGCCAGTACTTGACACTAACATCAAGGTTAATGTGGGTCAGTCAAAGCTCCCTTGTGTATGTGGACAGGTTTTTCTAGGAAAGGGTGAAGGGCTTGGGCTTCTGTCTTAAACAGCAATGCCAAAATGTCCCTGCCACACAGCAAGTAGGTTTTTGTCCAAAACGACTTATTAAAGAGTTGAAAGATATTGTTCTTGAAATCTATTTTTAACAGTCTGTGTCTGCAGTGACCTTAAACATATGACAGATGACAAAATGTAATCTCTTTTGAAATACTGTACGTGCCCACTTCATGCATTTTAAACACAGGGCCACTCCGAGCCCACAGTGTCCCCTGTCAGCAAATGTGCTGTCAGCTGGTTTCCGTGTAGATTTCTTCTGCAAAGTTTCCATATGCATGCAAATATTTACTTCCTTTCTGATTCATAATCATTACAGTTATGGGAATCAAGTGCAGCAGCAACATTACATGCAAATAGGAGAAGGACGGACAGACAGGAGTGGTGGGAAGGGATGGTGGGGTAAAAGGAGTGAAAGGAACCTTGACACCACAACTGCGACAGGAGATACTGACCAGGTGAGGGCACAAAGGAAGCAGCTGGAGGCCCGTGGGCACCTCCTGGAAGACCAGTGCAACCCTGTTACTTCTGCGACTCTGCCACAACACACAGACATGTGCTAAGCGCTGTTCATTTAATGCCTTGTAAATTTACTTCTTCATATTCTTTTATTACTATTTCAACATTAAAAAAGGTCATTCTTGGCTGGGAGCAATGGCTCACAATTGTAATCACAGTATTTTGGGAGGTTGAGGCGGGCAGATCACCTGAGGTCAGGAGTTTGTGACCAGCTTGATCAACATGGTGAAAACTGTTTCAACTAAAAATACAAAAATTAGCCAGGCGTGGTGGCGCATGCCTGTAATCCCAGCTACTTGGGAGCCTGAGGCAGGAGAATCACTTGAACCCAGGAGGTGGAGGCTGCAGTGAGCTGAGGTCGCGCCACTACACTCCAACCTGGATGACAGAGTGAGACTCCATCTCAAAAATAATAATGATGATATTTCTTTTAGACTAATTGTGTATCTAGAAAAATAAAGATAGATTAAATAAATCTTCTGAAATTAAGTATGCTTAAGCGCTTTGTTTTGCAATTTTCAACATATAAAAATATAAAGAGAGTTCATAATGTTTTTCAAGTAAAATCCCTGTAGGGTACTTATATGTAACTATATTTAAATTATTAACAAATGTAAATGGTGTTTTAAAAATATTAGGAGTAAGATTCTTGGAAATAGCTTATTTGTGTACTCTCAGCACTTTCTGTGTATTTCTGTTCTTTAAATTATCTGCAAAAAAATTATTTGGGTAATGAGGGTAAAGAGAATAAACATTTCTTGAACACCTCTCTCTAGAACTTTGCATATATCATCTCAATTACTTTGAACAGTAAACAAATTCGGAATGTGAGGCTCCAGGAGGTTAAGTGATCTGCCAGCGTCACACACAGCATGGGAAGTGGTGGGGCTGACAGGGGTTTCCAGCTTGGCGTCACCCCACATGCCCTGCTCCTCGGGACCCAGCCCTGCTGGAGCCAGCACTGCCCAGCCAGTACCTCCTCAGCAACATATGCTGCTTCTAACACTGAGATGGGCTCCTGTCCCAAGACCTGCCCTACATCAAAAATAAAATTAAATAACTAAGCACAGCTCAACATTTGTTTCTTGTTGAATCATAAAGTATAATTATTAAATATATTACTAGTTTGTTTTCATTTTTGTTAGAAAGTTTGTCAAACTAATATGAACATTTTATGCATGAAGACAAGTTAGACTTATTTTTATTTTTATTTTTTTTTAGATGGGATTTTGCTTTGTCATCCAGGCTGGAGTGCAATGGCATGATCTCAGCACACTGCAACCCCCGCCTCCAGTGTTCAAGCAATTCTTCTGCCTCAGCCTCCTGAGTAGCTGGTATTACAGGTGCCCACCACTAAGCCCAGCTAATTTTTTGTAGTTTTAGTAGAGATGGGGTTTCATCATGTTGGCCAGGGTGGAATCGAACTCCTGACCTCAGGTGATCCACCTGCCTCAGCCTCCCAAAGTGCTGGGATTACAGGCGTGAGCCACTGCACCTGGCCCTAGACTTCATTTTTTGAGTGAAACAGAAATGAAGTCTTCTTTTCAATCCTGTTATCTAATAGTCATACCTCCTCATCAACATACACCAAGAGCCATTCAACTTACTTTCAGAAATGTGTGGCATAAGAGGGAACCATTAGCTTATTTGCTTGGCTACTAGAGCCAACCCTTCTTTAGATAGAAAAAGAGATAGGCAGGGGTGGGAGAGCAAGTAATCAGGTAATTAGAGTAAACATATTTAACTCTTTAATCTGAAAAATTAAAAAGTTAATTTTAATTTTTAACTTGAGACTTGTGGTCAAATTCTGTTTTCCTAATTACCTGTGCAAGGCTGGGTGAGAGTCTTAAACAGTTTCCTCTTGGGGAGGAGATGAAGTGCTTAGGCAGCTTTCTAAGTAGACTCAGTGGTAACGTTCTGCAAGTCCCTAAGCCAGGTATATCTAGGTCTTCTGATTTGGGTTTCGTGTTGTTTTCTAGACCTTAACTTTCTTTAGTGGGGCCTGTACATTCTTCAGTTTCCTCCAGGTGCTGCTGATTCTTATTGCCTTATGCCTGGCCACAATTAATTTTTGATATTGTTGCAGTGTCCATTTATAATCTCAAATGAGATGCATCATTTTTTACCCTCTCAACTGATTCGTATTGAGATTATAGAACCCTGGGTTCAGTGGTTTACCCTCAGAACTGTGACACGAGTTGCTGCAGACTTCTAGCAGAAAGGATTGCTGAAGAAAGTCCTTCACTGTTGCTGATGAGAAACCAGAAACTACATCAATCTGAGTTTTCTTTTATAAGTAATAGAAATTTAACCTTCTCTTTCTGGAAGCTTCTAAGATAGGTCCTTTATTCTTGGTGTGCTAAAAACTTCTAAGTTCTTCTTTGTGTCAGTCCTTTTTAATTGCCAAATCAGCACAGTTTAAAGACCGATGCATTTCTGCAGCTGTAGAAAATTCTGCTCTATTTTGTTAGCTTTTTCCCTCCATTTCCCAAGTTCTCGCCTTTCTTGAACTAGATCAGTATTGATTCATTTATTGGCTGATTCTATTCTATTTTACATTTCTTTATCTCTTTGTCCACAATATGAGAGATGTATTTGACAATATCTTCAATCTCTTCAATGAGATTTTATTTTTTTCTATTTCTGAAACACATTGTATTACAAATTCCAGAAGTCCACCCAGAAACTCTCTCCCTACTGACATGCAACCAGGGCTTCAAAGTTGTCTCCACAATCCACACAACAGCAAAAAAACAAAGAAGACAAAATCAACAATTCTTAGATTTATCAGAGAACTGAAGTCCCAGCACAAACTAGAAACCCAAAAAGTAGAGAGGGAGACAGATATGGGTACAGAGAGTTACAACTCACTGTGGCTAAAACTCATGAGCAGAAACCTCCAAGGGAATAAGCAGCAGGGCAGGAAAGCCAGACCTGTCCTTCATGGAATGTTGAAGACCTAACATGGACAATTCTGAAAGAAAAATTCTCCAGGGACCCAGTCTTCTAGGGTCAACCACACTTCCATAAATTTTACTTCCAGGAATCCTGAAAGTAAAATCGCCATTTTGAAATATGCCAGAATATCCAGTTCTTCTTAATAATGCTTCCTTCAGAATAAACCATTTTACCAAAGCCTAACCTATTTGGGCAAAGGAGAAAACCCAACTCCAGCTCCCTTTAATCTTTCTGTCTAAACTAACAGGTGAGGATACTTAGGAGCTCTTATAAAGATCACAGCCCAGGGACACAGGCTTGCTAAAAGACTAAGGCCTAATTATAGGACTGTATAACACTTTCTTCTTCCCCATAAAAGAGCCTCCAAATAAGACTCTTGTGTGATAACAGAGGGAGACAACTAAAAGAATTGCATCACACATTATTTAAGAAGTCTGCAGGGAAACCCAAAGACAAGAGGAAACTCAGTTCATTTTGACTGACTTAACAATAAAAATGTACAAGGCATATTAAAAGACAAAAGATACTTTTAAGAGACAGAATAGGCAAAACCAGACTCAGATATGGCAGTGATGTCAAAATTATCAGAGTAGACATTTAACAACTATGATTGATATGCTAAGAAATCTAATTGAAAAAGTGTACAAATCCAAAAGAGATGAGTAATTTAAGCACAGAGATGGATGATGTAAGAAAGAAATAAAAGAAAACTCTAGAAATAAGAAACACTGTAATAGAAATGAAGAGTGCCTTTGAAGGGCTCATCAACAGAATGGAAACAGCTGAGGAAAGAATCAGGGAGCTTAAAGAAATGTCAACAAAAATGTCCAAAATTAAAATATAAAAGAAAAAGAGCAATGAAAAGATATAACAGAAATATCAAGAACTGTGTAACAGTTACAAAAACGTGTAATATACACATAATGGGAATTCCAGAGAAGAAGAAAGAGAGAAAGAAACAGAAAAACATATTTGCAGCAATAATAACTGAGAATTTTCTAAAATTAATGATAGACACTAAACCGCAGATCCAGGAAACTCAGAGTATTAATTAGGGTATATACCAAAAAGTCTATTCTTAGGTACATTATAAACAAACTGCATAAAATCTAAACAGAAGCCACAAAAAAAAAACACCACTTTTTCTATAAAGAAGCAAGGATAAGAATTACAACAGATATCGCTTCAGACCATGCAAGCAAGAAAAGAGTGAGGTAAAATATTTAAAGTGTTAAAAGAATCATTAGCCCAGAATTCTGCATTCACTAAAATTATTCTTCAAAAATAAAGGATAAAGACTTTCTCAGACCAACAAAAACTGAGAAAATGTGTTGCTAGTAGAGCTGCCTTATAAGAATAGTTAAAAGAAGTCCTTCAGAGAGAAGCAGATTATATAGGTCAGAACTTGGACCTACATAAAGAAGGTATGATTGGGAAGCCAAGGCAGGCCAATTGCTTGAACTCAGGAGTTCAAGACCAGGCTGGGTAACTTGGTGAGACCCTTTCTCTATAAAAAAATACAAAAATTATCTGGCATGGTGGCTTATGTCCATGGTCCCAGCTACTTGGGAGACTGAGGTGGGAGGATCACTTAAGCCCAGTAATTCGGGGCTGCAGTGAGCTATGATTGTACCACTGCACTCCAGCCTGAGTGATAAAGTGAGAATTTATCTCAAAAAAAAAAATAGAAAAACAAACAAGAAAAAGGAAGAAAAGCATGATAGGCATAAATGAGGATAAAATAAAATCTTTTATTTCTGCCCAGGATATTAATTACTGATTGAAAGTTTATTATTGATTTTATTTATTTAAAAATTTATAGGCCTAATCAGATTGTCTACTTCTCCTTGTATGATTGTATCTGTCAAAGAAATGGTCCATTTCACCTATATTATTACATTTGTGGGGAAAGAATTGTTCATAGCACTTGTTTATTCTCCTTTTAAGAAGAGATAGCCCCTCTTTCATTTCTGATGTTTGTAGTTTGGATCTTTTTTCTTTTTCTCTCAGTTAACCTGGCTAGAAGTTTCTCATATCAATTTTACTTATCTTCTCAAAGAATCAGCTTTAATTTTATTGATTTTCTCTAATGATTTTATGCTTTCAGTTTCATTGATTTCTGCTCTAATTTTATTAATTCTTTTCTTTAGCTTACTTTGGATTTGTTTTTGTTTTCTAATTTCCTAAGGTAGAAATTTGATTATTGATTTTAGATTTATCTTCTTTTTTAATATATGCATTTACTGCTACAAATTGCCCTGAGTACTGCTTTAACTGCATCCCACAAATTGAGAGCAGTCGTGTCTTCATTTTATCTTAGTTCTTGAGAGACTTCTTTCACCTATAGATAAGATGGATAAGACTGCAGAGTATGTGTTATATAGAAGCCTTTTTTTTTTTTGAGACAGAGTCTCGCTCTGTTGCCCAGGCTGGAGTGCAGTCGTGCGATCTCCACTCACTGCAAGCTCTGCCTCCTGGGTTCACGCAATTCTCCTGCCTCAGCCTCCCAAGTAGCTGGGACTATAGGCACCCGCCACCACGCCCAGCTAATTTTTTGTATTCTTTTTTTTTAGTGGAGATGGGGTTTCACCATAGCCAGGATGGTCTCGATCTCCTGACCTCGTGATCCGCCCGCCTTGGCCTCTCAAAATGCTGGGATTACAGGTGTGCGCCAACGCGCTCTGCCAGAAGCATGTTTTTAATCTCTGGTAAACGAGGATTTTTCAAATATGCTTTCTGTTATTGGGATGAAGGTTTATATTAAAACACTCTATACTATTGCTCAGTATTTATGTAAATTTAAAACTGCATTAGAAAAAGCCTTTAATTACAACAAGTATCAGAAAAATCAATCAGGGTAAGTTAAAAATTTTTTAAATATGAACTTTCACATTTTAAAATCTTTCTAGAATTATTTTAGAATTTTTAAAATCCTTTTTAGTGATAGTCTGCTCTTATTTTATTGAAGAATTACTTTCTTAAATTTCTCGCAGGATACTAATTGGAAACCATTTAAAATCTTTTCTGTTCCTTTAATATTTTATATTATTTCCTCATTCTTGCCATTTTAGGGGACAGGTACTAGTGTTTTCTTCTTATCTGGTGACCCTTGGTTGTTTGCTTATACTTATGAATGAAGGACTAGAAAAATTATCAAAGGCTTCTCAGACTTTCTTCTGCAACCATGGAAGTCTGTTTCTCCACCAGTCCTTCCTTGAGTAAGTGAGTTGACTATTACCTTTGCATACCCAGGTAAGCTTTGGTGACAGAAACATTTCAGCCTACAGCACACATGTGGGAAGCAGGAAGGAAGACTGGCTCCTCTCATCTCTATCCTTGATAGAATGAGGAAGGTTTGACTCTGGGCAATCCTAATTCTTCCCATGTTCAATGGGTGCACAGCACATTTAACTTTGAGAAAAGAGCCACGATCAAAAAGCTGTTGGGGGTGGAGGAGGTGGTGAGGAGAGGCGTGTCTCTGTGTGAAAAGATTCCCACAGGTCTTCCATTGACAGTTTTGCAATTAATGATGTTGATCTCTGCCACCCTTCTTATCCTCATTTTCCATACTTTTATTAAAAAGGTCAGGGTGTCTCAAAGGACACATCAGAAGGCAGTGTCTTGCGCCTCCTCTAATGCTCTTTCCACGCACATTTCAGTCTATTGTTAACTCTGAGGTATTTATAAATGACTCCAAATGTTTTCAGTGGTCTAGATATTTATCAGTATTTGTGACCTGCCTTTTACAAATATATTTCTTTGTACTTCCATACCATTACTTTAGTGGGATTTTAGGGAAGAGAGGAAATAATTACATGTCCTCAAGATGCTGTCTTGAACTTGAAGAAACACACTAGCTTTCCATAAGCATTCTGTATTGGATATCTTCCATTTCTTGAATCAGAGCATAATATTCCACTTAGTACCTGCTCCATCATTTATTTGTTTATTTTTATTGTGTATATTTATCATCTCAGATTTTACTCTTAAATTCATGATACAACAAATATTACTTTTGTTTGAGTGGATTTTGCCTTCATTTAAATTATTTTCATTGGACAAATTCCCAGAAATAGGATTACTGAATCAGAGAAGTTATTTATTTTTATAACTCAAATGGTTTTCCAAAGGAGTCAAGCCAATTTTTGCTGACACCAACAATAATGGAGAATGATGGTTTCTGTGCACTTTTTCACCTCTGGGCATTAAAACAGTTTTAAATATTTGCTTTTTATGACTTTTCAACATTTTCTTTCTTAGTTTGTTAAGTCTCTAATTATTACTTTTGCCTGGTTAATTAGTAAAACAAATGGTTTAAACAAAGAAGTATCTTTTTATTTTTTTAATTAAAGCCCAGCCTTCATTCAGATTTTTTAAATTTTAATGTGTTAACTTTTAGCTAATGGATTAAATGAAATTAATTCTCACTCATATTTATTTATTTATTTATTGTTTTGAGATGGAGTCTCACTCTGTCACCCAGGCTGGAGTGCAGTGATGCAATCTTGGCTCACTGCAACCTCTCCCCACCGGGGTTAAGAGATCCTCCTGCCTCAGCGTCCGAAGTTGTTGGGATTACAGGTGCCCGCCCCCACACCCAGCTAATTTTTGTGTTTTCAGTAGAAACGGGGTTTCACCATGTTGGCCAGGCTAGTCTTCAACTCCTGACCTCAGGTGATCCACCCACCTCAGCCTCCCAAAGTACTGGGATTAGAGGCATAAGCCACTGCGCCTGGACAATTCTCACATTTTAATCAATAATTTAAGCTTTCTCTACTTCCCAACTAAATCTAGTGCTCTATTTTTACTACAGATAAATTACTTTTTAACTGAGTAATGTTTTTCTCTTGTCTGTATAGTTGCAATACAGCAGTCACAAAAAAGGAATAAACCAACTGACTTTAAAATATTTTAAAAATCCCTTTAAAAAGTAACACATTTTACAGTACCCACCAGCTACTTTTGAGACCAACAAATAACTGGTTAAACAAAGGACTTCTGGCATTGTGTGCAAATATTGTATATACTTTTCAAGACAGTCTGTAACATAGATGTTGTTGTCTGCTGCTATTATCTAGGCTTTGTTTTTGTTTTTTGTTTTTTAACAGCTGACTAGAAGCAGCAATCTATAGAAGCTGTTTTAAATTAAAGTACTTATGTTAGGAAAACTCTTAGAAGAAAAGCAATGGTTTCCAGCAAGGCAAGAGAGGGGCAAATCGAAAAATAAATAAGTAAATAAATCATGTTGACAGATAATTTAAAAAACTTCTTCATAATAATGATCAATTGAGTCACCAAAAAAAGTTTAAAATCTTTTTAAGCCCCTCAGTTAAAAGAAATTATGTTTACATTTTAGAAAATAATATTCACGATATATTTTGAATCTTAAAATTTTAAGTGGTTAACGAAAAAAATACTTTTATCTTTGTTCAATATAGTTATAAAAATGGGAAATTCTGCATAAAAAGTAAATAGTGAATTTTAAGTTATAAAGTTAAATTCTGGCCAGCCGTGGTAACTTAAGCCTGTAATTATAGTACTTTGAGAGGCGAGGAGTTCGAGACCAGCCTGGCCAACATGGAGAAAACCCCTCCTTAAAACATACAAAAATTAGCTGGGCATGGTGGCACTCACCTGTGGTCCCAGCTACTTGGGAGGCTGAGGCATGAGAATCACTTGAGCCTGGGAGACAAGAACTGAGATTGCACCAGTGCACCCCAGCCGGGTGACAGAGTGAGACCCTGTCTCCCCCCATCAAAAAAAAAAAAAGAAATTCTGAGTCTTATGGCACTGTGCTCTGTGACAAGGACATAGGTGTTCCCTGATTACTAGAATTCTAGCAGCAATGGTCTGATGATAAATTTATAGGGATTTGATCACCTTGAGCAAAATAGAAATGTGTAATAATTAGTAAATAAAATACTGTATTATGAACTGATTAATTCTGAGCACAGAGGCTAAGGTCCTAATTTTATATTATGGAAAATGTGTTCAGAAACAGTGCAGAGAGCTGAAAGGTAAATATAGATTGCAAAGGACTTGCAGGTCTTCAGGTCCCTGCCTTGACTGGCTGTTGTATTGGTATTGTATTTTCTTAAAGTAGATTATAGTTCGATTAGCTGAAAAACACTAATGACATGATTTCAGCTTATAGTAGAGAAGTGATATATGATGATGATTCAGTATAAATCCTGTCCAAGAAACATATTTTTTTGTTGACATCTTTAAGTATTTTGGCCTTTCTATGAAAATGTGAGTCAGTGCATTCCCAAGAAAATGAACACTGATATAAAGACATATCCATTACGTCTGAACATGATGAAATGCAAGTGAAAATTATGTGCCTCAGTGGACTGAATTTTAAAATCTTATCTTTGTAACAAGGTTGAAACCGAATACTTAGTTGATGGTGAAGTCAGTAACAAGAAGAACAAAATTAGATGTCATTCAAATGTATTCACCCCATAACCTAAATCTGGTAGAAATTAGGAAAAATTCTCTGCTGAACCCCAGTTGAGCAGAGATTCTCATAATAACTGCTATGGTTTGAACGTTTCTCCCAAAGCGCATGTGTTGGAAACTTAATCTCCAGTGCAGCTGTGTTGGGGGGCATGACCTGATAGGAGGTTTTGGGGTCAAGGGGGCGCCGTTGTCTTCATGAATGGAGTAATGCCATCATTGCAGGAGTAGCCTTGTTATCACAGGAGTAAGTTCCTTATAAAAAGACAAGTTCAACCTCTTCTTTTTCTCATCCTCTTTTTGCCCTTCTGACATGGGATGACTTAGCAAGAAAGCTCTCACCAGATGCCAGCTTCTCAGTCTTGGACTTCCCAGGATCCGGAACCATGAGCTAACAAAGCTTTGTTCTTCATAAAGAACATACCAGAAAATCAAGAGATAACTTAAACTCCATGGTTTCTAAAAGAGCTGTAGTCAAATTGTATCACACAAGACTCACGTGCTCTATTGCGTGTGAACGAGGACAACAATAGCATCTGGTCCCCTGGGTGGCCTATACTTCCCTCATTGTGCCCATTGTCCTCTCAGTGAGAAAGGAAGAGAAAGAGCTCTTGAATGTGTTTGCAAAGAAACACACCTACATCCTGTTCTCATATTGTTTGAGATCAACGAATAATTGGTAAAACAAAGCCTTCCTTCTTGGCATTATGTGAAAATATTATATATGATTTCCAAGACAATCTTACAAGATAGATGTTATTCTTGTCTCATTTTTCAGATGAGAACCGGGAGAGCCAGAGAGTTTAAGCAATTTGTTCAAGGTTACACCTTAAATCAATAAGAGAGTGGACTTAAACCATGTCCAAATTTTAAAAGCCAGCATTCTTAACCATGAAGCTATATTGCCTCCCTAATGTGCTTGAAAGTGTCTACTTTAGTCAGTCATGTTAGCACTGGATAACAACTCAATAATTGATGAAAATGGATAAAAATTTGTTATCATTGGATATTCTTTAAATTCTCAAAGGACAAAAGAGATTTTATGCCAGAGGAGACTTTGCACCCTTAGCGTATTTTTTTCTACCAATGCCAGCTAAAGCTTGCTGGATATAATACTTCTCAGGATCATATGCTGACAGGGTGGTTTTCTCTCTTTTACCAAACACAGAGATCATACATTTAATAATTACATGAAAATCTGCAATTATTCTTCTGGCATGACCTTTCTTCTGCTTCCAAACAGAGTCTGTAAAACCCTGCCAGAATACGGAACGTTAAAGGAAAATAAGACGTCTCAGCGCCAGGATTCTTGTCCCTGCAGCTCACAGTTTTTCTTAGCCAAGCAGCTTCTCAATCCTGAGGACACACTAAGCAGTGAGGACATAGTTGTACATTACCCTCCCCTGGCCTGTGATGTAGGTGAGTGAAATTGTCATCACATAGAAGCTACAAACTGAAACACGTTCACAAAACAATCAACATGGATGACATGTCAGCCACTCTACCAAATCACATCCATAATCACATATTGCCAAAGACTAACAATGTTTTCCTCCCAAGTGAAAAAAAAAATAATGTTTTCAGGTGTCAGTGCTGTCTTCTTTAGTTTATGAAAATAAATGAACATATTATTGCTGATTTTCTCACAAGTAGAGTCTTGAAATACCCAATATCTGAAAACGAACCAGAAGAAAATGACTTAAAAGGAAAATTTTAAAACAAGCCAAGTATCGTTCTTTCAACAATGAAATGAAAAAAAAATGTTTATTTTTTTCTTGATGAGTCATCTTTTTTTGGACCAAATACACAATTCAAATATTACTAAATTATTCAGCATCCTTGTCAATCTCTCTGCATTCAACACTCATCTTCAGGGGCTAACTCCGGTTTCACTTTTGCACGAACCCTTTGCTGTGGCAACCAATCCATAATGACTTCTCTTTTCTTGGAGGTCCAAATGACCTTCATGGCACTAAGTAATGTTTCAGATGTCCTTTCTACACATTACTGTTGTATCTACTACAACAGGAAGCCACATGCATATTAACTGATAACATGTCTCAGCAGTTTTCATAGATATTGCCTATGGTTGGATAGTGTGTCTCCAATTCACATTTGGGAAATCGTAGGGTTGTATTGACTTATTGGTTTACCCTAAGATAGAAGGGTGAAGATAGCTAAAATAGGGACTTAGTTGCATCTATCTATACATATTTTAAAAATTGGACTGTCTAGTCTGGAAAATCCTTTTTTAAGGTAGTCTAACACTGTTTCTCTTATTACATTCTCTTTCTAGACTCTATTGCTGAGGCTAAGAAAAAAGAAGGTATCTCCAAAGATGTATCAATACTTTACAGGTTGAGAAGCAGTCTGATTTATTTTTCTTTTCTTTTCTTTTCTTTTCTTTTCTTTTCTTTTCTTTTCTTTTCTTTTATTGAGATGGAGTCTCACTCTGCCACCCAGGCTGGAGTGCAGTGGTGTGATCTCTGTTCACTGCAACTTCCACGTCCCAGGTTCATGTGATTCTCCTGCCTCAGCCTCCTGAGTACCTGGGATTACAGGCGCCCACCACCAGGCCCAGCTAATTTTTGTATTTTTGATAGAGACAGGGTTTCACCATGTTGGACAGGCTAGTCTTGAACTCCTGACTTTGTGATTTACCCGCCTCGCCTCCGAAAGTGCTGGGATTACAGGCATGAGCCACTGCGCCTGGCCATAAGTCTGATCTTTTTACAACACCTTGCAGTTCTTCACTTCTTTGACTGCTGCCCCCATCTCAGCATCATGTGGAAATACCTATACCGGGCCGAATGGAACAAGGGCTATCCTTATGGAGTAGACAGAATAGGCTGGCGTCACCCTGCTTCAGGTGTCATGTTCACATCCTCTTCTTGTTTATAGTCTTCAGCTTCACTTGCCTTCTTAGAGGCAATGTTTTGAAGAACATTAACTTAGGTCTTGTACCCCTAACTATAAAAGTAAGCTATTTCATAATACTTGCAAAGTCAGGTAACTGATTCCAAGAGGAATGCAGGGGTTAGAACTGCAATTTCCTGCAAAGGAAACCCCCATGTTTGGAAGCTTTCTTAGTTGTCTCTCCGTTATTAACAGCCCTACTTATATTTGACAGACAAGTAATAATGTGGCCATCTATCTCTAAGACAGCAGAGCTGAATATATTTCCAACTTTATAAATGAATTTTAAAAGCCCTACAGACAAATTTCATTAAAGTAAAGAATAAAAATTTGGTAAATGGAGTCTTTGGATTTTACTAACGAATAAATCTTTACTTTTCTACAACTGCTAATAAGGAAGTTGAAGGTTAAATAAATAAAACGAACATTTCCTGTGTACTAATGCAGGCCTCTTTTAGCAAGGGTGTGTAGAATGCTTTTAAGATGACTGCATTTATACACACTTACAATTAGGCAAAAGCATTTCCTAGTATTCTGTTTAACAGTGGGTCAGCCATGGAAGAGCTCAAACATGTCACAAACAAAACCCAAAGAAGAGCCTCCATGTTCTATGTAGGCCCTTCTTACTACATAGAGATGTCCAAGTTCAGCATGATAATATATTTCACAACCATCGTGAAAAAATCAACTTAAATATTGTACATATGGTCTTTTAGTAACAATAATATAATTAACGTGTTAATAAAAAACAGGTCTTTCTTCATATGATGCAGAAATATCCTTTCTTAGAAGAAATTATCTTTCTCTTAAGAAACAATTTTCACGTATTTTTAATTTAAGTCAGAGGTCCCCAATCCCTGGGCCATGGACTGGTACTAGTCTGTGGCCTGTTAGAAACCAGGTGGCACAGCAGGGAGAATAGAGCATTACCACCTGAATTCTGCCTCCTGTCAAATCAGCAACGGCATTAGATTCTCATAGGAGCACAAACCCTACCGTAAATTGCACACGCAAGGGATCTAGGTTGCACATGCCTTATGAGAATCTAATGCCTGATGATCTGAGGTGGAACAGTTCCATCCCAAACCATCCCCCAAGTCCATGAAAAAAATTGTCTTCCATGAAACTGGTCCCTAGTGCCAAAAAGGTCGTGGGGCCACTGCTGTAAGTGAAGAGCTTCTAGGAGATTCTGAACATTAGCACATGGGAGAGTTGATCATTGATCTCTAAAACTCATCTCCCACTTGAGCTTGGAAGATCCTTCCCAGGTGTCTACAGGTCCTAAGCTTTGCCATCCGCTCATCTCTTAAGATGGCTCCATATATACACATAAAAACGTGTGGTCCTACTAAGGATGTTGTCAGATTAGTGGTGTCTTAAAATGATCTTATTTTGTTGCATATATCAGTTACCTGATGAGATTCATTAGAATTCCTGTTATGTGGATTAAGAAGGCATAAACTGGAAAGAAATTATTTTTGGCCTCAAAGAATTTTCTGGTGTTGGAACCAACTTAGAAAAGACTGCCTTGTAAGAAACCCTCACATCTACCCACACACAGAGAGAGCTATAGTGGGTCTATAAACTACCCAATGAATATAAACTATAGTCCTCCAACAACCAAGCCTCGATTTCCCCATGGTCAACTTACTGGAAATGACTTTTCAAGGCATTCTGGCCTTTTGAGGGCAGGGAAATTTCTGACAAAGCATTTGATGACAGCTACTCTGATATAGGGAAAGGTATTATGTATCAAAATTGTGAACAATATTCCTCAATTTCCATAAAACTATTCATTCGTCTATCATTGATGGCATAGTATGTGCCAAGCACCTGAGACTCTGGGACCTGGAGAAACGATGATGAACAACAGGACACAGCCCTTGCCCTTATGAAACACACAACACAGAAATAGCAATTTAGCAATTTTCTTTCCCTTTTTGACACCTGCATAGATCAAAAGGATTTTTTTTTCTGAAACACATCTGTGCATTACATTAATTAGTCAATAAACCATAAACATCTACTATGTGCTAATCTCTGTGCCATTGATAAATGTGAATGCTTAAACAGTAAAAGATATGGATGATGAGTAACAAGAAATTATCATTTCATTGGAAGACAATGTAAATGCACAGAAAAAAATCTAGGAACTTAATAACTCAGTTAAGTTTTGATGAATCAAAACTAGCTGTTGGTAGAGCCTTTGGGCAGTCAATTGAACTGGGTAAAATGTTGACCCAGGCATTGTAGCCAGGTAAGAAGTCTGAATTACAGTTAAGAATGTTAATGATGGAAGTGAAAATCATACCCCAGCTATTTTATTCAACAGATACTTTTGAGCACCCACTGCATCTTGTAATGTGCTAAATGCAAGACCCTGGCATTACGGAAGGTAGCAAAAAGACAGAGACTTGGCCAGCTAATGTGTTGGCCAGCTAATGAGGCAAGTACTGTGAATCCCACTTTACAGATAAAGGAAATGATCTCCACATAGGAATCCACATTCCTCAGAAAATAGATGGATGACCTGATATCTAAACACAGGCCCGTACCTCAGAGATTTTGAAGACCTGTTGTTTTCTCCCTCTGCCATGCTGAATTTATGTCAGATCTGTT
This sequence comes from Nomascus leucogenys, assembly GCF_006542625.1. NCBI lineage: Eukaryota > Metazoa > Chordata > Mammalia > Primates > Hylobatidae > Nomascus > Nomascus leucogenys. The sequence continues at coordinate 111,126,058 of NC_044389.1, forward strand.
GTGAAATAAACCACTAAAATGAAATAAGTCACCATGTCAAAAGGGAGAAAGACTGGGAAAAGTCAGGGAACAGTCTGGGGCAAGTTGCTCCGTGTCATGGCAATAAATAATATACGAGTATGGGAAATCCACTACATATGGGACTAGCTGTGGCTCACAGTGGTAGTCTCAGGGATTCAGAAGAGCCACTTGAAAACACTGGCAAAGATCCTGAGGGCTAGGGATTTATTCAAAAGACAGGGATTCATAGAGGCAAATATAGTTGGGAAGGGCTTTTGGGCAATAAATTTTTTTCTCATGGCTATGAATGTGTGAAGGATTTAGGTAGGAAATGAACAGCAAAGCAAAGAGCACAAATGAGTTAAGGTTTTGAACAAACAATGGCATAACCAAAATAATGAGAGACACAGCGAAACGTCTCTCTGCTGGGTGAGCATTGAGAAATTCCAAAGTTGAACCTACTAATGTCACACCATCATAAGATGGCACAACAAGCAATGTGTTTATTTAAACTCAAAATTAAAACTCATTGTTTTACTCCATTAGGAAAGGCTTGTTAACATGCCGCCTCTTTGATTATTTCATTCTCAGTAATGTCTTGGAATGATATTTAAAAATTACTTCAAATACAAGTCACATACTATTTATTTAAAATCCATTTTCAAAATTCTTTTAAAAGTAATTACAGGAAATTATCTTCCTTTGTATCTTTCTGGCTGACACATCATATAAATCATCCAATGTGTCACTTCTGATAAAGCCCATGTAATCATATTACATGACAGGAACTGCCTGTCATAAATAGACACAATAACCTAATTTGGGAAACTCGGACAAATACAATTTCATTTAAATTTTAGCTTAAAAACACTGGTGAAACTCTACAGAGCATTGGTATATGGATGTGGCTTTGAAGAATATTTGTCACATTTTCTTCTTTCAATCCTGACAGTTATTTCAGTTTCATACTTTAGATATAAGCTCATAAAAATGCATAAAATAAAATATTTATAGCAAAAGTTAAGCAAAGAGAATTATATAATTATTGGGCTCAATTTGTACTTGCTTTGCTAATTAGTCTTTTTGAAGTTCAGTATTTATACGGTAGTCTCTTCCTTGCGGAGAAAGCTGGAACTCGCCAATGACTCTATATTGAGAAAACCAGGGACTTTTAATAAAGAAACAAAGATAAACTCAAAATTGTATCTACATTGGTATATTGCTGATCTTTGAATTTCATGATCAACAAGAACATCACAAATGCAAGCAATGATGTCTCTTGGACCACAGAGAATATCGTTAGGAGAATTTGGCATGGAGAAGGCAGAAAGGGATTGGGAGTTCTCAGCTCTGTCCGTTGGATACTGGTGGCTGCCAGGCAGGTGTAAACACAGGCACAGTGTTGGACAAGGTTTGGGTCAGCTCCACTCTGGCTGCTGTTCTGAGTTGGGCAACGCTCTCCAGGGTGTGAGTGGCTATTCCCGTTATGAAGAGTAAGGAAGCAAAAACTGGAGCCTTTGGGTGACTATAGGAAACTGATGTGTTTGGATTTCTGCCTCTTGACCTTCAAATTGCTGTAATCACGTATCTTAGCAGAACTCCAAAGTGAATGCTAATAAGATATGCTAATTTGGCTCTATTATGACAATTGGACATCATATAATAAGGAATCTGTTAAATGTACAATGCTTTAAAATGTGTGTGTATGGTTATGCTTGTCTATTTTCATTCTCACTTGCAATCCAATACGTTTTATTTTTGAAACTGGAAATGGTGTGGTTTCAGCCACATTGCAAGGATGCAATCACATGATAATCTGGGGCATAAGCATTATCAGCACCAGTTAATAGGGGGATAAGATCCACATTAAAACAATACACAAATGTCTCATAATCAGGTAACAATGAATAATTGGAGTGAGGATTAAAACACAAGCCTTCTGATGCTGGAATCCATGTTTTTAATTCTCTGCAGGGCTGCCCTTTCACTAAGGCTGATGGGTCAAGCTATCTAGAGAACCGAAGAAGACAAAAACAGAAACTTAAAATGGCTGCAGTTTCTTGATTCCAAAGTGTAATCAATTTAAATATTTAAAATCACTTTGAGGCCGGGGGTGGTGGCTCATGCCTGTAATCCCAGCACTTTGGGAGGCCGAGGCAGGTGGATCACCTGAGGTCAAGAGTTTGAGACCAGCCTGGCCAACATGGCGAAATCCTGTCTCTACTAAAGATACAAAAATAAGCTGGGTATAGTGGCGGGGGCCTGTAATCCCAGCTACTCAGGAGGTTGAGGCAGGAGAATTGCTTGAACCCTGGAGGCGGAGATTGCAGTGAGCTGAGGTCGCATCATTGCACTCCACCCTGGGTGACAAGAGCGAGACTCTGTCTGAAAAATAAAATAAATAAAATAAATCACTTTGATAATGGCCAATTATAGAAAAAAAATAAAGCACTGAAGTAATTTTATACGTTTTTTTCTGGAAGGCAATAAAAATGTTTATCTATACAATGTATACTGCCTTCCTCTGCAAGACATAATCAATGTTCGTTTCATAGTCAAGAGATTCTTCTGAGAGATATTCGGTTTTTTTGCAGTTATGCATATCTTCATGGGGACTTGTTGGTTTTGGTAACCTGTAGTCATAATCTTTAGGATTAACTGTATAATTTCCAGAATTATTCAAAATAATAGTCTTTTTATATTTCCAGTTTGATCAAGACTGTAGATTTATTTATTTTTTAATTGAATTACATCAGGACACAAGTTAATAATTTTTTCTTGGAAGACGTCGGAAACTTTAGACAGATATTTAGCACCTAGTGATAGTCTCTTGTGATGCATGAATCTGTTACAACAACCTCTCTGCATTTAACAATGGCATGATCTATTGGAGATATTTACAAATTAGTACTACATTAAATTGGTATGTAGAAGCACTAACGGTACATGCAATACATTTTTTGTCTCCATATATTATGACCTGTGATCGTTTTGCAGACAAGTAATAATGTTCCATCCAAATTTAATTTAAATTGCAACTGCATCCAAGTGCTACCAATGGAGATAGCCCACATTGATGGCCAAGTGAATGGACGGCTCCCACGCCCGATGAAAACAATGTCCCAGCAATGATAGGTCTGCCAGGACCTATCTTCTCTAACGACAGCTGCGGAGAGCCCATGGTTTCTGACATTGACTATAAACCATGACTTGATTTCAGAGGCATTAAAATATGAAGAAACCTTTAAAAATGATAGATGTGGTGAGAGGTCAGTGAGACAACCAGTTGCAAAGTAAATACAGACAAATCAGTTTTTCTACTTGTCAGCAATAAAAACATCATTATATTTTCCTTTGGTGTAGTTAGAAGACGTATTGGAAACGATTATACTATTATAATATTTATGCTATGATAACAATTACCTCACAATCACTAAAGTACTTTGCAGTAAACTTACCAAGCAGCTTTCTAACATAAAAAGAGGGCATCCCCTGAGTTTTTCCCCTTTGTCAGGAACTGTGCTAAATGCTCCACAGATATCATCTCAATTAATCCTAATGAGAACCCATGCAGGAGATGCACCACCTATGAGAAATGATAAAACTGAGGCTTAGAAAGACGTTAATAAGCTGTGAAAATCATATATTCATGGAAAGAAAAGACTGCCTTTTTTTTTTGTCAGGTGGAAGCACTCTAGTCTGTTTCTCTTTAATTCTGAAGTTCAAGCAAATTCTCCGTAATTATGTTGTTTCAATAAAGTATTTCATCTCAGGAAAAGTTGCCAGAAGAAGTTTCTTCAAAAGTTAACAGGCCAGGCACAGTGGCTCATGCCTGTAATCCCAGCACTTTGGGAGGCTGAGGTGGAGGGATCACCTGATACCAGGAGTTCGAGACCAGCCTGGCCCACATGGTGAAACCCTATCTCTATGAAAAATACAAAAATTAGCCAGGCATGGTGGTGCACACCTGTAATCCCAGATGCTCCAGAGGCTGAGGCAGGAGAATGGCTTGAACCCAGGAGGCGGAGGTGGCAGTGAGCTGAGATCGCGCCACTGCACTCCAGCCTGGGCCACAAAGTGAGACTCTGTCTCCGAAAAAAAAAAAAAAAAGAAAAAGAAAAAAAAGTTAACAGAGGACCCTATTACTTGCTGGAAATGTTATTTTCAAATTTGGTTGAACTTTCTTAGCCGTTATAGGAAAAAAAGTTAAAGAAATCCAGTTTTGTTTTAATATTTTTCAAATACTTCTCTGAAACATGGTGAAACTGTTAGAACTTTATGAGACCATAAATCAGGATCAAAAGCCAATAAAGACCTTTTACATTTTTCCGTCTTCAAAATTAGGAGAGTTCCAGTTGCATTTTAAGAAATAATCTGAATTGGTTCATCATTCCGTAATCTTTATGGCTAAATGTAACCAAGGCAACCAAAGCACCACAATGTGGCAAGTATCCAGTGAAACTGCGGGCTTCGGTGAGGATAATGCATCAGTACGAAAACACAGAAAACTGACAAGGGGATGGCATAAAAATTGAACTCCCTAAAATTAAATGGAAGAAGTTCCACGGATCCCCTGAACTTTGTATTTTTGGTTTGAATGAGAAATCCCATTAAACGCTTGATGTTGTCATACTTGATTTTCTACATTTTGTTTCTGAATTTCAGTCTATTCTCAAATGTGGAATATTGGATTACATGTTTACCGACTGAGTTTGAAGGCAAAACTATGTAGAAGAAAAACACCATTGAATTAGGAATCTAATAAGCAGTGGACATCATAAATTGAGTGGTTTGAGAAACAAGGAAGTGCTTTCACTATGTTATCTACCTGCTAGAGAGTCATTGCGGATCTTATCCAGTTAAATGGCTGCCAAAATTGCCTCTTTCTCACACTATCAGCTGCCACTTTTGGCAATTACTGGAGTGATAATAAGTCTATAACTTCCTCTAGAACTAGGATTCACCATAACCAGAACATCAACGTCACCTTTAAAAACAAATTAAAATCATCACACAACAAACACTGAAGCTGGTTCTGTGAAAGGCGTCCTGGAGGTAGAACATCCGTGCTGTTCTCCTGTCCTCCCAGCCTGCCTCTCAGGACTTCCTCTGATGCTGCTTCTTGTCACAGCCCAGCAAGGAGAGTCTCTTGGGAATCAGCAAAAGCTCAGGGTTTGCATGTGACCAGCTCAATGAGAGTGAACTGGGAAACCATTGGCGAAAGCACCCATGGGATACTGCACCCTGCAGAGACAAAGGCAAAAATGGAAGCTGTCATCGATATTTCAGAGGCGCTGTCTGACAGCCTTGGTATGTCATCCTCATCTGGGTGTCCCCACTGCTGAACACAGGGTGAGATTCCCATGCCTTACTAAGGACTTCTTTTTTCTATGAACCTGGTGGGTTGAGATTCAATCTCTCGGGACAGGCGTCCATAGTACCAAAATACTGTCCTTATAACCACTGTTGAGTTCCTCTGAGACAGGATTTCTGAGGCTGAGATCACTTTTCCAATAATCAGTTTATCTGAAACTAATGCAACTAATCAATTTCTTGCTTATACACAGGATTTTAAACGTCTTCCAGAATAGAAACAAGTGTCATTTATTCATTCGCTGAATATTTATGAGACTCCTACTGTATGCCAAGCATCGTCCTAGGAACTTTGGATTCCATTGGAGAACAGGACAGACAAAGATCTCTGCTCTTGTGGAATTGACTTTCTGGTAAGGTAGAAACAGAAAACAATCAATAAACACAATAAACAAGTAAATCATACAATATTTGAGAAGGTGATAAGTGCTAAGGCAGAAAAAAAGAGGAAAATAAATAAAGGTGAAAAAGAGGATTTAGAAATGTGAGAGCTTGATGTCCTTGGAGATTGCAATATATAAGTAGGGTCTGAAGGGTACAGCTTCCATTTCTGAGAGCATAACCTCCAGGCAAACCATCAAGATTTTAAATTCAATGTAATGCGAAGTTAAAATTTGACTATTCACCTCCCATGCCCAACATCTGCATCCTACCTCAGGGAAATGCCAACTTCATTCTCATTGCATAAAGAAGCAGAGAAGATAGAATTCTATTCAATCTCAAGGGGGATCTGCTCTGCTGCCTTCATATTTTTCTTATAAGGCAACAGGCTTGTGTTATTTGAAAGAAATAGAAATTTAGACAATACACCACTGTAACAATCACTGAGATGGTAACTGCCATTGGAGGAAAAATGAATGATGACAAAAGCAGGGATTCCACTTGGAGGTCATGGGGCAGGTTTTCATGTTTGTCATAGGGCTGACTTTTCACACTGAGCTTCCAAATAAAGGACTGTGATTTGTATTTAAGAGAAAGTAAAAAAATTAATGTTTCTTTCAGTGAATCTTGCACACATTCACACAACAGTTATATGCATATATGTATGTATGTGTATATATATATATTTTTTTCAAATGGAGGGCACCCTAAAGTTTTACAAGAGAATAATGATAAGGTATATACATGTATGTGTGTGTGTGTTTAAATGGAAGGCACCCTAAAATTTTACAAGAGAGTAATGGTAGGGTATATACATATGTATGTGTGTGTGTGTGTGTGTGTATTCAGGACTATATATGCATATTCAGGACTATATACATATATTCAAGACTATAGATATATATTCAGGACTATATATATATTCAGGACATATATATACATTCAGGACACACTATATATATATATATAGTCCTGAAATAATTCAGGACTATATATATATATTCGGGATATATATATATATAGTCCTGAAATAATTTCAGGACTATATATATATATTCAGGATATATATATATATATATATATATATATATATATATAGTCCTGAAATAATTCCAAGACTATATATATATATATTCAGGATATATATATAGATATAGTCCTGAAATAATTCCAGGACTATATATATATATTCAGGATATATATATATATATATATATAGTCCTGACATAAATGAAATTTATCCCTTGGAATTAAAAAAACCTTAATAGAGGTGATGGTGGGGCATGTTTGACCATAGATTGAAGGAAATAGGCTGACAGGACAATCCGGTAGGGCCGGGATTCTGCAGGTCAGAATAAAGAACTACTCGTTTATTTCACAGCTGACAAACTAAGGCCCTCAGTTCTTGCCCAAGCCCAACATGCACAAGGTCCCACATGGCATAAGCTCAGAGCTGTGAGGCAGTTGAGCGGTTCTTGAGCATCCTGAATGGCATTGCTGGGTCAGCTCATCACACTTTGAACCAGCTGGTAAAGAGACAATGAGCCCAGTGGACCTGGGAAATCTGTTTGAGAACACAGTGGGCAGCGGGAGCTTCCTGCTCACAGTGCTTCTCCCTGTCCCTAACCCCGATGAGAGGGTGCAGAGGCAAGGGCAGAAAGAGGCTGCACACAAGGTGTAGCCCCGCCGAGGACACCCCCATCTGACGTGGGCTCTGGTCACCCTGCCATCCTCCCCTCCATGGAGAGATGCTACCTGTAGCACACCGGGATGTAAGCATATCTTTTCTGGGAAGGAGAGGAGGTCTTTGTCTTTGCTATTTAACATTTAAATAAATCTAAGCAAATTGCTGTTAATGCCTAGATAGGAAGATGTGAAAGATTTCTCAATAATTGTCTCTCAAAAAATCCATCCCAGATTCCTACCCCAGACAGGTTGCTGGCAAATGTTCCCACTTGGTCAGCCACTCAATCAATCTGAGCAACAATGTGTGTATATGTACACCACCATTCATTTATCCATCCATCCATTGATGGACACAGGTCAATTCCATGTCTTGGCTGCTGTGAACAGTGCTGCAATGAACATGGAAGTGCAGGTATCTCTTTGACCTACTGATTTCCTTTGGGTATATACCAAGAAGTGGGATTGCTGGCAAATTTTTTGAGGAACTGGATGCGGTTTTCCATAATGGATGTATGTACAACTTGAATATATTCAATCTTTTTTTTTTTTTTTTTTTTTTTTTTTTTTTTTTTTTTTTTTTTTTTTTTTTGAGACGGAGTCTCGCTCTGTCGCCCAGGCTGGAGTGCAGTGGCGCAATCTCGGCTCACTGCAAGCTCCGCCTCCCGGGTTCACGCCATTCTCCTGCCTCAGCCTCTCCGAGTAGCTGGGACTACAGGCGCCCGCCACCACGCCCGGCTAATTTTTTTTGTATTTTTAGTAGAGACGGGGTTTCACCGTGGTCTCGATCTCCGACCTCATGATCCGCCCGCCTCGGCCTCCCAAAGTGCTGAGATTACAAGCGTGAGCCACCGCGCCCGGCCTATTCAATCTTTATTTGTAAATACAATGTTTAAACAGAGCAGGGCCAAATCCACTTGGTTTGCCTCATTTAGCACTTACGTAAAGCATAATCAACAAAATTGCAACAGGATTGAAAAAGTTGTAGATATTCAGGTTAATAGATGTACATTTTGTAGAATATAACAAACGCTGAAAAATTTTGTCGAGCTGAACTGACATTTTACTTTGCGGGGGGGATGTATTTTTTAATCGATTCCACTTATTTAAAGGTGAAATGTTTATGAAACTGCATTTTGCACATATTTCACAACTTTATATGGATTATCACAACCTATTTATAGGGAGATTACTTACATTAAATGTTTCTAGGCTGGCTGTGAGGAAGACTGAGAGATCTACAAATTCAATCTACATATTCATTCCACTGGTATTTATTAAGTGTTTGCAATGTGCTAAGTACATTATAAATCATGTGAAGTCCTCCAAGCCCTAGCCTAGTGAGGCTTTATATGCAGACATAAAGGCAACGAGTGGAAATAATGCAACGTGTTATAACGCTGACAATCGCGCCTAGAAAACCTCACACAAATGGAACCTTTGTCTCTATCTTTATCATTCCTTACCTGAAAGTTGTTGTTATCCATATCTTTAAGTTCAGCTATTTTTATTAAATGCAAATCTTAGCCTATCCCACTTAGAAATTATTTGAATGGCTGTTCATGACTTTGAGAATCAAGTTCAAGTTTCTTCTCATGGTGGAATGAGTCATTCCATGTTTCTCCTCATCCCCATTTCCATTCATTTCTCCATTTCTGGAAATGCGATGGCTATTTCATGCCTCTGGGCTTTGCAAATGCTTTCGTCTGCCCAGAATACTATTTCCTCCTTAAAGGCTAATGGGATTCTTTTTCTCACTCTGAAGACACTTTAAATGTCATTGTCTTTGATTCTTCCAGGCCTTTTTGAGATTGTGTGTTTTCTTGCTCATTGTACCTTAAATTTGCTTATAGATTGCACATAAATCAATGAATTATAGCTATTTTTCCAATTTGATTATTGTGGTAAAATATGCATAACATAAATGTACTATCTTAACCATTTTAAGTGTGCAGTTCAGTGTTATTAAATACCTTCATAATATTGTGCAACTACGAACACCATCTATCTCCATAACTCCATCTTGCCGAATCAAAGTTCTATACCCATTACATGATGACTTTCTCTTCTGCTTTCTATTTCAGTGATTTTGACTACTCCAAGTATCTCATGCAAATGGAATCCTCAGTATTTGTCTTTTTGTGAATGGCTTACTTTACTTAGCATAATGTCATCAAGATTCATCCATGCTGTAACATATGTATGAATTTTCTTCCTTTTTAGGATGAATGATATTCTATTGTATAAATAGACCAAGTTTGCTTATCGATTCATAAGTGAATAGATATTTGAGTTGTTTCCATTTTAGCTATTATGAATAGTACTATGAAAATGACTATACAAGTATATCTTCAAGATCCTACTTTATTTAATTGATTTATTTACTTAGAGACTGGGTCTTGCTCTGTGCCCAGGCTGGAGTGCAGTGGTGCAATCATAGCTCACTGCGACCTTAAACTCCTAGCTCAAGGGATCCTCTAACCTCAACCTCCCTAAGTGCTGGGATAACAGATGTGAGAAACCACGCCCTGCCAAGAGCCTGCTTTTAGTTCTGTTGGGAACAGACCTATAGGTAGAATTGCTAGATCACAGGGTAATTCTACTTTCAGTTTTTGAGGAACTGCCATGCTATTTTCCACAGCGGCTGCACCATTTTCCATTCCCCCTGGTAGCGCACAAGAGCTCCAATGTCTCTGCATCTTCACCAACACATTTTGATTCCTGGTGTTTTGATAGCAGCCATCCCAATGGGTGTAGGGTGGCATCTCATGGTCGTTTTGATTTGATTAAGGAGGTTGAGCATCTTTTTAGGTGATTGTGGTGATTAGTGAGGTTGAGCATCTTTTTAGGTGGCTTTTTGCAGTTAGTGTATCTTCTTTGGAGAAATTCAAATATTTCTGTCAGTTTTTGAATTAGGTTATTTGTTGTTTTTAAGTTACAGCTATTTTTAAAGGTACTTTAAAAATAAAGTGTAAGCTTATTGAATGCAGGAAGCGTAATTTATCTGTATGCACATCTCAGTAACTAACACAATGCTGAGTACATAGTAGCTAATCCATAAATGTTTATTAAAAGAACAAATAAATGAATGCACATGCAGGATTGCAGTAGTATTTGAATAAGAGATCCCATTGTTTTCTGTTGTATAATACAGACCACTGCCCAGGTTTTCCCCTAAATCCAGCCTTCCTTTCTCCTACAGGGAAGGGATTTTTGTGAGAGGCCTGATCCCCTAGTTGGAGACGAAACTTCCACCCTCTGCTCAGTGGAGACAAAGCTTCCACCCTCCACTCAGTGGAGGTACCTTCGTAATGAGGTTTGGGTCAGAGGAATGTAAATGGATAAAGTCTGTGAAATGTCAAGGTCATCCTCAACACAGAGGTAAACCACTTGGCTGAAATAATGCTCTTTCCCTTTTCTGCCACCTGGACCCCCAGCAAGCTAATGACTCATATTTGATAGATGCCACAAAGCAACCGGGTAAAAAAGCAAGAGTCCTAGTGTAGATGTGTGGGGCAGGACCCACGCCTGCCGCATCAGCCCCTTCCATAGGATTCGAAAGGAGAAAGACACTCTGTTTTTTCTAAGACACTGGATCTGAGGTCTCCTCCTTCTCATCTGATACAGAAGAAATAGTCTCCACAATACATGCCTCATTTTTTTTTTTTTTGACAGAGTATTGCTCTGTTGCCCAGGCTGGAGTACAGTGGCGAGATCCCAGCTTACTGCAACCTCCACCTCCAGAGTTCAAGCAATTCTCTTGCTTCAGCCTCCCAAGTAGCTGGGATTACAGGCGTGCGCCACCACACCCAGCTAATTTTTGTATTTTTAGTAGAGACGGGGTCTCAGCATGTTGGCCAGGCTGGTCTCAAACCCCTGACCTCAAGCGATCCACCCGCCTCAGCCTCCCAAAGTGCTGGGATTACAGGCATGAGCCACCATGCCCAGCTGTGCCTCTAATTTTTATCTAACTTTCATTAGAAGGCTTCCACTAATGTTCCCTACCTCACACAATAGCCTGTTCTAATGTTGGAAAATAAATATCAGAGTCTGTTTATAATTTAGGCTAAATTATACATCCTTATAATTTCCACTGGTTGGTCCAGTCATAGAGGCTGAAGCTCCCTGGCTCATGTGGCAGAGCCACACTCATTACATGAAGAGCACTATCATCATCCCAGTAGCCTGTGCTCTTCTAGACCATAAAATCACAGACTTTGAGCCATTTCTCCCATTAAGGGTTTTCCCAGATAATTTTTATGTTTTCACCAGGATTTTTCAAGATTTTGTGTGTTTCAGTCTGTTAATATCAATCATTAAAGGCTACTTTCTGAAACTGATTTAAATGGGGCATGAACCATGCCTAGAAACTGATAGTACCATGTATAGGTAGAACGTCTTACATTTTTTTATTCATTCAAGGAAAATATATGGGATGTTTATTAAACGCTTGGCATTCCTTTGGGTGCTGGAGATGACTGAGACAATTCCTGCCTCCCAGAAGCTTGTCATCTACAAAAAGAGTAATTTTTCTTCAAAAACGCTAGAACTGATCAATCTATCTCTGGCCCTGCAGAACAATAGTCAAAAGGGAAGTTTTCTCTGCCCATAAATATCAACAAAACTCAGCTTTCACAGCCTAAACGTCTTCCAAATATGTTTCTCCATTGTACTAAAATTGACTTTTTTCAAAGACCAAAATATAGCAAGGTAATTGTATTTAAAAAAAAATCTTTCCAAGTCTATGGCCATCAAATGTCCTTTATGTTTCTCTACATTCGAAGGGATCAAAGGTCATTTACAAATAAACACACGTCTCCTGTCCCTGTCTCTACAACTCTCTCCTCTCTGCTGAAATCTCTATTCTCTCAAGTTAAGGTATATGTGTGTGTCTATAAGTTTCTACATACAAATATAAATATGCATATATATATATACACACATGTATATGTATAAACAATATTTGTATATATTTATATGCATAGAAGGAAATCAAGCATTTAAAAATAAATTAAATCTTGGAAATCATCCAAGAATTTTAGGACAAAGACTTCTGAAAATGGCTGGACACCTACCTATGAGGCCACTGTAATTTTTGATATATACCATTACAGAATTAATAACAGGATATGGAGTAAACTGAAACATGGAGGATCATGCTAGTCCAATATTGATAGATGTCTTTTAAAATTGTGCCTGTAATCCTAGAATTTATGCTGACAAGGAAAATGATAATTCAAATAAAGAACTATGTGCTATAGTATTCTGCTTTCTAATCGTAGAGTGTGTGCATATGTGCTGGGTGCATCCAATCCAGTGTGTTCCCCAGTTCAGTTTTTCAAAAAGCCTGACCTAGTGGCTGTGTCAGAGGGCCTTCTGAGAGATCTCCTCCAATGAGTATTGTAGCCCAATGTTCAGACAGATCATCACCAAGAAAATGACCTAGTCCATGAACTGTTCTATGCTTCGTGGACAGCAGTTAGTCCCAGCTTATCATTGAGTTATGTTCTAATAGTTCACCTTTAAGTAGTTACATTTTTCCTTTCAATTTTATTTACACGTGCAGGTGTGTTACATGGCTGTATTGTATGATGTTGAGATTTCAGATACAGATCCTGTGACCCAGGTAGTGAGCATTGCATGCAACAGATAGTTTTTCAGCCCATGCCTCTCTCCCTCCCTCTCCTCTACTAGTCCCTGGTGTCTACTGTTCCCATCTGTGTGTCCAAATACCTCATGTTTTCACTTATAATTCATTTCTTTTTATTTTGTGGTATGAAAATTGCTATACTGAAAGGTTTATTGAACTCATAATTTTCTGGATTGTGGCACAAATATTTTAATGCCATGTATCTCATGCTTCCTCTAGAAAACAAGCCTAAAACACAGTGACAAAACCGTCTTAGTAGTTGAGCCCCAGGGGGGAGGCAGGAAGCAGCGGAGGAGTAGAGGGGCCTCGGGGAACCCGGTGGTCTGCAGGAACTAAACATTCTTTCTTAGGTCCCTCCAGGCACTGTGCTTTTCTGAATCCCACACTAAAGGGGAATTATTAACTTCTTGGAGGTTGACCACCCCCAGATTCAAACACTTTGTCTGCTGCACCCAGGAAAGAAGATGAGTCCCATCCCATCCCAAGGGTTCGTAAGAGGGATGCCCAAGGAAAGCACAAAACATGCCCACAGCGTCTTCTGCCTCTTCAATTTAGATTGACTGGAATATTTAGTGAATTAATACAATTTTAATTTTACTCTGCAAGAAAATTGCTTAGAATTCTGGTTCCTGGGAGATGTAATTTGCATAAAGAAATTAAGGCTTTTTTTTTTTTGAGACAGAGTTTTGCTCTCATTGCCCAGGCTGGAGTGCACCAGGCTGGAGTGCAATGGCGTGATCTTGGCTCACGGCAGCCTCCACCTCCCGGGTTCAAGCAATTCTCCTGCCTCAGCCTCCCGAGTAGCTGGGATTAGAGCCATGCGCCACCATGCCTGGCTAATTTTGTGTTTTTAGTAGAGACGGGGTTTCTTCATGTTGGTCAGGCTGGTCTCAAACTCCTGACCTCAGATGATCCACCCGCCCCTGCCTCCCAAAGTGCTGGGATTACAGGTGTGAGCCACCTCACTTGGCCAAAATTAAGGCATTTTGAGCAGAAAAGATTGAGATCCCAAAGGCTTCCTTGAGAATTCAAACTTAAGGAAACCCCCTGAGGTGGACTGATTTGGCTCACACAAAGGCCGAGGTGGAGCAAAAGCATCTGAAATGGAGTCACAGTTGGGGTGGAAAGAAACAAGACCCAGTGAGTAGGGCCTCCCCCTAAGCCTGAAGGTTGAAGTAGGATGGCTTTGGGTCCATGGTGTGGGTGTGCTGGAGCCTATCTCAACCTGGGTATCCAGCCCCGTGTCCTGGGGACAGTGGCTATGGGAGAAGATTTGAAGCGCTATTGGAGGGCACCTGAGCTCATTTCAGGCATGAAAATATCCTTGACAAAGTAAAACAGTGACTTTGTTCAGGACCAGTTCTGCACCGGTGTCAGTGACCAGACCAGGGTAAAAGCCTCAGCAGAATTCGGGGATCCGGTGCCCTACACCTGATGAGCAGCTGTAGCTGGTGTATCAACAGCCCAGAGGCTCCTTAGCCAGGCTTGGAGTCAGCTTTGGAACCAAGTCTCTGCCCTGCAGCACCGTACTGAGAGGCTTCATGTGTTTCTCGGGACTGACGAAGTCCTCCACCCTCACGGGGTATGTCTGCTTTCCAGCTCCCTGTGTACATGCACGAGAGGCAACCTCAGGACTTCACAAGGGTCTCGCAGGAGTAGAACCTGGAGAGGAGAGAAGAACATTCTCCGGAAAAATGAGAGGAGACAATGGGGATGTGTGTGTCCTTATTGGTGCGTCCAGGTTAATACATGGGATTATTAGCCGCACCACCCAAGTATACTTTCAATGAATGCCAAACACAAATTATTAAGTTACTTTTAATCTTTTAATAAAATGCTTAACCAATAAATTAATTGATGGAAAAAAGAGTCTATAAAACAAAACACCCATTAAATCCACATAAAGCAATTAACTGATCCTTTCACTGACTCTTATTTTGTCACCATATACAGATTGTCTAAGATGCAGATCCCACTCAAATCTCTAAATATGCTTCTCCTGGTTTAAGAGAAATATTACTTATTTTAATTAAGATTTTTAAAATATAAGGTCACACTTACACCCCGCCCTTTGCCGTAGTTTCAGAATGATTTATTTGTGTTTCTGTCTGAGCATCAGTGAGCAGTGCTTGCTAACACCTTACATTTTTCTGTACCCCTGAATATTCAAACACCAAAAGCCTTGTAGAGACATCCATGTGCACTAGGGGATGTCTTCATTTTATTCATCTATAAAATGACAGCCAATATTTCAACCTGGAAAATGACTTCCACTGTTGGATTTCATAAGATTTTATATTGTGCCTTCTTTTCAAAACTATTGTCATTATTAAATGAATATACAGAAAGTTTGGAAAAGATTGGAGGAGAGCTCCCAGTATTCCCCCTAGCCTAGCGGAACTGATGCTATCATTTCTGGCCATGCTTCTAGTTTTCTTTCTTGTGTGCTTATCTTTTACAAAGTTGGCCTAATAAGTAAAAGTCAGTTTGCATCACGATTCTTCACCTAGCGTGATTTTCATTCTAGCCACGCCTCTTTTGTTTACAGGCAGTAGAGACTTACACAGGCTTGTTCAGAAAAATGATGATGTTGGCATTACAAGATCAGCACCCTGAGTTCTTGTGGGAATATCAAGGTCAAGGCTACCTCCCTCATGGTGCTGTGAGGGTGGAGAGTGCTCTCATCTCTGCTTCTTTCCATGTGCTCCCTCCACCACCTCTCTCAGCATTCTTCCCTAATATCTTGACAAGTGTCCAATGATGTTCCCATAAGAGTTGACTTGGCTTTATTAACCCATTATTAATTAAAATAGTTTGGATATTCGTTCTCCCAAATCTCGTGTTAAAATGTAATCCTCAGTGTTGGAGGTGGGGCCTGGTGGGAGGTGATTGGATCACGGAGGTGGATTTCTTATGATTGGTTTAGCACCATCCTTCCGTGGTGCTGTTCTTGCAATAGTGAATGATTTCTTGTGAGATCTGGTTGTTTAAATCCAGTGGCACCTCCCCCAGCCCTCTAGCTCCCATTCCTGCCATGTGAGACACCTGCTCCCCCTTTGTCTTGCCCCATGATTGGAAGCTTTCTGAGGCCTCCCCCAAAGCTGATGCCAGCCCTATGCTTCCCGTACAGCCAGCAGAACCATGAGACAATTAGACCTCTTTCCTTATGAATTACACAGCCTCAGGTATTTCTTTATAGCGATGCCGGAACAGCCTACTACACCATCACGGTTCCACGGGATATTAAGATGTTTCAGATTTTCCTAAAGCAAGAAGATTTGCCCTATTGACCTCTCTATCTCCCTCATACTCTCTATCTCTATCTATCTATCTATCTATCTATCATCAATCTATCTGTCTATAGATTTATATCTATAGATATCTCTCTATTTAGGTATCTGTATACACACACACATATGCTTCTCAACTTACAGTAAAGTTACATCACAATAAATCCATTGTTAGTTGAAAATATTTTAGGTTGAAAATGCATTTGATATACCTCATCTACTAAACATCATAGCTTAGCCTTGCCTACCTTAAACATGCTCAAAACACTTTGATTAGCCTACAGTTGGTCAAAATTATTCAACACAAGCATTAAATATTTTATGTAATCTACTGAATACTGTCCTGAAAGTAAAAAACGGCATGGTCCCTGTAATCCCAGCACTTTGGGAGGCCAAGACGGGTGGATGTCTGAGGTCAGGAGTTTGAGAACAGCCTGGCCAACATGGTGAAACCCCAAAATCCCACCTCTACTAAAAAAAAAAAAAATTAACCAGGTGTGGTGGGGGTACCTGTAATCCCAGCTACTCGGGCGGCTGAGGCAGGAGAATCCCTTGAACCCAGGAGGCAGAGATTGCAGGGAGCCAAGATGGTGCCACTGCACTCCAGTGAAACAAGAGTGAAATACTGTCTCCAAAAAAAAGAAAAGTCAGCATGTCATGTGGGTTGTATGTGTACTATGGTAAACTTGTAGTTTCTGACTTGTGATAGTTCAAGTTACAATGTTTTGACTTTATGATTATACCTATGCAACCACTCTGTCTTTCACCATCAGCACAGTATTCAATAAACTATGTAAAATATTCAACACTGTTTTTATATAAAATAGGATTTGTGTTAGGTGATTTTACTCACCTGTAGGCTAAGATAAGCGTCCCGAGCACATTTAAGTTAGGCTAGGCTGATCTGCGCAGCTTGATAAGTTAGGGATATTGAATGCATTTTTGACTTACTGAGAGAGAGAGGGAGTTGGTGAGTTTAATGATGGGATGCCTAAGAGGGAGCCATAGAATGGCAAACTTAGTTGGATTAAAAAAACAGAAAACGTAAGGAAATGGACCCACCACTACTAAATGATCTAGAGTATCTTGGTTGAGAAAAAAAGCAGTTTGAGAAATGAGATAAGAGTAGAAGAAGAAGACGTTGTGAGCTTAGGAAAGCAGAGTAGTGTTGCGGGTTCTTCCGAGGCTCCGACAAGGAGTAAAGGAATGAGATGAGGGAGCAGGGGAGGCAGAAGAGGGATGGGATGATTACAGGTGGAGGAGGGCAAGGCCAGGAGAGAAAATAGGTTGCCTGGGACAGATTCACATGGGTGTGAAAAAGAAGGTAGAGAATTGCGGCAGTAAAAATAGAAACTCCTGGGAAGCCGTATGAATGGGGCTGGGATTGTTCAGCTTCATGAATGGGAGTGACAAAAGCTTAAACAATGATGACCTGGAGCCTCCTAGGAAGGAGAAGGCTTGTGGGTCTGCTGGGAGGGTCTGGAGAAAAGTAAATATTATGTCCGCACCACGCTGAAGGGGGACACGTCTTTCACACACTTGGAAATGGGAAAGCGGCCAGGTTGGATAAGAGTCAAGAAGGAGAATGAATTTTCAAAACCATTGAAATTTGAAATGTCTTGACTGGGACTTGGCAATGGGACGGGATCGCTCTCTATGTTGGGAAACTCGGGTGAAAGGAAGTGATATAAGGAGAAATGAACAGTTTTGTTAAAAATGACATTTTTCTCCCTGTCATCCATCCAAATGATTCCATTGTCGGTGATATCCCTTTCCTCTCGGCCTCAGACCCTCCCTTCACATTCTGTCCCCTTCCTCTGTGGCTTCTTGCAACCCAGGCATGCGTCATTTTCTGGCTGTAAATCATGCACTTTTCTCTGTATTGCTTTTGAAATGTGATGGATGAATTCTGTCATGTAATCAGTCAGAAAGGGTCCAAGTGTCACCTCTTCCTTCTTTTTGCAGATCCCTTAATGTCTAGCATGCAGCCAAGCACTTCGATGTACACAAAATATTTACCAAATAATCTGAATTGTCTGGTTCCAGACACTGTTTGATTTATAAACATTGCTTTGGTGCAGGTTAAAATGAATAAACAACTATCTCTCTTATGTCCATAGATATCTGGATTATAATTAAATCTAATGCAGTGGCATTGTTAAGGACCCTGATCTATATATAGGGGGAAGACAAGGGACCACAGTCCTTCAGGGAATATTGCAACACGCCAATTATTTCTATCATGTGCAGGCATTATAGTGCATAAAATTCAAAATCCCAAGTAAGACGTCACCTGTGCCATCATCTCAGATTAAGGCAGGAGTTGCTACTGTGGTGTGTGTCAGGGGCAGCACTGCATTCCCCCTGCCTTGAATTTATGACAAAGGAGGCAGAGCCCAGGAAAGGTAGAAACATGGGCTTTGGATTGCCATAAGGCACAATCAAATCCTAGCACTACCTCTGATTGCTCACGGAAGGGGAAATTATTTACTCCCTCCAAAACTCAGTTTCAGTGTTTATAATATTGAAACACAGTAACTAATATCGACTCCACGGAGTTGGGGCAAGAGTTAAGTAAGAACACATGTAAAGTGTTTAACACACTATGTGGCTTATAAAAATAGCTTAATAAGTGGGAGTCATGGTGATATCTTAGTGTGATTATAATTAAAAATAAGTGTAAAGAGGCCAGGCATGGTGGATCATACCTGTAACCCCAGCATGTTGGGAGGCCGAGCAGGGGCAGATCACTTGAGGCCAAGATTTCGAGACCAGCCTGGCCCACGTGGAGAAACACTGTCTCTACTTAAAAAAAAAAAAAAATTAGCTGGGCATGGTGGCGGGCACCTGTAATCCCAGCTACTTGGGATTACAGGAGTAGCTGGGATTATAGCTACTGGAGAGGCAGTAGAGTTGCTTGAGGCAGGAGAATTGCTTGAATCAAGAGGTGGAGGTTGCAGTGAGCTGAGATAGTGCTACTGCACTCCAGCCTGGGTGACACAGCAAGGTTCCGTCTTAAAAGAAAAAAAAAAGTGTAAAGGAAATTTTCAGGGCTTTAGCAGTTCTGGTAGAATATAAATAATCATCAAATAACCCATAAGGTCCTTTAGTCACAAAATGCTTCTCAGTAGCTAGGGTACCTTCTCACAGGTTCCTTCGTAGGGAGTCCATCATCCCATATTTTTATAACATTTAACCTGAATGTTGCATCCCCTAAATCACAAATAAAGTTTTATTCCTCCATGGATTTATGTCATGGGTAAGACTGATCTATAAGTTTTGAGTGCCAAGTTACCTCTTTAGGGTAGGTGCATCCTTCAAACCCTGCTTTTTAATGTAGAGTACTGGTCAATCTGTAGTTTGGGTTTTGAACAGAGGACTATGCAGAGACGTCTTCTGCTCTCACAGTGGAGGACACAGTACATTTTTAAAGACACATCCCAAGCATTTCCTTCTAGAACATCTGGCTACAATGACACGTTTTAGTCAACATAATTTCTTCTTTAATCCCATGGATTTTTTTTTTTATTTCTTTTTTCTTCCTTTATCATATGGCTCTAATACAATAATAAAAACCTAAGAAAAAACAAGTATCAGCTTTGAAAAGCATAAGCCCCAAATTTACTAACTTATCCAAATGTCTAACTGCTATTTTATTATACATTAACGAAATGAGCTGAATGGCAAATTAATTAGAGGAGGTGAACCAAGATATATTAAAGCTAAAGAAATTTAAGTTTATATTTTTGTTGCTTTGTATTTTTAAAAAAGAAACAGTTTTCAAGCAGCTAGATATTTGGTGATAATTAAGTACAAAACTGTCATAATGTAGGCAATTAACAACAACAACAACAACAAAACCTTCACCTTAGGAACATTTTATGTTGTTACCCTAAAATCTCAATTCCTGATAGACATTGCAAAATGTCAGCACGGCCCACATTCCTGAAAGCTCTTGAAATGATGAATGCAAGTATCGAGAGGAAAGCTGAGAGGGTGAAAGATCACTGCATATCCCAGCACTCGCGAGGCACCTATACAAGAGGAAATCTGTTTATCAATGCCAATTGCTCCTACTCTGCTAATGATGCCAAAATTCAGCAAGAGTTGCAGAGAGCTGAAAGTACACAAAACAAGTCAATTACTTTGTAATCCTTGAGCCAGAGCTAAGCCTACCTCAACCCACATCCTAAAAACATCCAAAACGCAATCCTCTTATGTAATCTTGGCTCTTAGAATTCCCTTTGGCAGAATGAGGAGGGCCATCTTCCGTTTGCCAGGAAAATGCACTTCAAAAGCATAGACTACCCCGCTTTCTGCTATCTTATTTCAAAGCTCTGGTGCGTATCACTTGGACCCCTGCCTAGAGAACGTTGTGAATTCCCATAAAGATGCATTAACGCAAGATAGAAGAATCTGCCAGTCTGAAGGCATCTGCTGTTTGTCAGCTGTCATTCCATGAGAGTTTCTCTTCTGGATGTCAATGGCCAATGACACTGGCCTCGCTTCTAAACATGAGATTAAGGCTGAGATCCCAGGTCAAGGACACAAGCTGACTTCAGCCTTTTCTCGAATCTGGACTTTGCCGCACCTCCACTCTGTGATAGCACACCTTCACAGCTTTTGTGAGGTCACGGCATCCACCTGGATTCAGCACACACGTTGATTTTCAAGGGCCCATCACAACTTGCAATTCTGCATAGGTGTTTTCTCTAAATGGTAATAATAACGCATGAATTATTATACTATAGCTGCTTGACAGCCCTTTTCCTGTGTGTAGTGGTTTTGGATTACGGCCCACAAAGGCCATCAATTATGCTAGAAAACTAAGGAGCTGGGGGAAAATCACAGGGCAAAATGTATTTTGAGAGACATCATTGTCTAGACTCAAATGTCAGCCTTGGCACCCTCTTCTCAGCCTGGCCTAGATCCACTGTTGGGCAAGTTGATTCTAAAAGGTGCATTTCATTCCCCTCCATGCAAAGCAATGGTAAACAACCAAGCATGTCAAAAATGTTGTTGAGAGTGCATGTTTCCTTGGGAATGATTTCATCTTAGCCGTAGCTCATGAGACTCAGGTCTGGATGGAAAAACTATTCCAGTGGAGGATTTACAGAGAACAATATAAACATAGATGACAAAGCAAAACAACAAGACGCTTATCTCACCTTACAAATTACGTACATCATGGCTGGGTGCAGAGGCTCATGCCTGTAATCCCAGTACCTTGGGAGGCCAAGGTGGGTGGATGACTTGAGCCCAGGAGTTTGAGACCAGAATGGACAACATAACGAAACCCCACCTCTACAAAAAATACAAAATTAACCCGGCATGGTGGCTCATGCTTGTAGTCGCAGCTATTCAAGAGGCTGAGATGGGAGGATCACCTAAGCCCAGGAGGTCAAGGCTGCAGTGAGTCGTGATCACGCCACCGCACTACAGCTTGGGGGGCAGATTGAGACCCTGTTACACACATACACACACAAATTACAAATTACATACATTAAAAAATGCCTTGTATGTATCTCTATGCATTGAGATTTTGAGTGAATTTGTTTTCTTCTATACATTTCTCTATATTTTCTAAGTTTTCTATAACAAATAAGCAGTACCTTGGAAATTCTTGTTCTGACTGTTCTTAAACAAAAGATATGTTGAAAGATTTCACCCAAATGTGAGCTTTAGTTGAAATATAGAATCTGAAATAAAAATTAGAAACATGGTTTCATAACAACTCACTTTAACCTATTTTCTAGAAACAGAATGAGGAATCTATTAAAAATTTTAAAATGAAATTTCAAATTCATACCAGATGTTTTAAAAGTAATAAAATATTACTCTTAAATATCATCTTTCTAGTCTTAATTTTTTGGATGTTTTATTTTTAAAGCAAGAGCTTTTTTTTTTTCTGTGTAAGTGGGATTGGAATGCTGTTCATCACAAGAAAACTCAAATGTTTTAGATCTTAAAGATAGTGATTGCACTGTGCGACTTCCTTAATTACACATTAGGAAGCGGAGGACCAGAGAGCAGCAGTGATCTAAGGTCACATCATAAGCAAGGCAGGGCCACAGCTCGGGTGGGCTTGCTCCCTCTCCACACTCTTGGCCTGGGTTTTGCTGCGATTCTGGCCAAATCTCTAGACTGCCTTCTATGCAGCAGTCACTGAATAGGTCCTAGAGGCTTTGACACAAAACGGGATTGGAAGTGGTCATGAAGTCATTAGATGCCTCTCCCAGGGCATGAGAGAGGAGGTCACTTTGACTTATCCACACAGCCACTGATTTGCAGGGAGACTCACAGACAAAACTGTACACCCACCAACACAAACACACTCACCACACACACTGCAAGGGTTTACTACTAATTCCAAACACATGTATTTGGAAAACTAAAATACATACAAAGTTTCCAGAGTTCTACTTGTAACTAGAGGGGTATCTGCTCCTGAAGTTGTGGGGAGTATGGGAACATCCCTTAAATGCTGGTTCTCACTTAAAAGGATCGGACAAAGTCCACTGAGACCACTCCCTCTTATTTTTTTGTCTTTTTGAGATGGAGTTTCACTCTTGTTGCCCAGGCTGGAGTGCAGTGGTGCGATCTCGGCTCACTGCAACCTCTGCCACCCGGGTTCAAGTGATCTTCCTACCTCAGCCTCCTAAGTAGCTGGGATTACAGGCACGCATATCCGGCTAATTTTGTATTTTTAGTAGAGACGGGGTTTCACTATGTTGGTCAGGCTGGTCTCGAACTCCTGACCTCAGGTGATCCACCCATCTCAGCCTCCTAAAGTGCTGGGATTACAGGCCTAAGCCACTGCGATGTAATCCCTGCCACTTTTCTTTCCAGTCAGAAAGGTGGTATTGCTGATACAGTGGAAAAAGTAAGGATTTAGAAACCTAAGGATGATAATATAATACATAAACCTCGCTTCATTCAAAGGAATGTGTGCTCTTGGGCATGTCACTCATCTCTCTGAATTCATATTTCTGTAAAATGCGGACAATATTACATTTCTCCCTGCTCTATCATAAAAATTATACATGCCACATATATATAGCCTATTATGGGTTGAACTGCGTCCTCCCCAAATTCCTGGGTTGAAGGAGGTCATCAGGACCTCACAAAGTGACTGTATTTGGAGGTACAGTCTTTAAAGAGGTAATTAAGGTAAAATCAGGGCGATGGGGTGGGCCTTAATGCAACATGGCTGGTGTCCTGGCAAGAAGAGGAGGTCAGGATATCAGACACATGTGGAGGGAAGATGATGCGAAGATATAAGGAGAGTACGGCTGTCTGTAAGCCAAGGAGGGAGGCCTCAGGAGGACACAACCCTGCCGACACCTTGATCTCAGACTTCCAGCTTCTAGCATTGTCAGGAAATAGACTTCTGTTGTTTCAGTCGCCCAGTCTCTGGTGCCTTGTTACAACAGCCTAGGAAACAGATGCACAGATGTTCACAGAGTAAGTGCTCAGCAAATCACAGAGGCTACGTTCACCGTGATTATTATAGCTTTTCATTGGTAGCGAAGAATGTTGGCTCTGAACTGTCCATTAGTGACCAAAGATGAGAGATTTTTGTAATTCAAATTGCAACTCACTTTCTTCACTTCCTGTTTACTCCATCCTTGCAAAGAGTGTCACATTTAAGTTTCCTGTTTTTACAAAAATTTTATTATTATTATCTACAAAGTATTTTTCTTTCAATTGTTTTTGTAAGGAGGAAGAAAATAAAATTGTACCAGGAAGATGAAAATCAACCATAAATTATATACGAATCTGCACCAACAGCTAGAAAATTAACTATATCATAAAAGCCTACCCTCACCATATGAGCTACTGAGGTCTAGTACAACATTTCACACTAAAGGACTTCAGCCTCCTCGTCTCTAAATTATGGAGTTAGGTCGAGTCTCTAAAATTTCCTTCTTCTCTGATTCCAAGGCTTGGTATTTAAGACCTCACTTAAAGTAGCAAAACAAGAACATCCACCGATATTCTGGTACTCCAGCAGTGACATACTAGATGACTCTCAGCTATAGCCATTGTCTGGAGAGGAAGTTCAAAAACTGAGTAAAGAGTTAAACATGGGAGATCGGGACCAGCCTGGCCAACATGGTAAAACCTCGTCTCTACTAAAAATTAACCAGGTGTGGTGGTGGGCCCCTGTAATCCCAGCTACTCAGGAGGCTGAGGCAGGAGAATCACTTGAATCCGGGAGCCGGAGGTTGCAGTGAGCCGACATCGCACCACTAAACAGCCTGAGTGATAGAGTGAGACTCCATCTCAAAAGAAAAAAAAAAAAAGAGTTAAACATGGAAGAATGGACACTGACCAAATGAAAAACATCTTTCTATTTTATCTTATGGACTTCAAGTTCGGTAAGAAAAAAATGTGTTAATTAGCAACCAATTTCTGAATGAAAAAAATATATACCATCATGCATTGCTTGACAACAGAGATAGGAGAGATGAGTTCTGCAAAATGTGTTATCAGGTGATTTCATTGCTGTGGGAACACCATAGAGGGAGCCTACAACAGCCTTACCTGGGCTCTTGTCCCTGGCTACAAACCTGCACAGCATGCAACTGTACTGAATACAGCAGGCAACTGTCACTCAACGGTGAGGATGTGTGTGTCTAAACATATCTAGACATAGAAAAGGTACAGTAAAAATACAGTATTACAGTCATATGGAACCACTCTTGTATATGCCGTCCCTCTTGGACTCAAACTGTGCTATGCGGTGCAGTACCGTATGTACACGTACATAATACACTTTCTGCAGCTGTGCTCAGACCCTGTTCAAGGTCTCAGTCATGATTTTACCTATCATCACATTTTTATACAGAAAGATGGCTTCTCATTTAGAAAACATTATTGCCAACCAAAAACCTTTCCCCAGTTAAAGACATATAATATATATGTAAATGTGTATAGTTATATATACACATGTGGTTCTATGCATACATGTAATATATGATATATTAAGGCTGATATTATGGACATTAAAGACAGCATCATGTATACATATATATGTATATATATACGTATATATACACACACACACGTATATACAATTTAAGTTTAGAGTTAAATAAATATGAGTTAAAATTGAGGTTCTGATATGTAATATGTACATGCCATGAGACAATTAGTTTCCACTTATTCTCATCTGTAAAATTATAATACTGCTTAATGAAAATATATCTATGAAAAATAAATAAAATATGGGTGTGAAGAGTTTAGCGTGTGTCACATGATATACATTCAATGATAGTTAAATGTTAATTATTATTATTGTTGTGTTATCACTATGTTTCTTCATCTTTTGGATAAATAATTCCAATATCTGTGAATTGGGGATAATCGATTACTCCAGGATAGAAATGAAGAATCTCTGTAAGCAGCCAGCCCAATGCCAGGCAAATGGCGAGTCTTGCCTAGATACACTTTCTCCTTAGTCCTTCCTATTTAGAAGGGGAGGCTCCTAAATAGGTCAAGGAAGGGGAACACAGCTCTGTCTCCAGGCCTCTGGGTGTCTTTTGCTGGGTGCAGCTTGCATCAAGGTGGCCACAGCTTCTGCCCCGGGGCAGGTGCTTTAACCAGAAAGGAGCTCCAGCTTCTTTCTCATTTTAGGAGTCCCTGCCCTGCCCTGCCCTGCCCTGCCCTTCCCCCCTCCCCTCCCCTTTCCTCCCCTTTCCTTTCCCTTTTTCTTTTTCTTTCTCTTTCTTTCTCTTTCTTTCTTTCTTTCTTTCTTTCTTTCTTTCTTTCTTTCTTTCTTTTCTTTCTTTCTTTTCTTTCTTCTTTCTTTCTTCTCTCTCTCTTTTTTCTATTTCTCTATTTCTCTCTCTTTTTTCTTTCTTTCTTTCTCTATTTCTCTCTTTCTTTCTTTCTCTCTCTCTTTTTCTCTCTTTTTCTTTCCTTCTTTTTTGAGACAGAGTCTTGCTCTGTTGCCCAGGCTGGAGTGCAGTGGTGCAATCTTGGCTCACTGCAACCTCCACCTTCCAGGTTCAAGCGATTCTCCCACCTGAGCCTTCTGAGTAGCTGGAAGTACAGGCGTGCACAATCACTCCAGCTAATTTTTTTTTTTTTTTGGTAGGGATGGGATTTCATCATGTTAGCCAGGCTGGTCTCAAACTCCTGACCTCAAGTGATCCACCCGCCATGGCCTCCCAACGTACTGGGGTTACAGGCAAGAGCCACTGTGCCTGGCCAGGAGCTCATTTTTCTTACCAATTCTACTTGAATATTTACATGGATGCTTTTCCTAATTTGCCAGTAAGATCTTTATAATACTGGAGAGTAAAAGATTCTTTCTCTTCCAATGTTTGCTCTACAAATTGCCCTGCAACCGATTATCTCAGAAACACTTGATTTTTCTTTCTCTCTTTCTCTTTTTGTCTGTCTGTCTCTCTCTCTCTTCCTCTCTCTCTCTCGCCCCATCTTTCTCCAACATTCCTATCACCCCTACCTCTGTTTTGGTGATGGAGTGGCTCTATATGCCTGCACTGTCCAACACACTAACAACTAACCACTCATGGCTATTGAAAATAATTTTTTAAAGATTTTAAAGTTTTAGTGTCTCGGTCACATTCATCTCATTTCTAGTGTCCCAGAGACATATGTGGCAAGTGGCTCCCATATGAGAAAGTGCAGATAGGGAAAATTCCCATTCACCCAGAAAGTTCTATCAGACCACCCTGTCCCAGCCTATTCGGGCCGTTAGGTAGAAATAGAGCGTGGAGGCTGAGGATTAAGTGAGGAAGTTGCTATTGTCGCATGCAAGCAGCTGGCATTGCCGCCTGTGCCATGAGGCGTGCCTCTCAGACTCCAGCCAGAGTGCCTCTGTTCAGTAGTTTTAACTGCCGTATCTGTCTGGGTTAGACTGCAATCATTCCAAATTCAGTTTAAGTCGGCTTGGAGATACGTACACCAAAATACTCTATATAAGCCAGAGTTAGATTAATGGAAATATGGAAGCAGAACAAGACAGGAGATGTCTGGGCCACTGAGTGCCACTCAGACAGCCAGCGAAAGATCATGTTCATTTCTGAGCAGACAATCGAATCAGAACCCTGGCTCTGGGGCCTGTTCAGAGAAAAGCAGAACTAAAGAGAGGACAAGGAAGTGTATTGCACAAGATGACTAAAGGAAGTCTAAGTCTTTGATCTCAGAAAGAGAAGTTTAGAGGCACCTGATGCGTGACTTCAGCCAGCCAGCAGGTAGCCATGACAACGGTGAACCCCACTTGTTCTGGGGCCACAAAACAGAACTGGGAAGAATGGCTCAGGCTATGCACAAATAGATTTTCTGGCTAATACAAGGAAGGACCTTCTGTAATGGCCAGTATTCTCTGAAAATAAAATTGAACTTCTCAGGGAGGTTTCAGCTTCTTTTAAAGAATTCTTCAGGATGGAGAGTCAATGGTTAAGAAGGTTGAAGGTGAGAGTTGAGCCTCAGACTTATCTGCATTAAGAGTAAGGACTATCGGCAGGGTGTGGTGACTCATGGCTGTAATCCCAGCATTCTGGGAGGCCAAGGCGGGCAGATCACTTGGGGTCAGGGGTTCGAGACCAGCCCGACCAGTATGATGAAACGCTGTCTCTACTAAAAATACAAAAATTATCTGGGTTTGGTGGCAAGTGCCTCTAATTCCAGCTACTCAGGAGGCTGAGGCAGGAGAATCGCTTGAACCCGGGAGGTGGAGGTTGCAGTGAGCTGAGATCATGCCACTGCACTCCAGACCGGGTGACAGAGGGAGACTATCTCAAAATAAATAAATAAATAAAAGAGTCAGGACCGTCAGGTCCCTTTCAGGTCTGTGTTTCCTATGCCTGCATCTTCTGGAAAAGCTCTCACTATATCTAAGCACTAAACAAATTCATGTCTCTGAAACAGTCCATCCAATGTTTGAACCCCAATGCCGGTAACACCTAATGGGATAAACAGGTATGTGTTCAACACACAAAATCTCCAAGGAACTAGTAATAAAAAAAAAAAAAAAAAAAAAAAAAAAAAAAAAAAAAAAAAAAAAAAAAAAAAAAAAAAAAAAAACTAGATTATCTCAGTAACTCACAGGGATCTCAAGAAATGACTGCCAGTAAAGGTCATCCTTTCAGAGAACTTGTATTTGTGAGAGCATTTTCTTCTTAGGTCATCCTAATTAAAAGGAATGGAAGGGAAAGGAGGGGAGGGTGTCTTAGTTTTCTGGGGCTGCTGTCATGTAGTACCACAAACTGAATGTCTTAGAAGAACCGAAGTTTATTGTCTCACGGCTCTGGAGGCTGGAAGTCCAAGATCAAGGTGTCAGCAAGGTTGGCCCTTCCCGAGGGTGTGCAGGAGAATCTGTTCATAGCTCTGTCCTGGCTTCTCATGGTTTGCTGATGATCTGTTTCATTCCTTGGCCTGGAGAAGCATCACCCTGAACTCTGCCTGTTCCCTGTGGGTGTGTGCATGTCTGTTTCTGTGTCTGAATTTGCCCTTTTTCTAAGGACATCAGTCATATCGGATTAGGGCTCACCTTCACGACCTCTTTATTTCATTTTATTTGCAACAGATTCTTGCTCTGCTGCCCAGGCTGAAGTGCAATGGTACATTGTCAGTTCACTGCAACCTCTGCCTCCCCAGCTCAAGCATCCTGACCTCTTTTAATTTGATTACCTCTGTGAAGACCCCATCTCCAAATAAAATCACATTCTGAGGTATTGGGGGTTAGGACTCCAATGTATCTTTTTTTTTGCAGGGGCGGGGGGACAAAATTTAACGTATAACAACAGGAAAGCAAACCAGTCTTACTATATACCCAGAGAAAACCACAAGAAAATAAACAGAAAGTAACCCTAACTATTAGCTTTCTATAATGGAAAATCAAATCAAATAATTTCCTCACTTAAAACACTTCAGTTGCTTCTCATTGCCCTGGGAATCAAGTTCAAATGCCTTCCCCTGCCTCCGGGCGCCTGGCTCTCCATGGCCTGGTTCCTGTTTACCTCTCTATCTGTATCTTCATGCGTTCCCCTCTGCACACTCAGCTCTGGCCTTGCTCACTGTCTGGGTTTCTGGAATGTGCCTTGACTTGCCAGCTTCAGCACTGGGAACACCAGTGTGCCTCTGCCGGGAGAACTTCTTTCCCACCCTCTCTGCACCCGAAACATCCTATCCTTTTGGGTGCAGCTTACAATTTTCTTACCTACCCATAGACTGGGCCAAAGCACCTCCGTAGGGAGAAATCACAGCCCTGAGTATCCAATGGGTGAGACGAAGCTCCACCCTAAGCCCATGCCTTATATCCCCAACCTGAAACAACCCCGTGTGCACGAAGTGGTCATGAGATCAGCAAACTGTGACAAGCACTCACCGGAACAAGCCCAGCAGTGAAGACAAGCCACACGCACAGGCAGCCACCCTGATGAATCTCAAGCTCACTATGTTAAATCAAAGGAGTCATACGTAAAGTGCACATGGTGTGATTCTGTTGATATGAAATACAAATGCAGGCAGAGGCAGTGTTTGAAGAGCCCATGAAGGAACTTTCTAAGAAAACGAAAAAGTCCCTTATCTCATTCTGGGCTTTGCTACCATGAATATATACAATTGTTCAAAGTCATCTAATTGGACACTTCAGAGAAAAACAATTTAATATTGACTTTTTACTGCACTATCTTTCTGTAAGCATCTCTCCCCAGCCTGATAAGGCATTTGCTCTCAGCAGAGGACTATAGAAGTCATCCGTGCCTCCAGTTTTTAAAAGCAGCTTTTCTTGCCATTTGTTCTTCTAAGCTGCCCCTCTGGGTGTGACTTCTGGCGGCAGCTTCAGGACTGACACATTCATCCAGGCTTCCAAAGCTGGGCTACAATGGCCTCAAGTGATGCCTCTTTTGCCTGCTGAGTAACCAGGCTTGTCCTCACCAGACCTTGGGAAAACACTGGATCTCAACTCCATTTATGGGAATTATTCCACTTCCTGTTAGATTGAATTTGGGAAATAATTTGGAGTGCCACCTCCCAGTGGTGTTTTTTATTCCTTCTGACTAAGCTTCTCTCTGGATTCTTGGTGAATGCTCAATCTCTGCAAGGAAGGAAGGAAAATGATAGAGGAATGATAGATGCATGCATACATAGAGGCAAAAGCTCCAGTCCCTCTCAATATGTTCTTCCCCCCATTCCTCAGCAAAGCACCCTGACACATGAGCATAAAAGGCCCTAGGAAGAATGTTTAATGTTGCATAGTGTCATACATGATATTACTTGGTTTCGCAAAGCACTATCAGAAAACTGTATAGACTAAACAGATACTGACAATAAACGGATGTCATACAGACAACATAGAACTCACCATTTTAGGTACTCAATGGGAGGGTTTAAATGGGCCTTTAAAAATCTTCAAAACACCAAGATTTAAAGAAAGATTGTGACACTTAAGCTTTGCTGCCCATTGCCCTATATTTAGGAAATGGATATATTTCCTCCAGAGTCTTTCACTATCATATTTAAAGAAAAGAAAGAAGGGGCTGCAAAAAACACCATACGTTATTTACCAATACAAAATTCTGGGAAAGTTTGTTATAATGACTTTATATCCTTGCATAATTTATCATGTGAATCAGTAAGGGGCCCAATCCATTAGAATGTTAAAGGGATTCAAAGAGAGGAAACATCAGGTAAGGTGAGATATATAATCACACCTTTTTTTGGTGGTAAGTAATAGAAATCTAACTCAAGCAAGCTTAAATAAAAGCTTAAAGAAGTAAAAGCTATGGTTCTAATAAAGGAGTTAAATCTGACATTCAATAGGACAAAGGAATCTTTCTAACCTACATATTTTCATGTGGTCTTTGTGAGAAGAACAAAGCATGTCTGGGGAGCTACAAAGGTACAATTATTACTTAATAGGTCATCTAGAAAGAGCTAGAGGTAAAACAAAAAGGCTTTTGGTAAAGCAAATGAAATAATCTGTCAGTGATGGGTCAGTATCCGTCACCCACTGGCCTCTGCTGGGGCAGACCCATGCTTCCAGACGCAGTGTTGGAGAAGATTTCACCGCACGATGTGAGTCAGTGCAAGCCTAAGGGTCAGTGCCCCAGAACATGCCCAGGGATGAAGAGAGAAGCCAAGAGTAGATCAAGTTCACATCCTGGAAAGAGCATTCCTGTGATGGAGGAACAACTGCATCGTGAATTATGATCAGTATTCTTGATGCTAAGATGAAACTGTTCTTCTTTTACAACTTTATTTCAACCATATCTGTCATTGCCATGAATATTTGATGACTTATCCCCTTGGACAGTTTCAAATGGCACAGGGGAAATGGGAGAGATTCCATTTCTATTTCTCTCTCTGCCTCCCTTTCGTGGGCTAAGCCCAGAACCCTCTGGGCTAAGCACCAACTTTGGGGCTGGCCTGTCCTGCATCATTTGAATGCCTGTTTGTTTTCCAAATATTCCTGATTTTTTTGGGTTGGGTCATGGTGGAGGGTGGGATGATTGGGGGAAAAAAAAACACAACTTTTTTTTTTTTTGAGACAGAATCTTGCTCTGTCACCCAGGCTGGAGTGTGGTGGTGCAACCTCAGCTCGCTACAACCTCCACCTTTCATGTTCAAGATATTTTCCTGTCTCAGCCTCCCAAGTAGCTGGGATGACAGGCATGTGCCACCACACCCACCTAATTTTTGTACTTTTGACAGAGTTGGAGTTTCACCATGTTGGCCAGGCTGGTCTTGAACTCCTGAGCTCAAGTGATCTGCCCACCTTGGCCTCCCAAAGTGCTGAGATTACAGGCGTGAGCCACTGCATCCAGCTGAAAATCCTTTCAAAAATGATAAACAATTGAAAACTTCGATAAAGGTTTAAAATATAAAATTAAAACTCCAAAAATGGTGTCTTTTTTTTGGGGGGGGCGGGGTGGAGTCTCACTCTGTCACCTAGGCTGGAACGTAGTGGCATGATCTCGTGTGACTGCAACCTTCACCTCCTGGGTGCAAGCAATTCTCCTGCCTCAGCCTCCCAAGTAGCTGGGATTACAGGCATGTGCCATCATGCCCAGCTAATTTTTGTATTTTTAGTAGAGACGGGGTTTCACCATGCTGGCCAGGCTGGTCTTGAACTTCTGACCTCAAGTGATCTGCCCAGCTTGGCCTCCCAAAATGTTGGGATTACAGGGGTAAGACACTGTGCCCGGCCAAAAATGGTTTCTTTACAGTCAGGTTTCTATAAAAAGCTAAGAAATCGTACTGTCAAATTTTACATCTCATGAACAAATCCATATGTTATGTCTTTCACAGAAGGCATGATAAAAGACAACACCTCAGCTTTTAGAAATTCAGACATGGTGATAACAAAACTCATGAATGGAAAGTTTTCCCGTTTTGTTTTCTACTGTGCTTTGAAGAGCACTGAAGCACATCGTGAATGTGAATGGCTGCCCAGCGTTCCCTGTAGCAGCTCTATCAGGGCAGGAAGCGCAAAATAATTAAAAGAATCTTGAAGTTTCCCTGCCATACATCCAAACACACACACACACACAGCAAACATGGAAGGAATCTCTACAGAAGAATGTGGGAAAAGAAATGCATGCCTCTGGAATTCCTCCACAGGATGCTTTCATATTTTTAGATGTCTACTGAAACCTTTAAGATTATCCAATGTGGACCACCAGAAACTATGTGCAGAAAAACATCAGAAATGCCCCTGTGGATGTTTTCTGTCATGCTTCTGATCTTCTGCAGTCTTTTTGCAGTTAGAGAAAGAGGGCAGAAGAAGACTTGATCATGGAGCTTGCTGTGGGTCATTAAAGTCTGTTGAGAATGGTGAAGGGCGGGCTGTGATTAGAACCTTCCACCCTGGAACTTAAGGCAGTGGGTGTCTGTGTGGCTCAGCACATAGGCGGGTGTGACAGTGCGTGGCTGCGTGGCTTAGTACACAGGTGGGCTTGGCTGCGGCAGATGCTTCTCTTGGCCTTGCTCTAGAGCTGTGCTGAAAGCTGGTGGAGATGGGTCTCATTTACTTTGACTAGAGCCCATGTTTACAATGGAGGGTTTTATTAATTTGGCGTTTTGAAAGCTGTGAAAAATCATCTCATGGAACCCAAACAAGGCTGATGGAAGAGACTTTTGGGCTGTCTTCAAAAATATCTGCCAGCCCCTGTGTCTGTGCTGAGAACACAGAGGTGTTCCCTGGAGGAGCCCCGTGGCTGCCTCACTTGGCCACTGGAACCATGCAGCTGTTGGTCCTCCAGTTAAAGTGCTCAAGTCCAAATCTGCTTTACCTCAATGTTGGGTAAATTAAAATATAAAAATGTTTTTAAATGAACTCAAATAAGTGGAGAAGAGAATGTGTTTTCCAAGAAGAGTTTGTTTTTCTGGGTAGGTTTTCCTATTCTAAAATGTCAGAGCATCTACAGAGGACACCGTGGTTCCACTTAGTGGTATTTGATTATAAGTGCTTTATGATTTTAAATTGCTTCACTGCTGCAATGTATATGCCATCAAAAGTTTTTATTCACAAATCATTTTATTTAATTGAAAAAAAAAATTAAGATATTTCTCCATGGAATACAGGAGATAAGTTTAGCTACTGGAGAGGAAAACTCAATGGATGTTTTCCCACATTTACCACTTAGGACTTTGGATGAGTTCCAGGGTCTGAAAACTTACAAGTTAGAAGCAATCATTCTTTAAGGAATTTTAGTTTGGGAAATGTGCATAAAGTCTCAAACTCTAGAGTCCTGGTTATCAGCATACTTTGTCCTATGATGAGTATATTTCAGAATCCTTATTTATCCTAGTTTTTTTCATTGATAATTGCTACTCTTGCCTTTAAAAAGTGATTGAGGAAGCTATCAATGCAAGTTAAAGGTCATCAAGAATTAAAACAAAAATCAGAAAATGAAGGGAAAAGATAGTTTTTACACTAAAAATAATTTTTAAAAAATACTGATAGCCACTACTCATTGAGCATGTATGACAAGTTAGAGATGGTGACAGGCTCTCCTGCGTGTTCTTTTAAATCACTGCAACCACAGTAAAGAGGCATAGTTATCCTCATGTCAGGGGATGAGAATATGATGCTTTTCAGGAGAAGCAAAAGGATGTGAAGAAACAAAGGAATGAGCCACAGGAAAATCTGGAAGAAGAACATTCTTGGCAGAGAGAGCAGTCCTGGGAAAGGCCTTGAAGTGACCAATTTTTGACATCATTGAGAGCATCAAGAAACCAGTGTGGTGAGTGGAAGGAAGGAAAGAGAATGTAGCAGAAGAAGCCTGAGACGCCTGAACAGGCTCTGGCATTTCCTGTGATGAGACAGAAGAGACTGCAAAGGCTAAGCCTAGTGGCATGATGGAACTCTAGTTGCTTACTCTGGATGCTGTGTGGAGGATGCCTGTGGTGGAACAGTGTTGGGAGGGAAAGAAAGTGGGAAGGCAGTCAGGGGCTATTGCAACAGTCCAGAGGGCAAGCAATGCCTGCATGAACCCAGCAAAGCAGCCGTGCAAGCAGAGACATGCCATGGATTCTGAGTCTCTTTTCATAGCTAGAGCCACTGGGAGGCAGATAACTCAGAGGTTTGAGGAGAGGAATCAAGGCTAGCCTCCTGTTCTTTGGCCTTTGGACCAGGAAGGAGAGACTTGTCTGTTCCTGAGATGGAGACAACAGTGGAAGGAGCCAGTCTCGTAACACTGGGAATCTATCTTTGGATGTCACATGTGTGAGATGCTGATTATATGACCAAGGCAATGGCAAGCAGGTGATGAAGGGCACAAGCCTGGAGATCAGGGTTAGGGTTAGGGCTAGGGTTAGGGTTAGGGTTAGCGCTAAAGTCAGGGCTATGGTTAGGTTGCTAGGGTTAGCATTTGGGGTAAGTTTAGGATTAGGGTTAGGGTTAAGGTTAGGATTAGAATTAAGGTTAGGATTAGTGTGAAGGTTAAAGCTGCAGAGATAAACTTGGAGTCTAAACGTGAGAAGCCAACTCTACTCAGTGTAATGGGGCTAGATCTGACCTGCAAGAGAGCGAGTTTTAAGGACTAGGCTCAAGCATTTTTGTGAGTTGTGTAGGAGTTAGTGATCTGAAGATGTAGCAGCTTAGATGATATGAGAGTGTGCAAGAGAGCATGCGTTGTGCATGGCACTGAAATGAAGCATCTTCACACATAAGCAGTGAATGCCTGGGCTGAATTCTGCTGGCAGTTCAGAGCTGAGGACAATGGGGACCTGATGTTTTGATTTATCAACGTGAGTGCTATGGGTTGACCCACCCAGTTGCTTTGAGGGTATGTCCTGAGGGCAAAAAGTCTGATTTGGGAGGTTTCAAAAAGAGGAACTACAGATTGCAAGGATAGAAGATGGGACCAGGAAGAAATAATGCAGGTAAGCAGTCAGTTAGTCTGAAAACTGAGAAGGATTAACCAACGTGTGACAATAACAGGAAGACATATCCTCAGAATGAAGGGCAGCATTGTAGGAAGGAAGGGCAGCATTGTAGGAAGGAAAGACAGCCGGCAGCATCAGCTCAGCCTGTGGCCCTGGGAAGGACAGCCTTAGACACTGCCTCAGGGCTGGCAACTGTGACGTGACTCATGATTTTTAAGAGAGCAGTTTTATTAGAAGAGGGATCCAAATGGCAGTGGAATAAAAACTTTCTGGGAAGTAAGAGTCAGGGCTTGACAGCTCAGTCTATTTCATGAAATTTAATATCAAAGAGAAAAGAAGATTAGGAAGTATCTTTGCAGTGATCTAAAAAATGCCATTACTTTGTATATTATAGAATGCATATATTTTCATATTTTAACAGCTTTGAAAGCAGAATGTATCTTACGATTGATGGCTTTTTTCTACTTTAATTGGCAGCATGTTTGCTTTCTCTGTGGTGCATAATGCCATGGTGCATTTTATTACTGATACTGCTTTAGATTTCATAAAATATGGGTGGGTCATGAGTGACTAAGCTAAAGTGAGGAAACCCTCTAAGTGGATGTGAAGGTGAAAGAGAAGGAAGTGGAAAGAGGTTATCTGGAAGAGTGTTGTCATTCAGTAAACATTCGTTGAGTGAGAATATTGAAAGGGACAGTGGGAGTGGATTTTTAAATAGAATCCTATGACCAGAATTAGAATGAGGGAAGCAAGACAAGAGGGGGCTGATGAATGAGGAGGAGGCGGGTGACCTAAAACTGGTTGTGCAGTGAAAAGGAGCAATGTGCTCTGCCAGGGTGAGGACACTGGCATGAAGAAGGGGCTCAGGCATGCGTCCCAAGAAGAAGGAACTTCTGAGATAGAGAAAGACAGGAGCTCCTGGTAAAGGGGAGAGCTGGGGTGTGTCCCTTGTGTGGATTCTAGAAGTGAGACAAAGGTTAAGGTTGTGGGTGTGGAGGAAATTCATAAATTTTGAAGGTAGGGTGCTGAGTGGGCCATTGACATGCACATAGGTTAGTCATGGCATGAAATATTACAGGAAACCCAAGTGTCGCCAAAGTCCTCGAGGGCCACAGAAGCGTGACCCAAATGTAACAGTGACAAGGATATGAAGAAATGGTGAATTTTAAAAGTGGGTAAGGAAATGGATTTACAGGAATAAATTCCTAGGCAAGGCAAGGAATAAACTCCTACACAGCAACACCTGCAACCCCCTCCTTGGGCTCCTTCACTTCTGGTGGAAACCCCGCCATTTCCCTTACTGTCTTCAGCTCGTGGACAAGAAAACAGGAGCTCAGAGAAGCTATGCAATTCATGTCCTATTTGAGGAGTCACTTGGCTTGGAGGCCTCTCCCCCAGAAGCCTGTGTTCTCAGACTGGATTTTGCTACTAAGTCAATTCTGCAATGAGATGGTCTCAGATGAGTCAGCTACCAACTGAGAAACGGGAGGCACTCTTGGGCTCAGAGGCAATTTCTCAAAAGGGCCTCATCTCCAG
The DNA here is from genome assembly GCF_006542625.1 of Nomascus leucogenys. NCBI lineage: Eukaryota > Metazoa > Chordata > Mammalia > Primates > Hylobatidae > Nomascus > Nomascus leucogenys. The sequence continues at coordinate 111,163,336 of NC_044389.1, forward strand.
GGACTGTGCACAGCCTACTATCTGCCTGGAGATGCTGCCATGAACTCAAAGACTGTGCAGGGCAGGATCAGACAGGACAGGGGCCCCTTTTTGCTTTAAGCACTCTGAGTTTGCTTTCTGTGGGCTACATGGATTGGTGCTAGAAGGGAGAAAGTATGTATGTCCCCTGCCCCACTCCACCTCTCTCCAGACACCTCCCTGCCAGATCCTACTTAACTTGTTTATCAGATACCAGGTAGACATTTGCTGTGAGCATCTCTAAGAGCCCCAGGGCTGCTGGTGGTAGGTGGGGCACTCTGGGGACAACCGCCCAGAAGAAGGGAGCTGACATCATGGCTGGGAGCATGAACATCTGGGGTCCTTGGTCTACTAAAATATTGAGTAGTGCTCGTAGTGAACACAAGAAAATGCTAAATTAAGTGGCATTTGTCACAATGATGAAAAGATGGCATAAACCACTGTTGGTGTGTCATCTTAGAAGCAGTGTGCTTGTTTTGCTCATAATCCCAAAACTTTCCATTCTCTCTGGCAATGAATGTCGTGCATCAGTCAACGTCATGTTGTCGTGTTTTCCTCTTGACCCAGCGTTCATTGTTCCTTCCATTGTCTCAAACATAAACCACCAGTGAGGTGGGTTTCTTTATTAGTCTTTTTTTTTTTTTTTTTTTTTGAGACGGAGTCTCGCTATGTCACCCAGGCACCCAGGCTGGATTAGTCTTTTTTTAAGAGACAAGGTCTCACTACGTTGCCCTCAAACTCCTGATCTCAAACTCCTGGCTTTGATCCTCCTGCCTTGACCTCCCAAAACGCTGGGGTTGCAAGTATGAACTATTGCATCTGATAAGTCTTATTTTCAGAGGCCATTAAAGAAAAATGTTTATTAAAGTTCATGTAGCCAGTAAGTAGCAGAATTTGTTCTTGATTCTAGGTCTTGAGCTTGAATCTGGGTTTTTCTCAATCCAAAACTCCTAGATCATGATTAGACAATATCACCTCTCATTAGTTGTAGGCCAGTATTCTTAGCCACATTCTTTTACCCAGTCCAGCAATGTAAATATAGATGGTCCCATCACCAAAGAAATTAAGGGAAAAAAAATAGTCTTACTCTATGAATGCTGACTAGAAATACAGGGTGCAATCATCAAAGCTTCCAAAGTTCAAATTAATGGGGTAGTAAATAATACAATGTTGCGTGCTTAATAAAAATGATCATCCTGTACGATTTTAATGAAAACCGTTCGTATTTATAGTTCACTAAAACCAGCCTAACTCACACTCGCGTCTCAGGTTTATCCAGGAATCACATTCAGGTGGGAAAGTTTGGGCTAACGGTCCATAAACACAGGCTCTGCACTTAGGTTTTCCTGCTTGAAACATTTTCTTTAGGCTACCTTTTGTCAAATAGCCTCACGGTTTTTTACACTAAGAGTCCGTGTGGCAACTGTACCATGGTGCTCACGACAGCAGCCTGTGGGCCTGCTCTATGTGCTGAGTGGGGCACGGACCCCAGGACCTTAGTGCTTCCTCGGAGGCCAGCCTGTCCACGGTTGCCACCCTGCATTCTCACTCCTGACTGCCAGACACTCCAAGGGGCTGGGAATCATTCTCTCTCGCATTTGTTCTCCAGGCAGCAGAGGAGCTGGGGCCCACAGGAGATGGTCGGAGAGGGAGTAGGTATGAAGTTCTGATTTAATCTCACCTTGATAGGAAGTACCATGTCAAGCCGCCATGTCAATGCAGGGGCAGATGCTGATGACGAGAAAGGAAATGAGAGACCACTGAGGGAAAGCCAGAAGGGAGACGGTTTCGCAGCATTCTTAGTCCATTCTGGCTGCTGTAACAAAAGACCAGGACTGTGTGGCTTATGAACAACACACTGTATCCTCAATGGATTCCTTGAGGCTGGAAGTCCAGGATGAAGATGCTGGCAGATTTGATGTCTAGTGACAGCCTGTTTCCTGGCTCATAGATGACATCTTCTCCCCATGCCCTCACAGGGTGGAAGGAATGGGGCATCACTCTGGGGTCTCTCTTACGGGAGCACTGATTTCACTCATGGGGCCCCATCCTCATAATCGCATCACCTCCCAAAGCCCCCACCTGCTGTTGCCAACACTTTGGGAATCCAGTTTTCACATATACATTTTGCAGGGACGTAAACATTCAGTCCATTGCAGTGAAGGTATAACCTACGTCTATGTAGGGCACATTTACCACCATTCTACAGATGGCACAAGGAAAGGGGTTACCAAACCATGCCCTGTTGATGCCAGGAGGAAAACCTAGAGTATTCATTCCCAGGCTTTTACAACTGTGGGGCCAGAACCCTTCTCAAGTGAAAGTAAAGTGATTTCTGAGTAGAAAATGGGCCATTTCTGAAGGTTACTGAAGGGAGCGGCTCCTTTTACCCTTCAGCTAAGTGACTTTCCATGGGAGAAATTTTCTAGAGATAAACAAATTTCCTGTTAAGTTAGTTTCTTTCCTTTCTTTCTTTCTTTCTTTCTTTCTTTCTTTCTTTCTTTCTTTCTTTCTTTCTTTCTTCTTTCTTTCTTTCTTTCTTCTTTCTTTTTCTTTCTTTCTTTCTTTCTCTCTTTCTTTCTTTCTCTCTCTCTTTCTTTCTTTCTCTCTCTCTCTCTTTCTCTCTCTCTCTCTTTCTTTCTTTCTTTCTTTTTTCTGAGATACAGTCTTGCTATGTCACCCAGGCTGGAATGCAGTGACACAATCTCGTCGCACTGCAACCTCCACCTCCTGGGCTCAAGCGATTCTCCTGCCTCAGCCTCCCAAGTAGCTGAGATTACAGGTACCTGCCATCACACCCAGCTAATTTTTGTATTTTTTTTTGTAGAGACAGGGTTTCGCCATGTTGCCCAGGCTGGTTTTCAACTCCCGACTTCAAATGATCCCCCTGACTTGGCCTCCCACAGTGTTGGGATTACAGGCATGAGCCACCGCACCCAGACCTTTTTAAGTTTATTCTCCTCAACTCAGATAGCCACCCTCAGTAGCCTTGAAGAAGAATCACAGAATGACGAGTGCGACTGGAATTTATCTGGCCAGTGGAGACAGGCATTGAACATCTAAGAAAACTGCCCCTCTTTTCCATTGCAATGGTCTTTCTAATAAAATGAAAACAAAATGAAATTTTAAAACTTTAAGGAAAAGAACATGCTATTTCTTAACCTAAAAGTAAAGATTGCCCAGGGAGATGATAAAGGGATAAAAGAATTCTCAGACTGCGTCTGCCTTCCAGTTTCAGTCAAGTCCCTAGAGGACAAGGAGAAGAGATAAAAACAGCTGAGGGCAGCAGGAGGCAGGAGACCCCCCAAGCGACGGATGTGCCTACTCGTGTGATATGGCAGGCACTCGCTCGGGGACAGAAACAGACATGATTCCCCAGCTCTAAGCCACTGTTGTTCTAGGATCAGATGAGAAGCCTTTCAAGCAAAATGTCTTTTTAAAAAATGTCTTGACTGTTCATTAGTTTTTATTACTATTATTATTAAGTCAAATGTGCATACACACTTGCAATTTTATTGACATAGACCAAAGGCCCATTTAAAGCATTTGGTTTAAGGCAAGGGCCAAGCACCCAGAGCCTCTAAAAACTGTCACTACCTGTCCGGGAGTGGTGGCTCACACCTGTAATCCCAGCACTTTGGGAGGCCAAGGTGGGTGGATCACTTGAGGTCAGGAGTTCGTGACTAGCCTGGCCAATAGAGTGAAACTGTGTCTCTACTAAAAATGCAAAAAATTAGCCGGGTGTGTTGGTACACACCTGTAATCCCAGCTACTCGGGAGGCTGTGGCAGGAGAAACTCTTGAACCCAGGAGGTGGGGGTTGTAGTGAGCCGAGATCATGCCATCCTCTTAGTCAGTTGTTTCCAGATTCTTCCCTCACACACTGATGTGTAACACAGGCTCCCAGTGACGTGGTGGCTTCTTCCTGAGGATGTGGGAGGGACCCCCTGCTCCCACTCCCCACAGCTCGTGAGCTCAGGCTGCAGAGGGAGGGAGGGGGTCAGCAGGTCTGTGCTTCTTTGAGGGGGTGGCATCCAGCCCCATCCCATCTGCGACTTCTTCTAGGAGGTTCCCTTGGTGTCCCGCTAGGTAGTTAAGAGAAGCGAAGATTTCTTGATATGCATTACTCATGCAGGCCTACTGTGCATTTGAATCACCTGGAGATCTTGTCCACATGGTTTCTGGTTTGGGTGGTGGGGCAGGGCCTGAGAGCCTGCATTTCTGACAATTTTGGAGTAATGCCAGTCCTGCTGGGCCATTGGCCACACAGGTCGGGGGGCATTCACCTGTCATTATCTGTCCCATTCTTTCAGGCACGTTCACTTGTTAACCAGAGACTGGGAGTTTTGTTGAATGTGTTCAAAGGCCTGTGACATCATTGCCCTGAGGCCACTGCAGCCCAGCTCCGTTCCGTAGGAATCAGTTTCTCTCGTTAGAGTGACAGATGATCTCACCGCAGGGCTCCTCGGATGAATGTTGGCCCAAGGACACTATCAACTCTCAAGAGAAGCGTCTGCCAGCCAGCCACCCATGATTCACAGGGTTTCGGCTCTGGAACGGTGAAGAAGTGGCTCCACGCCATGGGCAGATCTGAAGGAATTCTTAGCAATCGTGTCAGTTCTGATGCTAAAATGAGGAATCTAAATCAACCCTGGGATTGACACAACAAAAGCAGAAATTCCAGCACATTTAGAAATAATCCCAATAATTCCACCCAGAAATCATCTAAGGTCTGCCACGGATAAAAATACAAAACCGGATTTAGGGCTAGATTCAGCAGGAAGGGCTTGTGGAAAGACAAGAAGGAGAAGGACAGGGAGGGGAGACACAGCTGATGGCCTCACTGTAGATTCAGGATGAGGATCAGTTAGAAGCATTTGGACAAAGGTCAAAACTGTTAAAAAAAATTCATACACCATCAATCAAAACAAAACAACGTGAATGAAGTGACTCAGGGAACACGCAGTTTGGCTCAACTGTAAACTGCTTCAGTAACATCTTGATCCCCTTCTCCTGGTCAAGAAACTACATTATTCATCTTCCAATAATAGATTATCACCCTGTTCTTGGAATGAGAGGAGCTCCACATTGCAGGAAAATAGCACAACACCTAGAAGAATACACACATGACTTTCAACATACTTTAGAAAAAAAATCACAACAAAATGTCTCAATGACTAAAGAGAGACGTTTCTTCTATTTGCCATGAAAACCAGAAAGGCTATTTGCAGAAAAAGAGCCAACATATTTTCTTGAAGTCATTGGTAGGCTGTCTCTTCCCCAGGCAGAGATTCAAAAACACAATATAAACATTTGGTTCAAGTCTTGGCACTTTCTCCAGTAAGAACAATGCCCCTCCCTCTCCCTGGTGGTAGCAGAACCGGGGAGCCCTGGGCTGAGCCCGTCCCCTCCCTCTCTGCCATGCTGCCTGCTGGAAGACTGGAGGAACGTCTAAACTTAGCACATCGTGGTGTAGGCAAGATTATGCAAGCACAAGGAGATAGTCCAAGCAAATGTTCTGAAATGAATTCATATCTTCAAGATCAAAGTCTAGACTTATTTGCCCAGACGCTCAGCACTTCCCTGCTCTTGTTTTTGAAAGTTGTGGTCCTTGGCACCCAGTTAGTTTGTCCTATCTTCATAGATTCTGGGAGGGGGCCAGACACCAGCGTGACTGTCTATGCACACTGCACGCTGGACTCTCATGTGTGAGGGCGTGTTGTGGGTGTGCCTGCACATGCCTGCATGTGTGAGTGCTCCGTCTTCGGGAAATATTTTTACCTCATTGCACATTCCCCTTCCTGCATAAAATGAACTCCTTCCATTTCTTAACCAAAATGATTCTTGCCCATCATTCAGGATCCCATTTAAATGTCATTTTCTTAAAGGTCTTAAAGGGTATCCTCAAATCACTGGAACCCAAGTAGGTATTTGGATACATTATCTCATGTCCCTGTTCTTTTCCTTAACACATTTTTGCCATAATATATACCCTTGAATTTTTAATTATTTAATGTCTGTCTCTCACTAGTCTACCAAATTACTGAGGATGGAGACCCTATCTGTTTCTTTATTGTTGTATACCTAACATATAACAAAGTGCTTAACCCCTAGAAGCCAGGTAATTAATAAATAGTCAGATAAATACATGAGCAACTGAATAATAAAGATAATTCCATATAGTTATATGTGGAAATATATATATATTATATATATACACTGTTGTGATTATCATTATTACTTTTGTCATCATTGTTCTAATTTGGGCTTCAGTTTTTATTAATTATTTATAAAATTTAGTAATTTCTAGATTTACCATAATATAAATTAATTATTACTATCTAATACAAAATTACTGTTTACCAGCAAATTATCACAAATAATTATTATAGTAATAAGAAACTATTATTATAACTAAATTATTACAAATTATTATTGTAGTCTATGAATCCAACAGGAAACAGCAGCTCTTATTTTGAATTGGTAAGGTTTCTAAACTGGAGGGATCAGGTCTTCCTTATCCAGCTTAATTTCTACTCCTTCCATGACATTTTTCCAGCTAATATGCCGGGACACCCTTAGCATTCCATCAAGTTTTGGGTAAGAATATTTTCCATCTCTGGCCAGCTTGATTTGCTGAGATGTGCTGGATGTTAGCAGCTGCGCTGGACATTAGCTGAGAGTAAATAATGAACATGCATCAGCTTCCAACTCTGTGCCAGCCTGTGCCACGTCTTTGGCCCTGGGTAAGGTTAGCCTAAGTGATGCCAGCCAATCCTCCTCCGCAGGATCCATCCCTTCTTCCTGGTTCCCTTTCTTCCCGGATGCCCCCCAACCCCGCCAACAGGTCTGTCACTCCTGCTGCCCAGCCTAACGCAAGCTATACACAATGGTTGATGCACGGAAGAAGACACGCTGGACACACAAGATGAAACAAACAGAAGCTCAAGGCCATCAGCGCTAAAGCAACCCTCATGGCTGGCGTTTGGAGATCAACACAAACTTTTTGGAGCGTACGTCAGCATTTAAGATGGGAAAAAAATGGAAATCAAAAGAGTCCCTTTCTCCTGTTCCTATCTCGCCACTCCCAAACCATCGTTACTCTGGTCCCTTCAGGTGAAATTTAGGGTTGGTGGAAAGAGGGTGGTGCCCTGGGCCAGGTGGTCAAGAGTAGCATCACAGCTTGTTAAACTCAGGGCAACAGGATGGAGACTGGACATTAACGACTGAAGTGTGGCTTCCTCTTGGCGGATGTTCCACATTACCACCGACTTTGCACATCCCTGCTCATCTAAGCTGAGTCGTCTAACTTGTTCTTGAGATTAAACTTTGGTTCTCAACTTTGGCTACCTGTCGGTCACCTGGGGAGCTTTGAAAACTCCCGGAAGAAAAGACCCCGGAGGCGCCTCAGGCCAATTAGATCAGAATCCCTCGGGCTTCCAGATGACTCCAATGCACCATTACAGCTAAAATGCCTGAAAAGGGTCACATGGCGTTCGGGTGTTAAATCAGACACAGAAAGGAAGAAGCAACTGCTCTGTTTAAAAATAAGAGCTACCTATAATGAATGCTATTTTTAAGAGGTTTTATATAAGCAAAATAAAGCATACAGCCAATGCCCCCCCCACCTTTTTTTTTTTTTTTTTAACACTGAGTCTTGCTCTGTGGCCCAGCCTAAAGTACAGTGGCATGATCTTTTTTTTTTTTTTTTTTTTTGAGACAGAGTCTTGCTCTGTCGCCCAGGCTGGAGTGCAGTGGCGCAATCTCGGCTCACTGCAAGCTCCGCCTCCCGGGTTCACGCCATTCTCCTGCCTCAGCCTCTCCGAGTAGCTGGGACTACAGGCGCCCGCCACCACGCCCGGCCAATTTTTTGCATTTTTTAGTACAGATGGGGTTTCACCGTGGTCTCGATCTCCTGACCTCGTGATCCGCCAGCCTTGGCCTCCCAAAGTGCTGGGATTATAGCTGTGATCCACCAAACCCAGGCTCTTTTACTCTTACAATGAATTTTGCTTTGTTAGAGTGAAAATAACATCAACTGTGTTACTCTGTATGAAACTGTTCTGTTTCCCTGCTTGATTTTACAGCATCTCCATTCCCACAGCTATAATTTTATATGATGCCTTGCTGGTATTTGCAGAGAAAAATACTATATATCATCTGTAGTTCCTTATGCCAAAAGGTATAGAAAGTTTTGTAAAACTATGGAAGAGGAAAGAGCATTAGGTTTATTTTTAACTCATAAAAATTTTATTTGCTTTTTTCCCCCCCTTTACACGGGTTGCTGTTACTTTAAAAGTCTTCTGGCATTTAACTGGCAATAAAAAGGGCAAAACAAACTGTTCCTTCCTTCAGATTGTGCAATTTTATTGCTCTGTTTTAGAAGGACCAAATATGCCTTTAAAAGAAATGCATGTTTAACCACCTTCTTTGTGTAAAGCAGTAGGGCTGTGAGTTGACAAACCCCAAGGGTAAGATAGTGGTTCTGTGTGTGCCCGATGTTTTTCAGGGATACTTAGAAACAATCTGAAGCTAAGTGGCATGGATGGCACTGGCTCCACATGCAACCAAATCAAAGACGACTGAGTTTAGTTTGAACCCAATCATGTCTATACTCAAAGTAAATTCAGAGGCTTCTAGAAGACCACAGTAATATACCATGGCCCTAACCAGAGGAATCAGCATAGAATTATATGTTTACACTAAATTGGGAAGCCATTGACCAGAATAAACGTTTCACACTTAATGTACACATTTTTGATCATATGGGCAACACTATCCAATACCAATAGTGAGTTCTATTTTGCCTTTGGTGATGCTGTGCTTTCTGTTTTCGTAGCTTTCTACACATGTTCACATAGATGGAAAAAACTCACTTGCATTTCAAAATATTACTCAGGCAGAAGATAATATGTGGATTTCATAGCAGTACATATATTTAAAAATAAAAGTTGAAGAATTTGGAGGAAAAGAAGAATTTCTTTGAAAAGATGTTTTGCCTCCAAGGGAAATAGAGCAATAACCTCCACTATGAGATAGCTTTTTATTTGTTTTTCATGTTTCTTCATGGCTCCACTTTTTTCTGTGGTCATAGCAGCAATCAGAAATGAAAAGATTATTATTTGCTATGGGTTGGTGCAAAAGTAATTCAAGTCTTTTTTCTCTAATATTGCTTTATCTTATTACCACTTTCATCAAAAATGTTATAATAACAGTATTTAATTCTGATGGACTATTTCCTGCACACTAGAAACTTTGCTAGGTACATTATCCACACTGTTTTATTTAGTACATTAGGAAGTATTTATCTTATTGTACCATTTTGCCATTATGAGTCATAGACAATTCAAGAAACATCCTGATGTCACACAGCTAGAAAGTGTGAAGCAAGCCCATTCTGTTAAACATTCCCTAATAAAATGTTGAACTCTATTTTTCCTTGTTTTGCTAATATTTGCTTTTGAAACTTTATTAGTAAGTGTATGTAAGCTTAGTTATATTTTCCTTGAGAAAATTGAAACATTTATGTTATATAATGACCCTCTCTCTTTATCTTTAGTAGTGGTTTCTGCCTTTTAAGTCTCTTTTGCCTAATAATAAGAGGATTAAATCAGCTTTCCTTTGTTTGTGTGTACGTGCATATGTGTACAAGTGTGGTATTTACATAACATTTATATATGTATATCAGTTTATAATGGTGATAGATATAGATAATCAGTTTACAAGAAGAAAAATTCTTTTAACTGCCAAATTTTCTAAATTCTTGTAATTTGGATGTGTCTCTCATAAATAGCATTTAGCTAGATGTTTTTTAATCCAGTATGAAAATATTTGCTTTTCAACCAGAATGTTGAGTCTATTCCCATTTAGTGTTGCAGGGAAGAGTGCTAATTGCCTACAGTTTCCATTCTCCATGTCTTCCTTCTACTCATAGAACCTTCTCCCAGGACCTTCCCTGATCTGAGTGTGTCCTGGAGTGCTTGTAGCTATGTATGAATGAGCTGGGGGAGGTGGAACGGAGCAAAGGTTCACAGGCTGCTGGGGGTGACTGGGTCTCAGTCTGAGAAAGGAGCTCCTAGATGTCCACCTTCGCCTGTTCCTGCAGACCCAGGTATGGTCACAGCTGAGCAGGCACCTTAGAGCCAGCGAAGCAGGCCGAGAGAAGAGTGTGCAGGGCCGTCCACCAGCCCACGTCCACTCGTGGGGACTCTCCAGAGAGGGAGAAATCCACTCCTCTTCTCTTCCTTACAGAAGCTCAGCCTGTTCTTCCATTAGAACCTTTTGGATTGCTGACATATTTGAATTTTATTTTACTATCTCATATTGTGCTTTCTATTATTCTCATGCATGCTATCATTGTTTTGGACTTTTCCTCCTTCTTGGCATTTTTTGGATTTAGAGGCTTTTTTCCTCTCCCTACATTTAAAAATTTTCCACCAAGTTGAATTTACAGTCCCTATTTCTATTATGTTAGTGTTTAGTATTAGTTTCCATACAGAAGTCAAAATTTAATCATCATCTCTTCCCTTCTCCATTACAATGCAAAGGTCTATGCTTATTGAATGTCTATATTATTTGTGCCCTGTATCTTAATCATAACATTTAAATTCCATAAACTGAAATTTTTCTTTATTTAGGTTCCTTTGGCAACTCTCAGATTTCATGTCTTAATTTTACACTCATTCTTGAAAAACAGTTTTAGTGAACATAAAATTAGGTTGACTATTGATATTTTTCAACACAAATAGGAAGTAATTTCAACTCTTTTTTGATTTCCCTTGTTGCATCTGGGAAGAAACGTTAGTTCTTATTGCCATTCCTTTGAAATTAATCTGTATTTTCTCACTAAGGGCTTTAAGTAACTGCTGTTTGTTTGAAATTGTATTTTCAGTAATATAGCTGTTGATTTTTCTTTTTACTGTATCCTACTTGATATTCGACTTCAGAATTGGTGTCTTTCAACAAATCTGGAAACTCCTTACATGTTAACTACTCAAATTCTCTCTTCTGGAAATCTGAGTAGATGAATTTTAGAACTTGCCTTCTTCATCAGACCTCTTTAATTTTACTTGCTTTATTACTACAATTTATATTATTATATCAGATTACTTTCCAATTCACTAATTGTCTCTTCAACTGTGTAATTCATAATTGAAACTGAATTATTATTTTTTAACTTCAGACACTTTATTTATCATTTCTTAAAACCCTACCTGAGGCTGGGCATGGTGGCTCATGCCTGTAATCCTTTGGGAGGCCAAGGTGGGTGGGTCACAAGGTCAAGAGATCAAGACCAATCTGGCCAACATGGTGAAACCCTGTCTCTACTAAAAATAAAAAAAAAATTAGCTGGGTGTGGTGATGCACACCTGTAGTCCCAGCTACTGGGGAGGCTGAGGCAGGAGAATCACTTGAACCCAGGAGGAAGAGGTTGCAGTGAGCTGAGATTGAACCACTGCACTCCAGCCCGGTGACAGAGCGAGACTCCTTCTCAAAAAAAAAAAAAGAAAAAAAAAAGAAAAAAAAATTCTGCTTGGTGTTTTCCTTTCAAATTTGCTTGGCTGTTTTGTAGAGTCCTCATTATTTGCTTACATTTTTTGTCAACTCCTATATTTAACTTTATTAAGCATGTATATAATATACACATGTATGTTACCTTTTATTATGTATAACATATAATTACATAGATATATCATTTATAACAGTAATATAATTCATAATGATAATAATTTATAAGAATATATAATTATATGGCATATAATTATAATAATTTATAATGGTAATATATATCTTTATTTATAAATATTTTAATTATAAATTATTTATAAGTATTTAATATTAAATAAACATATAGTATTTATGTATATGATACATTTATATTATATACAACATTATATAATATACTATAGCTGTATTATACCTTAGACAATTCCAGCGTCTAAGAGTGTGCGGGATTGGTTCTGCCGTCAGTCGTGCCTGCTGTGTCTTGCTCATTGTGCCTTCTTCCCTGAGGTGTTGTGTCTGGTATCATGATGTTTTTCATCATCTTTGAAACCTTCCATCGTGAGAATTATCTCAGGCTGTGTTCTAGGTCTATTTCTCTAGAAAACATTTGTATTTGTTTCTTTGAAGCATATTATTTTAAACTTCAAGAGTGTCTTCAAGGTTTACTGGACCAAAAATTTTGCTGAAAATTTATTCGGACAGCATTACAATTTGATGTGAGGCCAGCTTCTGGTTACGATCAGGAGTGCTTTGTTGATTCATTTCCCTACACTCAGGGCCAGGATGATGGAATGCACCTCTTTCTGGTGTTTCCTTCTGTCAGGTGTGTTTATTTCTAGTTCACTCTCATGTGGAAGGTACAGCCATCGAAGTCTCCTTCCGAGCCCGCCTGGTGGTTCTGAGCCTTGGCCTCTCCTCCCACAGACCCTCCACTGTCATCCGAGATTCCCTGGAGACGAAGGCAGCTTTGGGGCTCAGCTTACATCTGACTTTGACCTTTATTGTGGGGGTGAGTGTGGTGAAACACTGATCCTAAATTACTTTTTGACAGTCCAGCAACAGTGTATGTGTGTGCATGCATGTATGTGTGTTGATATGAGCCTTAAGATTTTCTGGGAGGAATAATGAGATAGTATTTCATGTGTATTTGTGTGTGTTCTATGTATGTTATTTATTTCCAGAATGGTGGAAAGCTTGTGATGGCAGAAAACATTTCTTTCATGCATCTGTCAGTGTTCTCTGTGCAGTTGGAAATGTTGTGAATATCTGGTTCTTATAGTAAGTTTTCTGCTATAGATTTGCCCAATAGCTAATCAACATTGATACGGTTTGGTTCTGTGTTTCCAACCAAATCTCATCTTGAATTGTAATTCCCACCTGGCAAGGGAGGCAGGTGACTGGATCATGGAGGTAGTTCCCCCCATGCTGTTCTTGTGATAGCAAGTGAGTTCGGACTAGAGCCCTGATGGTTTTATAAGCATTTAACAGTTCCTCCTTCGCACACACGCTCTCTTCTGCCACCTTGTGAGGAAGGTACCTACTTCCCCTTCCATCATGACAGTAAGTTTCCTGAGGCCTCCCAAGCATGCAGAACTCTGAGTCAATTAAACCTCCTTTGTTTATAAATTAGCCGGTGTGGGTAGTACCTTTATAGCAGAATGAAAACGGGCTAATACAAACACTCTCTACCTCTGCAGTCTGTGGACACCACCAAGCATTCGTAGCAGCCAAGCCCCTCTGATCAAACCCACTTGATCAGCTCTGCCATTCGGACTCTTGGGCATCTTGCATCATCAGGGGAGCAGACCTTGTTAATAAGTTCATGAGTAGATTTGGAAAGAACAGTTTCTGTGGGCATGTTTTTCACAGAGAAGAGAAACACAGAAATCAGCTGATTATCCCTTGTAATGAAAGAATGTTCAGCTTGATGATATCTTTAATAACCAGAAAATTAACTATGAAATACTCTAGACTCTGGGTGGAAAGAGAAAAGCAAAAAAAAAAAAAAAGCAACTTATTTAACTTTGCATTTGTTTAATATTTTACGAATAAAGAGGTTAAGTATTGTCCAGTGTTATGAAGATGAGAGAAATACTTTCTTTTCTTCTTTTTCAATAAGTAGATTTTTATCATCTCTTTTTCTGATTATGAGAATAATTCATGATCATACAAGATGGTCAGGGTTCAAACACTAGCTCCACTGGTCACTAGTTTTATGAACTTGTATAATCGCTTCAATTCTGCATGCCTCATTTATAGAAGCACAGAATCGCGCTGATCTGACCTGAGGCAGTTTTGTGAGACTTCAGCTGAAAATGATTGTAAAACTTTCTGTGGAGCCTGACACTTGGGAACCACAGCCACACAAATGGTAATCAAACAAATAAAAATAATCCTATAATATCTTGGTTAAATATGTATATATATATGTATATAATCAATATAGAAAAACATAAATAAGTGAAATTGCCAGTGACGTCACCCTGGGAATTAGTTACTGACGACATAGTTTGTGTTTCTCCTGAGCAATGCACCGGGAGCTTCCTGTCTTCTCTTCCCAGATCCCTTTCTTCGATGTTTGTGTTTGTGTGTAGTTTTTTCTAATAAAAATGAGATACACTACCTCACATGTATTGCCTAGTTTTATCGATTAACAATATATTATGGTTATTATTATATGGCAATAAGTATCGATCTAGAATAGATGATCATTTTAATGGTTACATAATAGCCCATTGTAGAGTTATAACATGATTTATTTGTCCAATATCCTATTGGTAGGTTTTAATGATTTTTATTTTCCTTTCTTCTGTTTTTCTGTAATGACTGTTGTCACTTTTTGTGAACTTGACTACTGATTTCCGTAAGATAAATTCCAAGAAGTATGATTGTGCAATAAAATGGCCCACCTTGCTGAAGCTTTTTAGCTGTACTTCCCAATTGCATTCCAAAAATTTTGTAATTTCTGGGCACAGTGGCTCACACTTATAATTCTATAATTCCAGTTACTAGGGAGGCTGAGGCAGGAGGATCACTTAAGCGCAGGAGTGCCAGAATGGCTTGGGCAACATAGTGAGACCCTGTTTAATATATATATATATATATAAAAAATATATATTTTATATATGTATTATATATTTTTATATACATATTATATATATTTTATATTTTTTGTATATATTATATATATTTCATATATAATATATATTATATATATTTTATATATTATACATATAAAATAATATATATATATTATATATTATATATAATTAATAATATATATATTATATATTATATATAATATATATAATTATATATAATATATTATATATAATATATATTTTATATTTTATATATAATATATATTTTATATTTTATATATATTTTATATTTTATATATTATATATAATATATTTATAATATATAATATATAATATATTTTATATATATTGTATATAATATTTTATATTATAAAATATATATTATATATTTTTTATATTTTATATAATATATATTATATATAATATATTATATATATTTTATATATAATATATTATATATATTTTATATATAATATATTATATATATTATATATATTTTATATATTATATATTATATATATTATATATATTTTATATATATTATATATTATATATATTATATATATTTTATATATATATATATATTATATATATATATATTATATATTATATATATTATATATATATTATATATATTATATATTATATATATTATATATTATATATATTATATATATTATATATATTATATATTATATATATTATATATATTTTATATATTTTATATATATTATATATATTTTATATATATTATATATTTTATATATATTATATATATTTTATATATATTATATATTTTATATATTTTATATATAATATATTTTATATATATTATATATTTTATATATAATATATTTTATATATATTATATATTTCTATATATATTATTTATATTTTATATATATTTTATATCTTATATATATAATATATATTATATGTTATATATATTATATATTTTATATGTTATATATAATATATTTATAATATATAATATATAATATATTTTATATATAGTATATAATATTTTATATTATAAAATATATATTATATATTTTTTATATTTTATATATAATATATATTTTATATTTTATATATTATATATATTTTATATTTTATATATTATATATAATATATTTATAATATATAATATATAATATATTTTATATATATTGTATATAATATTTTATATTATAAAATATATATTATATATTTTTTATATTTTATATATAATATATATTTTATATATAATATATATTTTATATTTTATATATAATATATATAAAATTTACACTCTCATAAATGATGAATAAGTGTAGCCACTTTTTCACATTTTTTTTTGTAATTTTGGATCATTCAATAGACAAAAATACTCTCTTTGTTGCAGTAATTCATGTAGTTTTGATTGCCAGTGTAAGTGGGTGCAACCATGCAGCATATGTGACATTATGCTGGCAGGTTCTCTATGTGGCCGGAGACAGTGTCTCCACAGCAGATATTGAATGGGACTCCCTGCCCTGCAGCCAAGGCTTTCCCACCCTGAAACACAGCGCAATGCAGAGTCCTGCCGTTGGCTCAGGCTTGCTTGCAAAAGCAATGAAAAATTTTCTGGAAAAGATGAGTACCAAGAACCCAGAATTCAAAATATGAAAGCCTATTCAAGGTAGAACCGGGCATGGCAGGTGAAGGGATTATGACCAAGATTTGAAACCCACACATCAAAGAGAAACAGAGAACCTTACCAGCTGAGAAGGAAGGTCAAAGCCAAACTCAACATAAGAGCTGGGGAAGAGTATGTGGGAAGAGCTGGTGTCATCCAACCACATGGTTGAAGCTGGAACATGCTTCAAAAGCCACTGCTACAGCCCAGAGTCCCACCTCAGGGAACAGTGCCTGAGCACACGATCCTGAACTGGAAGGGTTATATCCCTGGAGCCTGCTGGGGGCCGGGACCCAGAACAGGATGGGGACTCCAACCTCAATGGACACACCATTCAACTGAGCACTACAGTGACAACCACAAGGGTGGCAGGAGACTCCTTCGTCATAGCTGTCCTTCCTCTCTGCCTGATATTCAGACATAAAAACCCCAGGACCTGTGAATAATTGAGAAGAAGTCTTGAGCAGGACCCACCGTGCCACAGTTTCTGTTCATGAGAGCACACTGACATTTGAGCAATTTGCTGGGGAAAAAGAAAAAAAAAAAGCAAGTGAAACATACCAGTCATAATTGCGCTGTTGAAAGAAAGTTTTGCCTGTTTATTGACATTTTGAAATTCCTGTTTTGAGATTTTCTATTTATATCCTGTATCCAGTTTTCCTCCTTGGATCTTGCTCGTTTTCTCAGTGACATGGAAGAGCTGTTTATATGCGAGTGATGCCAACTGTTGTTGTGTGTTTTGGAAATATTAGTGAAGGAAAACAGCTAGAGAGAGAGAAAGTGAAATGGAAAGTAAAACAACTTTTTGTTTTTAAGATGTTCTTATTTACTTGGCACTCTTGCTAATAAATTCTTGTCAATTAAGTAATAAAAACCTTATAAAATTCTTTAGAATCCTTTTAGAACACCAGATCCTTAAAGAAGACTGGTAACTCCCAAGTTATTTAGGACACAGAAGCTCAAACAGATAAGCTGGGAGCTGGGGAGGAAAGCGAGAGCAGGAAGTAAAAGGAGGGTCTGGATTGACAGCGTCACATGTGATTTGGCAAAGGGAAAGTTAGAAACAAATTTCCACTTGCTTGTGAACATTTGTGTGTGGTCAAACTATTCTTGACCATTCCAGAAAACTGACCCATACTCACAGTTGGAATTGAGACAAGGAATACATTGTTCAAAAAACAAATTGACCTATTTTAGACAGAAAATATAAACCTTGAAATCACATTTCAAAAGCATTAAAAGTCAAAAGGCTGATTTCAAGTTGTAGCGTGAATGTTTACTTGTAGGAAACCAGCAGCAGATTAATTATTCTTATATATTCAAGTGAGCACAGACTGAAAACCAGCCTTTGGCCGGGCTGTTATGTCAACACCAAAATTTTAAAATGTGAATGAAACAAATGATCTCCTTCAAGTAGCTCAAATTCTGTAAAGGAAGGGCAGCTGTATAAACAGACAAGTGCAAGTGAGTATTAGTTATAGAACTATAATGACAAAGACAGCATTGCAAAGTGGTTAAAATGGAAACTCTGAAGACAGAATAACTAGGTTCCAGTTATTAGCTGTGTGACCATAGGCAAGTTGCTTAGACTCTCTGTGCCTCAATTTCTCATCTACAAAATGGAAATAATAATAGAACCTACCTCATAGTTTGACCTTGGGATTACATTCATTAGTTGATACCCATAAGCATTCCAAATAATGCCTCCCATGTTATGAGCACTCAGTAAGTGTCAGTTGTTATGATGCTCATAAAGAGCTTCAAATCTCAGTCTTATCATCTGTAAAATGGGGATAGCAATCCCTGCCTGCTCCAGTGATGACTATGATGCTTCTGTGAGAACATGAGAAAGCGCAAAGACTTGGAGTGTGATTAAGACTGTTCAAGGGAAAAATGTGATTTTAACTCATACAAATCCCTCCAAAGTATCTCCACCACATAAAAATAATGTGTAAGTTTCTTATTATTACATAATAAGTACCATTTTCCTTAATTTTCCACAATGGTTCACTTTGTGCTTTTAATGAGGCCCAAATTGCTGTTTGGAATCAATCAGCGGTCACTACTTCACATGTCATGAATTTCATTAAACAGAAGCAAGTCAGAGGTAAACATCCAGAGGGCACAAGACTCTAGGCAAAGCCCCCTTAACTTTCCAAGGATGTGGAACAGCTCATGAACACATGTTCCAGGCAAGACAGCCAGGTGCACCATGCACATCCAGGATGTGAGGATTAGGACCACGGCAATAGGTTTCCCTACCACACAAAGTCCTCCCAGCCCAGCCAAGGATTGGTATGAATGAAGTGGTAGGACTAGATTTTCTGCTTCTCATCAACTGGATTCATCATTTACTTTACTCAGGATCAGCTCAGCCAGCTCAGCTGATTCTGTAGAGAAGTCTGATCTGGTGCCTAAATTCTGCCCCCAGGAACAAATGCCCCGCTAAGGAAACTCGGTCGGTCACAGAAGACACTGCCCATTCTTCCTCATCCTCAGCCTCTCCTAGGCTCCCTTTTCTCACTTCATATGCACGTATTGAAAACTTTCAAGCTTCAGCATGGAGGTGGTTCATTTCCAAAGCCACATTCAAACCTTTCGGTGAAACTTCACAAAATAGCAGACAATAGATGAAGGCAGAATGAATAAGCAGCTCTTATCCAGCACCATTAAAGATGTCCAGAGTGGAGTCTAGCTCCCAGGCTGCGAGAATGCAATCATAGTTAATTTGACTCTGTTAATACCATGGGAAATATTACTTGTGATTAGAGAATAAAATAAGACTATCTACAGATGTCTATAGAGTGAAATGGCTAATGTTCTCATAATTAGATGTTGGCATGTAAAAATAAAAGAACATTTCTCCTTGCTTGCAATGAATGGCCACCAGCCATGTGCTCGTCCTAGGATTTCTAACAGCTCTTTGATAGATGATGGAATGAGAGAAAACATGTTCCCCGGTGTGCTGGTGACTGATCTCTATCCCTGAAATCCATACCCTTATGTAATGTCATACTATTTCTATGCCTACAAAAACCCTAAACAAGGCTGTAAAATCAATGCATTTGTGTTCAGGTTTTTTGGTTTCCCCGTTGTTGAATTTAGAACTCAGAATATTAATCAAAGATTGGTTAAATATGTAATTTCTGAGTATCAAGCCAAGAGTTTTAAAAGTACCTCTTTTTTTGTCATAGTTTTCGTTTTGTTGCTATCTTGATCAGTGTTATTGAAGAGACAAAATATCACGGTCTTAGCCTTCTAAGAGTTCACCATTTACGTAGGTCCCAAGGCTCACATTCATGAAACAGTAAGAGGATAAACATGAATGCAGATTTTATGACCGTGAACTTGAAGGATTAAGGACGCAAAGAGAAGTAACATTGACAGCTGGGGCGTCAGGATTCAGGGAGACCTTCTGGACCAAATTGCCTAAGTGGACCATATTGCTCTGGATGAGAAGAGGAGATGGGACAGTGTATTGCAAGTAAGGCCCTCTTGGGCCAAGGTCAGATAAGTCCAGGAATAAATCAGACTGGCCTGTGGGGCACTTGGATGGCAGGAGGAGTATGTTCTCCAGAATATCAGGATCAAATCCTGGAGGACACAGAGGCTGACGTAATGCAGTGCACTGAGCTTTTGGAAATGCTTGAGCAAGGAGACAGATGAAAA